>NC_091431.1:1189045-1505222 GCF_032191515.1 Phaenicophaeus curvirostris
TTTTAATTACTTTTAAAGATCTTGCTTTCCAGGTCTGTGTTCAGAAATTTCATAGACATTTTGTTGTTTTCTATTATAAACACAATGCTATATCTGCAATACGGTGTGCTCAGATCGCCAAAACTGTCAGCATGACTGGCAGTGGCGAACCTGAGTGGTTTTGTACTTAATCTAGAATGAAATTTTCTCGATTGAATATATTTACTTCCATTGTAGTGAGAAAAAAAAAAAAATCCTGACACTTGAAATTAAGCTGACAGAATTGATTTGAATCAAACTCCTATTTTTTAATTCTGCTTTTCAAGAACCGAAGAACTAGCAACAACTGATCCTCTGTTCTTGCATTCCAGGCAAATTAAATTTAATCTTAAACTCAGCTTTATAGCTAAGCTTAAATTTGTCTTAAATTCATGAAGTGTTGACTAAGGTAATCTTGCAGGTTCTCACTAAAGTGCTGAGAATAATTGAACGTACGGCCCATAATAGAAAACCTGTAGCTTGCATTTTTAATTAAATGAATTCTCATGAATTTAAATTAAGCATACTGTGTTTTTTAAATTGAGTTGAATAGAAAGGCTCATCTCTTGAACCATTACTTGGAACAGCATTTAACACATTGTATTCTCTGCAATCATGAACGTGAATAAATGTTACTTCAAAAGTGAGAGTTACAGCATTAGACTTCAACTCATGTCTCTCAAACAATGCAAGTATAACAATACTGCAAGCGTACATATCAGAATAACATTCACAGAGTGTTGGGAAATGTCTCATGTTGGTTTGAGCAAACTACACAGATGTATTATTCAAACTGCTATCATCTGCTTTGGACGTCTTTTCTTTGGCTACTTATCAACAGCATATCCTGTGATCTGCATTTCAACTTTTCTTCTGAAGTTTGATAATGTCTAAGACTTTCTCTGTTGCCTCCTCTGTCTGCTCTTGATCCCTCTCCCCCGGCAGGTCATGCTAATTCTTTATCCTAGCTGGCAGAATTAGCATTTCCCAGCCACTCTTGATCAGAATTACATATTTTGCCAGTGTTTTCCATGCTAAAGCACCAGAGTTTGCAACCAGTCAAACCCAAAGTGTAAACTCTTTTCCAAGTTTCTGAATCTTTCTGTCTTGTTCAAGTAATCTATCATCATTTCCTTACAGAAAAAGTAGGCAAAGTATGTATCTATGCTCCACAAAACTTTGGTTAACAGTGTCTGTGACATTTTGACCCTAAAATGACAGTGCCATACAACAAAGCAAGCCACGTGCTTGAGAGTGACCACACATAAGAGTCTTCCTTTGAACTCAGGAGATTTCACATTCCCTACATGCAGATATTGCTTTGAATATTTTGTCAATCCAGCTGTGCAGCTGAAGGACTTACTGATTTTACAGGAAAACATAAGGTCACGGTCAAGCCAAGTTCTCAATATTTAGTCATGTGATTCTTGGTTAGTATGCAATCTTTCTTCCAAATTTAACCCACTGGCCATGAATATGTCTTTTGATCTATTAATGTTTGGTATTTTCTTACAAATACTTACATGAATAGAGCTGATAACAAATAAATCACAGTGTGCCAGAAGTAAAATCACAGAATCATAGAGTCATAGAATCACTAGGTTGGAAAGGACCCACTGGATCATTGAGTCCAACCTACAAGTCTTTTCCTCTTGTCTCCTTTTCCCTGGGGAAGCAATTTGGGAGCCCAACTGCTTGGTTTTAGCTGCTGCAATCAGCCAGGCCAGGGCTAAACTGTGACATTTCCGCATGTGGCTTGGGAGGGGTCCTGTCCACTATCAGACCACCTCATCCTCCTCCAGCTGCTTGTCCTCCTCCAGCCTCTGCCAGCCCAGCCACCGCAGGTCCAGGCTCTCGTAGCGGCCCCGCAGCACCAACTCGGCTACGGCACGGCCAGCGGCAGGCATGTATGTACTCTGAAAATGCATGTAGTCTGCAAGATAAATTAGACAAACCAACAGGTTCTAGGAATTGTTGCATAATTTACCAATTCCGGTAACCGCCTATTTCTGCATTCGGGTTCTGACTCTATAATGGAAAACCCTAACTTCCTCTAAAAACTATGGGAATTGTGATCAGGGAATCATTCTGTTTTACTCAGATGCAAGAGTTAGAAGAGAAGCAAAGGACTTGTCAGGTAGGAGATATAAAATAAGACAGCATTTTTTTTTCATACGGCACAAATAGCCATAATTTTTAAGAGACACTCTGATAACTGCTGTAATTTAAACACAGCTCAGGCTTACTGGAGTTGAACAGATCATGGAGAAAGTATATTTCAAGGGAGTACCCTTGAATTAGGAGCCAGAAAGAGCATATGCGGGGGAAGAGTACGAGAGAAGCAAGCCACTCTAGCCACTTTTTTCCTGATCGTTGTGCTTTAAGTATAAAGCACTGTTTCACCTGAACTCTTAGGCTTGCACTGGCACTCTGGCTACTATTTTTCAAGAGCATAACTGCAAAGTTGGAAATCATGAATTGCTATTGACTGAAATAAAATGAGCACACTTGATATCAGTATCTTTTTCTTCCTTTCTAAAGCAGCTCTCCTTACCATCTACATTTTCTTCTACAACATTCTCAAATAATTTCTCTGTCTGGTCTAAGGGAAAAAAACATTTCGTGCCAGTCGATAGCAAAATTCTCAATAATTTTAGTGGATCTAGAATTTAAATCTAGCTTTTAAATGCTTAACCTCAACAGGGTACTTAACTCTAATGTACCTACATGTAATATATGGAGGTAGCTTCACTGAACTCAAGTAGACTAATCTGTAGCTGTACAGGCCTTGCCATGATTTTCCTTCCATTGGAATATTTTTTAAGTATTCTGCATATTTGACATATTCCTGTCAGATACTGCAGAGCAACTGCAATAGGTGAACCAACAACTCATTCTGGAAGTGTGATGAACTTCAACTTGTTAAAAAGTGAACATGTTCATATAGCAACTGATGCATAGTTCTCCCATCCAAGCTGTCCTCAATTGGAAAACTAATAAAAAATCCTTAACATTTGGTTTATTTCATAACAAACTAATCTTCATAGGAAATCTTCCAGACCACAAATTCATCAGTTGTTTATGCATAGCTCATTTTGTTTGCTAATAAATGAAAACAAAACTATCATAAATTTTGAGATAAGCAGGAAAAAGAAACCCTCTGAATACAGTCCCCAGAAAACTAAACTGGAAGTAGAGCACACCGTTTATGTCTTAAAAAAAAAAAAAAAAAAGTCAGTAGTCTTCCCCTGTAACTTCAATCCACTTGCCACAGAAAAATCACACATGATTTCTGATAGTTGATTTATAACCTACAATGCCCTCTTTATGGTTATGAAAATCTGTTGACCTTCTTTTTCTCTAGCAACACAATTACTCACTCTCTTCCTTGAATTAATTTATTGATGAATAGAACTTAAAAGTAGGAACAGTGCAAGAGACTGAAGAATCTACATTGAAGGAAAGCAGGTTTTATATGCTGTATCTTCAGGCCTATATGGTGAGTTTCTTTTTTAGTGCCATGTGGTGCTTTTAGGGTATATCCATGAAAGTGCTGCAGTGGTGCAGATACCATTAATGGAAGCCCCATACCCATAAAAGCTGCAAACAAGTATAACCAAATCGGGGGGGTTGGACAGTTTTACAATTAGTTGCAGGCATGACCTGGCTCCAGTTACCAAACCAACAGCTTCGCCAAGCACCTCATGAGCCTTCCTCCCACCTTCTTATTTTAGGTACTCCAGGCAATCCAGTCAATTCATTATGTGTAGAGGCAGCACTCTACATGACCTCTGTCAGGCTTAATCTGACCATTTTCCAGACCAGGGTCTGGTTAGTTTTGTGCATTGTGCACAATAATGATGAAATTTGATTGCTGAAGGATGAAGGTGAGAAGATGAGTGGGAATTGTAGGATACAGCAGCCTCCCTGCTCCCCATCAGAACTGGGAAGGACAACTTCAGAGTGATTCTCTGATGACTCTTTTATGCCTGCTCATCACAAGCTATGGAGTTTCTCAACTCCTGATTTATTAACAGTAAGTTTTTGTAACTTCTGCTGCTTTTGCCTTCCCCTCAGTCACAAAAGCCTGTTCTGCTCTGTCTGCTTTGCTAGGCTACTTGTACAATCATAATGCTTTGTGGGTCAGGGCCGTATCAATTTTAGTGTTTACAAGTCAGGCCAAAGAAAGAAATAAAGGGAAAAATAATCAAAGGAAATGGTCACAGGTGAGAGGCAGCAAAAAGAACTTTTCCTCCCCATCTGTAATTGACTGCAGAACAAAATCAGACTGGTTTAGATAACCACAGGGTATAAAAATCAGGCTTAGGGTTAAAGCTGCTTTCCTGAAGGCAGCAGGACTATCCACCTGGATGCCACATTTCTAACAGTGAAGTTTTGTATGAATGATTAGAGACTAAAACAGGGAAGGCTGGGACTGTACTCATAGTCAGGGTGTACATCCCAGCTGCAGGTGCAAAAATAGTCCCACTTCCTCACAACAGAGTATTTTAGAAAAGGCAGTATTTTTTTCCTAGTAGGCTGGTCACCTACTGGTGTTTCTCAGCATCCTAGTGTTCTTTACCTCTTTAACAAAGACATAATCAAAGATTTTATTTCTTTTGACGTATTTGACTAATAATTTCAGTAAAGTGTTTTTCAAAGACATTGATTTCAGTACAGTCTTAACACTTCGCTTGAATTGGTTCTTAACCTTTCTCACTTTCCAGTTCATTGTCTAGGGGTCAATGTCCTTCATATTGGGCTTCTGTCTCACAAATGCTGGACGTGTTTCTGGACATTTCCAGAAACAGGAGTGGCAGAACTTCTGTCCCATGGTGGGGCCAGACTGCTGGCGAAGGGAAAGGAAATTCAAGACTCTGCAGCCAAATTAAACAGTGCAGACTTAGAGCAGATCCTAGCAACTTGGCTTGTCACATGCAATAAACAGGTAGGGCTTTCCAGATATAGTGAAGTACAAACAGCACAGCAAACCAGGTTGCTTACCTGCGGTAAGAAAACAAGTCACAGGGAAGAAAATGAAGGCTTTTAGGGCTCATTCTTGGTTATTGCAGAAGAAACTTTAGGCTGTGGGTAGGTTCTCACAAGCTGGGTGTGGGGAGGGAAGGCGTGTGTATGGAGAAGGGGCTAGAGGCGCTGGGCACAGAGCATTTTGAGGCAGCAGGGGAGGGAGACACCACAGCTTTAGCTGACAGCTCACATCTCTCCGCCCCACAACTTTTCAGGAAATGCCACGTAATATCCAACATGCCGTGCGCTAGCTCTGGTGTGTTTAGTCCACTTCAGCATCTGTGACTGGTACCCCCTTCTTCCAACCCCTGGTAGTGTGGTTAGTATAAGCAACACGATTTTGTAAGGCAAACAGCTGCTCTCTGTGACCAAGTGGGTCAGATATTTGTTCCCTTTCCCTCATTATCAGGCCCTGAAGGTCCCGTGCACCAAGCAGACAAACCAAACAGATTTCTTCTTCCCCTCCCTGCTGGTCTCAGGGTTGCTGGGTGCCAGGCCAATGACTCCTTTCTTGCTGGCCTTGAAGGTCCCGGGCACTCAAACAACCCAGCGGTGGTGATGGTTCCATCACAGAGCAGGGGAGCATCACAGCACCGGGAGCAAATCCCATGAAATTCAGCACTTACACATCCTAAGTGGGGAATTTGGGCTGGAGCTCTGCTGGACAGCGAGACCCAAGCCTCTCTGGTGCCCAGAGACATCTCCACCGTCGTCTGCTTCCTCTACAGACTGAGCAACTCTTATTCTTTTATATGAATTTCAAGTCCAGATTATGCTTGTTATACCCACATACAGCAAACCATGTATTAAGATCTGACTTAACCAGCAGAGTCCAAATGGTTAGAAGTTATAAGTCAGGATCCAAGTGATGAGAAATAATAAGTTAAGCTGTATTATACATTCTAGATTACACTATTTATATATTGATTATGCTTGTAGAAATCCTGTGCCATTCTAATCATATATTCTGCATTATACTAATCATAACATTCTGTTAAGAGCATAAAGCTTTAACTGTAACTATGATTTAGTGCCATCATCACTCTCCCAAGGACTCCTCAGTGCCAGGTTACGGCGTTGTCCACTTCAGGTTCTTAGGCATTTCATTAATGCTACCTTCCCATCTCCCACTCAGTTATGTCTTTGGTACCTGGTTTCATACCCTGGCATCAAATCTCTGCAAGTGTTGAATCTCTGACATTTCTGCATATCCTCCAGGTCAGAAGATGCACCTAAGCCAAAGGGAACCCGCTGCTCCTACCCGAGCTGTGCTGTGAGGGGCAGCTGCCTGCACTGGGACAGTATTTGTAACCCAGGAAAAGGTTAGGGTGATGCTCCTTCACCATCTCAAGGTACTTAAACACACAACCTCTTATGTGCTCCAGTCCTAACACCTACACGTCACAACCCGTAGAGGAGGCAGGCAGAAGAACAGACACCAGCAGCAGTAACTGCATATTTCTGAGGCTAGTGTTCTGATCCTAATGCACTAAAGTCACAATTACTATCACAGCTTACCACTGGTTTAAAAATCAGGGGCTGCTTACATTTCACATTACTCCCTTCCAGCTGCTGAAATTTCTTTAAGCTGACAGTCTTGAAAAGCATTTCCAGAGATGGAGATGCTGGTCAGGAAGGTGCAGAGACAGGCTAGCAAGCCCATTCACCTCAACAAATGAAAATACTATGTGGACCACAGAAAAACGCAGTTTTGTGGCGAGTTAAAATAAAAGTGGATTTGAAAAACAAGGTTAGTTGCTCAAAACCTTGGCCTACTACAGAAGGCTTAATCTATTAGCTTGTGTGTATGATTTAATACTATTTTAACCACTTTTGCTTCAGATATTTTGACTTTGAGGAAGGTAGCCACACACACTGCAGGGTAACAGCTTCTTGCCATCTGTTTCTCTATTTTTTGCCTAGAGAAGAGGCCTCACAGCAGCGCTACAGCCCTGAAAGGGGCCTACAGGAAAGCTGGGGAGGGGCTCTCTTCGTGGGGGAGTGCCACCATAGGACGAGGGGGAATGGTTTGAAGCTGGAAAACGGTATAAATATTAGGAAGAAATGTTTTGCTGCGAGGGTGGGAGGCCCTGGCCCAGGTTGCCCAGAGCAGTGGTGGCTGCCCCATCCCTGGAGGGGTTCAAGGCCAGGTTGGATGGGGCTTGGAGCCCCTGATCCAGTGGGAGGTGTCCCTGCTCATCGCATGGAGTTAGGACTGGATGGGATTTGAGGTCCCTTCCAACCCAAACCCTCCTATGATTCCATGATCCACGTACAGCGTTTTAGGGAGAGGAACAGTGCCACAGCGTACAGCCTCTGTTGGTCTTTGTCACTGCGCTGTGCCTGCACTATTTCCCCTGTTCGGGCGCCTCCACGCAGCCTCACGCGTGGCTACCCTGCACTTTGCTTGGCTGTGCCTGCCCCTCATCCTGCACCCCCACGCTCAGAACCACTCTCTGATGACCCCGTATGAGCCGACGCTGCTCTCGCAGAGCCCCTGCACCCATCGCTCGACAGACGGCACCAGCGGGATGTGGAGACACGCTTTGTGCTCCCACGGGGGAAAAGGCCACCCTCAACGCCGCCCCACAGGGTCCCTGTAGCTGGTGCTGCACCCCGTGTTTGGCTGTTCGCCCCAAGCATCCTGCACCACCCCAAAGCTGCACCCCGTGTTCAGCTGCATGCACAGAGCATCCCGCAGCACCCCAAAGCTGCACCCCATGTTCATCTGTGCACCCTACGCACCCTGCACCACCCCAAAGCTGCTCCCCGCGTTCATCTGTGCACTCTACGCATCCTGCAGCACCCCAAAGCTGCTCCCCGCGGTCAGCTGCATGCACAGAGCACCCTGCACCACCCTGAGACTGCTCCCCACGTTCAGCAGCACCCCCCGCACATCCCACATGGCCCCACAGCTGCTCCCCGCATTCCGCTGTGCCCCCCACGCATCCTTTATTGCCCCAAGGCTGCTCCCCGTGCTCAGCTGCACGCACAGCGCCCCCCGTAGCAGCCCGGGCCTGCTCCCCACGCTCAGCCGCGCCCCACGCCGCGCATCCCTCCCGGGGCCGGCGGCCGCTCCCCGCGTTGTGCTGCGCTCCCCAGCGCACGGCGCCCCCCTCCTTCCCCGCCCAGCGCCATTATATATATATATTTTTTTTTTTAAATTAATTTTTTTTTTTTTTAGTTTTTTTTCCCCTCCCAGACAGGCGCTGGCGAGGCGGCCGCTCCCGTCTCCCTCCGGTTCTCCTCAGATGCCCTTTGCTGCCGGGTTATTCTCTCCGCGTGCGGCTGCTCCCCCCGCGCCGCCGCGCTCGGCCCCGCTCGGCCCCCCCACTTCCTCACGCTCACACTCACGCTCACACTCACACTCACTCACGGGGGAAGGAGGAGGCGGGGGGGGCTGCGGATTATTGCCGACTCAGCATTCAGCGCTGCAGCAGCGGGCGGGGGGCGGGGGGGGGTGAGGAGGGGACCGGGGGGCGGGGGAGGAGGAGGAGAAGATGGGGGGTGGGGGGGGGTGGCAGGCAGCCAGCTGCCATCAGAATTAGCTCATTGTTCGATATAACCAGCGCTGGCAACCAAAATCCAGCCTGGGAGAGAGGGAGAGGGAGCGGGAGCGACTTTCCCCCAGCCACCCCCACCCCTTTTTTTTTTTTTCCTTTTTTTTTTTCCTCCAAGGCTGCACTTTGGGAGAGGTGCAGTCGTTCCTCCCCACACCCCCTACCCTGTCTCCACTCCCCCAACTATAAATTCCCCTCTGTAGCACGCTGCCCTTTTTTAATCCACGTTTGTGTTTCAGATCATGTAGAAAGGACAGAAAGTGAGCAGGGAGCGGGGGCTTTTGTCTGTAAGTATATACAATTCCAACCACAGCATTTTATTTTTTTTTAATTAATCCTCTGTCTCTCTCTCTCTCTCTCTCTCTCTCTCTCTCTCTGTTTCCTTCCATTTCCCTTTGTCCTCAGCTGGACTTGGCTGCAGCTTTTCCCCCTCTCTTTGCACATTTCCAAACAGCCTTTCTTAAAGATGAGAAAAACGTGCAGTTTATGTGTTTAACTCTTTGTCTTTATGCT
Organism: Phaenicophaeus curvirostris; assembly: GCF_032191515.1. NCBI lineage: Eukaryota > Metazoa > Chordata > Aves > Cuculiformes > Cuculidae > Phaenicophaeus > Phaenicophaeus curvirostris. Next base: position 1,198,165 of record NC_091431.1, read on the forward strand.
TTAGGGCTGGATTTCTAGGATGGGGATTTTTCTGCACACATGCAAGGGGAGACTAAAGTGTTTTTCTAAAACCGTTTCCTTTTTTTTTTTTTAGCTTTTGCACTCCACAAACACAAGAAATGCATTTTTTTAACCAAACGCACCCAGCTTTTTTAGCATGCATGCAAGGCTCTGGGTCTGGGGTTTCATTGCTTTTCTTCTCCCTTGTAAAACGAATCTCCCCCTTCTCCGCCTTGACACTAGATTCCTCTCAGGCTGCTGGGTTTATTTTTAGAAATCAGTCATTCTTGCAACAGCCTTGTGCAATTTTGCATGTGCAGCAGTTAAATTTCGCGTGGTTCTTTTGAAAAAAAAACAGAAAAAACCCACACCAAACCGAAACCAACCTTATTTTGCTGAGCATTTAGAGATGTGCTTTCTTTCAAACATTTCTCTGTGTGTTTATAGATATGAGTTGGCAGTTTTAGATCCAATGTGTGTATGTAAACCTATGACTCATACCTAATTACATTTCATACATACACACTATAGGTAAGAAATATATAATCAGTAGAAGAGAACTTTAATCTTTGTCACTAAATGAAAACTGGAAAAGGAGGTGTGCTGAAAATTGAATCGATTGAGTGATAATTTAAAGTACCATTTAAATGAGGTGGGACCTGTTCTCTTTTTTTCTTCCTCTCCCTGTTTCAAATGAGGGGTGGGGGGTGGAATAGAGAGAAAACTGGAGGTTATGTAATGCAGTGCCATTTCCAAAAATACCTACTCTCTGGGCCATTACATAGTGAAAGCCTGAGACTTACACTTGTTTCTTGATTGCAATAACCCACACTTTGTAGTATTCCTGACCACCTTACAGTCAGTATAGGGTGACCTTTTTTTGTCCTCTTGACTGATTTTCAGGTGCATTAACCATTATGTATAGTTCTCTTCAGAGATGTAGTAAGTGCTAAGAATAGCGTAGGGTTCTGCAAATCCAGGTATCGGGGATTCCTTTGTCCTATATTTTAAGGCTGCAGACCACTGAAGTGAAAAAATGCATGATATCTGTGGTTAGAATAATTTGCATTACTTTAATCTTAACCACTGAAGCTTATACTTGGCTTACCCACTGTTATGCAAAAAATATTTATTAAATATTGTGACAGTTGTAATTCCTCTTTTTTCATTTTTTTTTTTAAATTGTTTTCAGATTGTTCTCCTTGTGCCACTTGAGAGAAACTGCAATCCCAAGACTTAACAGAATCTGAAAATGGTAAGAATTAGTTGCTTTGGCAAAGAATCCACGTTTTTTTGTATGAGTACAAACCTTCTTTCCAATCCCCAATACTTGTTTATAAATACGACCTTTACGAACCTTCTTGAGCCTATGGCAATTTGCCATATAGTGACTGATGTACTTTGAAAACCTCCGCATGTTGGATCTTTGATTTTCTTGCATTTTTTGAATAAAAATCTAAAATCCCTCTTTGTGCAGTAAGGCTTATTTAATTGAAACAAGAAGCACTTAGGTTACGATGAAAAATGCACATCATAACACATGGACGAATACATGCAGACAAAACAATATCCAATAATTTCAGCCCAGCCACCTTCCTCTCAAAAAGCAGAAATAGGTCACTGCACTTCGTAAAAGGGAAGCAGGTTTAATCTTAGTCTGTCAGGGAAGTATATAAGATGCCAACTAAATTTTGTTAGTGTTTGGTAATGTTTTCAGAAAGTTAGCATTGCTTTGTGATTCAAGTCTGTTCCAGAACAAATGGCCAGGCCTCAGCCTAACTGAGCTTTTGGGGACTTAGTAGAAATGTATTTGTTGAACAGTGTTCTACAACAATCCTTTTCCTTCAGTTCTAATTGTATTTATATTTTTACTGATTAAAGCCCATTTATTAAACTGCTGACAAATGCCTAACTTCAAGGATATGGTATTATATTTCTGAATTAAACTCTAAAGATGGTATTTATTATGTACAATAAATATGGCATATATATTGTATCTATAAAAATTATGTGAGCAGGACTGTCTCAGAATCATCAGGACACAGAAAATAGGGTTTTTACAGAAAAAGTACATGAAGTAGGCAAAACTAGTTTAGATGCTTTGTAGCCATATAGTATTCTTGATTGAAGATGCAGCTATCATTGAAGCATGTATGAATACATGTACTGACATAAATACGATTTGGTTTGGGTGCTTTGTGGTAATATGGTGATCAAAAATCTGTTAATTTGTATGGGCAATAGCTTGTCTGAAGTAGCATTGCACAGGGCGTAGCACAGAATGTTTCCTGAAGTGTGAGGTTCTCAGGGGCAAACTCTAGTGAAGATTGGGTCAAATCAATTTCATTAATTATATTCTCATATGGTTCTCTTTGGGGTTGTTTTTATTTGGGGGGAGGGATGATTAGAGGATGTTTAAGGTAAGCAAGTATGTAATCTATTATAAAGGAGGTTTTATTTTTCCATTTTGGCTTCTTGTTTTATATCATTCCTATCTGCAAAAATAAACTTGCAGATCCTGGAGTTTTAGTCTGTTCTGGAACCTACTTTCATCAAAGTGGTTTGCTCATCTGTGTGTAAATGAATAGTTGGGGGTGGGGAATTAAAAGGGAAATGATTCACTTAAACTGAGAATAGAAATGTTAAAATACATTTTGTTCACACAACTGTGGAATATTGGATAAGGCAACTGTTTTCCTACCAACACCAAGGTGACAATCAGCCCACATTTTTAGATATGCAGGCTGTTATGTGCAATATATGCCTATGTATGGAACAAAGGATTATTTTAAGTTTAGTTAGGCATAAAATAGCCACTGATTTTTGCCAGCAGATGGTTCTGTAAATCTAGCAAGGTTCCTATGGTAGTCAATGAAATCGGTTTTGTAAAACCAGTATCTGGGCTGGAACATAAAATGCAACTTAGAACTGCCCAAATGTGGGAAATAAAAGTCTAGTTACCCACCTGTCCAGTCCTATTGTTTGTTTTGTAGTATAACATAAATAAAAATCTAATTTGGCTGGGTTTTATTTGTTATGAAAAGCCATAATTACACTTTTTTTGTGAATGTTGATCAGAATCTCAGTTTTAAGAACTATTAGGTTTTGCCCCAGCTTGCAAGATTGCTTAAGATGTGATACTTGGCAGAATCTCTCCTCCTACCACAGCCTTTTTTTCCCTTGTTTCACTTTTGGCACAGTAACACCAAATGTAATTTAAAGTCAGACCACTGACATACTTTCCCTGCCGTAGTGGACACACTTGTCTTTGGCGTATTTCTTGTATGTATTTCAAGTGTCACCTAAGATGTTCTAATGTGCAGGAAAAATTCTTTACATATCAACACTTTCTATACTGAGGTACATGACGATTTTAAAAGTGCTTACTTTGTTTTTAATATGACAGCATCAGCCAAGGCTCTGTGCTGCTTTTACTGGCCAGTGAAAATCTAGCTGCCACATTTCACCAGGCTGAACTAAACTTTAAAATGGGGAAAAATGGCCTGCTCTTTCTTCTGCTAAACTGAAAGTTCATTAATTATTGTATTAACCTTACAGTAAATTTAAGAGTGACTAGAAACTTGTTAACTGAGAACAAATAATTCTTGGTTTAACTTCACTACCTTATTAGTTTTTTAATGTTCTTGTTCCATTAAATGTTTCTTGAATTACTTCCAAGTAAATGCAAATAACTTAGCACATTAGTTTTCAATGCTGCTTCTCCTTTTCCTAGACTAGGAATTAGGATTTCCTTCTACCTTGCAAATTAATCTTTCTTGCAGCTGTATAATAATAAAATTATCAATAATCTAAAGAGAAACAAAAAGCCAGAACAGTGTATTTCCTTCTTATAATTTTAACTCTTGGACTTGTTGAGCCATCTTACATGAGAACACCTGCCATTTGAGAGTCTGTGCTGTGTGTATAGTACATTTCCTTAAAGTTACCACCTGAAGGAAGAAAGAACCTCTTATATGTATAAGTGCAATGCATAAACTCCTCAGGTGATTTTGGTTGCTGTTTTTATTTGAAATGCTAGAATTTCTTTATACCACCTTCAGGGAAAGTGCTGTTCGTCACGAAATACAAATTTAAGTTTTAGTGCTAATTAAGAAAAAAAAAGGTAAGGAAGTCTTAATTACTGTTTTCTGTGACCTCAAAGAAGGCTTTTGGCAAAACCAGGAAAGGTGTAGGTTTTTTTAATGGTAAATGTTTGTTTTTAAAGAAAGAAATCAAACAGGCATTTTAGACACTTGACAGAATGTTCTGTTTGTTTTCTTCTAAAGCACTCAAGTGTGTCTTTCTCCCTTGCTTGCATTGCAGTTCATGTCTGGACTTCTGAGAGTTTTCAGTGCAGGTGCTAAAGAACTTGAACTAGCAACACTTTTATTTTGATACATCCTTAATGATTTAATTTTGACCTACCTGAAAATAAACTATCCTAGAGAAGCTTATTAGCCATAATTAGATGTTTTTCTTCTTAAGCACTAGTGGTGTGGAATTGCTAGACTAGCTGTTGAACGGTACAGCTCTGTCATCCCAAAGCAGAAAGGTCCCAGAAGGAGCTAGTTTGGGGTGAATCAATTTTGAGGTTATTCTATTCACATTCTCTGCAGTTTATTATCTTACTTGGGTGGGAGAGTGGGGAGAGAAAGTTGGGATGATGGCCTTTTGAAGAGAAAACAGTTGGGAAAGAAGCTTTTCCTCATTAAATCAGAGAGAAAGAAATAAGCTGTATTTGGTTGAAGAGAAAAAAATCATCAACCTATTTATTTCTTTGCAGTTCATAGGGAAATGTGTAACATCATTTAAGTTAGATGAAGATATTCTTGAGGCAAAACTTCTATTTTGATGTCATCCCAGTTTAGCCGTTAAAACCCTTTTTCCATTGAGTTATATGCATATATCTGTACACATCCTGTAATTTCCTGTTTCTATAAAATGATTTCACCTTAGCTGAAACAGCTGTTCATAACTTCAGGATTGTCAGCAGAGTATCCAGCAGCCTGGGATTGGTCTGGCAGAGGCAGGCATTATTTTGCTTTTATACGCTTGGAGGAATGAAAAAAATGAGATAGTAGGATGACACGTTATGTCCAGCCTAATACTAGGAACACACTGGACAATTGCAGCTCCTGGCGTGGCATGACAGAACCCGTACTTCTTTGTTGATTATTACAGAGTCTGTAACTGGAATCTTCTTTATGGTAGTTCAGAACTGCTTAGGAGCTGTAAGACTATACCAGATCCTCTTATGCTTATGTCTGGTCATGAGCAGAATTTGGTCAAGAGAAGTAATTAGGAGGGATAGCAGGTTTGGCCGTCTAAATACATATATGGTGCCTGAAGAAGACATTGGGTGCAGTTTGCTCAATGCCACTTGGTTCCTGAAAACTTAAGGGAAATTAAAGCCTTTCCAGCCTACAAAATAAATAAGCAGAAGCACAAACTCAGGTTTTGCAATGGTTCTGCCAAACCAGCTATTCAACTATGCAGAAAAAAACACTGTTACTTGATTATGGCTAAAAAAAGTTCAAGTGAGGTTTAAAAAAATGTAAATTTTGTCCACACCTACAGGTTTGGTTTCTGTGGTGTAGTTTGTATGAACATTGAAAGATAAAAGCTCTGTATATATGTGTTTCTACCAGACACAAACATGCATGCTCTAGGTGCTAAAATTTTTTAACTAGGCACAAGCATACTTTATCTGAACAGAACTATGTTGACACATGAAATTCGAGGTTTAAATAATACTTTGTCAAGGACAAATCTTTAATGAACTTCTTTTTCACAAAGGTTGAGATCTTGGAAAATCAGAATTAAGAATTAACATAGACCTTCTAATACTACAGTCGTGACATCATAGATTTTTAAGTCTTGGGGTCTAAAGCCTTCTCTAACAATTTTTTCACTTTTTTTTTTTTTAATCAGAATTCTGCTGCCCTACACCTGAGCTCTTGTGTGTATTACTAAAGAGAGGGTAGAGGGACTACAATTAATAGCCCTAGAACAACTTCATAAGCATCTTTCAGTTAATATCATTGACTAGGACAGGATATTTTAATAAAATATTTTTAAATATTTGTATTTTGTTTTTATTTCAAATACTTATTCACCTCATTTAACGATATTGGTTGAGGGTGCAGTCTGGAAAGGTGCAAAGATGTTCGTTTCAAATGTTTAATCCAGAATGATACTATGAATCATTGTGTGAGTGTAACTTGAAATTCAATTTAGGCTGCTGGTCTGGCAAATTCACTGTAGGACCACTGGATGAACCCATATGTAGATGTTCCTGGGACAATTCCTGGTGTTTGTTTATGTTAATACTGCAGTTTAAACAAAAAAATATCCAAAACCCACCCTGTGAACAGGCAATGTTTTCTCATCTTGCAGGAAGAAATGTTCCTGAATTAATTTTGTTAGCACTACCGTTATTGTCTGTCTACTGGAGTAGCATACCTGTGTGGGAGAAATTGAAAAAAAGTTAGAGGAAGTTTGTGTGTTTTCACTAGAGGTGGTATAAGCCTTGGCTTAATTTGTACGTTATCAGAAAGAATTCTTGAATTCTCACAGCACTGATACTTAGAAGGCATACGTTGGCATCACAGAGTTACTCCTAAAAGATTAAGTTAGAGAAGAATGAGTTTTCTTCCTTTGTTTTAACATGGCTTTAGCTGAAAAAAAATCTCCATCATGGAAGAGTATGATTTTACATAATTCTATTCCTGCTCGCAGAAGAAAATCCTGTGGAAGTGCTGATAAATGTCATCATCTTTTAAATCTCTAAGTAATTATATGATGCACTATGAACAAAGCCCATATGAAACATTACTTGGCAGGAAAAGTTCTTTTCCTGTGTGTACCCTCAGCAGATGAGTCCCAGAACCCACATACATTTTATTGCTTTCAGCCTACAGAACGTACATGATACAGTTTGTGGGTTTGTGTTTGAAGTAGCCGTTAAGTTACATTAAATGATACTAGATGCTGGTGGTACGGTGACTGCAGGTAAAGGTACCGTAGTGCTTCCAAGCACCTGTTATGATATCAACTGTGGCCACTACATCTCTTTTAAGGAGGTAAGTGCTGGCTGTACAATGTGGTTCTGCCTCCCATTTCCAAGAGCACTAGTGAGGCTTTAAATACGTGCCCGAAATACGCTGGTATGGCTGGAGTTTGGTCACGAGGGAAAGACTTTCGTGACTGGGCTCTTGGTGAATGACATCACTGTTGGATTTCTGATCATCTTTCTGGTATGTGTGAGAAATTAAAACAAAATTAAACAAACACACTAGTTTTCATCCAAAACAGTGTGTTAAGTTTTCTGCAAGCTACAGTGTCTGGGCCAGTAATTTAGAAAATCTAAAGGAAATTGAAAAATTAAATGATTTGGTATTGAGCTTGGTGCATGCATTCACTACACCCTCAAATTGCAAGGAGGAAATAGGGAGAGCACATGGAAAAAGCTTTATTCCGGGCTGTCTCTGTTCTTATTCTTCGGGATTCCCCTGTTAGCCGTTGTTCTTGCTGGTCTTTGCCTTAAGATCAAAACTCAAGGGAGCAGAAAGACTGGGCTAAATGGAACACGCTGCTTTTCTTCCTGCTTAGTTGGTCCATTAATTTGGCAGTGTTGTGTATGAAACTACAAAAAAACTTAACTGTTTAGCCTTTGGTCCTGAATTTTGTTGCCATGCTGTGTGTTCACTTGACTTTGTAACAAGAGACTTGCTCCTGCCTCTTGTTCTGCATTTACCATTAGGTGTAGATACAGATAGTTACTAATTACGTTCTTCACGACCTTACTGCACTTGAAGAGTAAATTACAAACTCATACCTAACTGACTGAAAACTCAAATAACATTTTAATTCTCAGGCTTGCTACTGTTGTTTTTCTCTGTGGGCATGTTAAGTAAAATAACAAAAGGTACCATTGTAGTGCAGAGACAAACCAAATGAAGTGTAAAAGGTGCTGGATTTCACTGGGGTTTGAACTTGGTTTTCGGGGGGACTCATTTGGATATTTCTCTTTCTGTAATTTTATACAGTTTCAGCATCCATGCACAGAAATTTGCTGGTGGAATAAAGTAGTTGGAGCTATTCCATTGGTTAATGGAACTTTCCATATAATACGCATTTTTTTCCTTTTTATTGTTCTGGAATAATCAGATTTCCTTTCAAGGACTATGATAGTCTGTTGATGAGTATCTTTGTTGAATTCATTAATTCAGTCAGAAGTTGGATGAGCATTTATGGCAGCATTCACAATGTACAACTTGATTTCTTTGTCTCTTTCTCTTCATATGCATGGTAAATATTAACAAAGTTTTGCTATTTTTTTTTTACAAATTAATGAAGTAAAAAAAAGCAGCATGAGAGCACTTGTAGCATATAAGTTATGTTCGTCCTGACTAGTGCAGAAAAGTGCAAATTGATCTCCCTGCCTAAAACTTTCATTACCCTCAGGTGGTGTGGGGAAGATTCCTCCCCAGAAAAAAAGGAAGTGTTTTCTGTAAGTAACCTTGTTTAATCATGTAAGCAAGAAGATAGCTAAAGTTTCTGTTTAGGGTTCTTACCAGCCGAATAATTTGGCAGGATTGTGCTGACTGTATCCTCAAGCTAGATAAGACTGTGTTTTCCCCCTCCTCTTACCATACTTGCTTAGTTTTGGAGGCCAGTAGACACATAAGAGACCTCTTGGTAAAATGTACCTGCTCCGAGTGCTTAGTGCATCCTTTCCTGCAGCAGGGGTCCCTGCAGCAGTAGAGCCCATTTGTCTTAAAAGAAGGTTTTAGCAAATTTTGCACAGTGAGTTATATAATTTTCTTATGTATATCATGGGATTTTATAAGTACATACATAAAAGCTGCAACCTTTATGGTGTAGATGAGGACAGAAGTGAATTCTTTGAAGAAACTGATAGAAATCAGCCAAAGTAGGAGACTACATGGAAGCAGACACATCGGTGTAGCCCAGAGAACTGAAATTTTATAAACAGTGGAAGAAACAATAGATGAAGATAGGTTTGTATGAGAAGTTTTGTACTTAAATTCTAGAAAAAACTACTTCCAAGGTCACTGCCTTATGTTGTGTAGGGAAGGAGCAGATGACATCCTATTCGGTGAAATTGAAGAAGTGATGAACAAGGACTGGAAAAAAACCCTAATGAATAAACTTGCTAATTCATGTGCAGCATGGAGACGGGGATGCAACGAAAAGCATACTTGTCTCATTTAGGCTTTTTCATCTCTATGTGGTTGTGAGTTTGAGTCATCAGATGAGGCGGAATAAAAAGCAGCAGTAATATCTTCCCCATGAAAAGGCAGAGCCAGCAAATGATGCTGATGCATAGAAGTCAAAGGCAAGTTCAGGTGTGCAGCTGTCCTGCCATGTTCTGCTGATACACTGCTATGTATTAATTCTTACAGAAAAGGCAGATAAAGGCTCACCAGAAAAGGTGAGACACCTGGAGCAGTCCCAGCCAGGAGAAGAATGACCGTGTAACTCTTCATCAGTTTTCTCAAACCATTTATCTACCTTCATTTGCTGTGTGAAATTAACCAAGTGAAATCACTGTAAATTTTTTTTGCCCCATTGATTCTGGAACGTTCATGGCCCTGATGTGGAAAGCAGGACTGATAAAAAAAAAACCAAAAAACCTGCTGTCCTTGCAGTATGCTGAAAATGTGAAGACAAGTTATTAGGGATAATGTCATTGTACCTTGACCAGAGGCTCAGAGTTGTGATCAGACCAAAAAACGGCGATCAAGTTCACAACACTGGCAGGCCTCACACCTGCTAAACAACACGTCCACTGTATTTTTAAATAATTAAGCTAAACTAATTCAGTTATATTTTAACTTGAGCAAGTTGTGGTTTCTGATGTTTCTATAGGGAAAGCTTCCTCATCTGACCCTGTTTCAGGGTCAGCCTATCACAGCAGCAGCATCCCATTTGATCACAAGTACAGCCTCTTAAATATAACAAATGTTCATCAAAACCGCACTGACTCTTCAAATAAGGAATAATGACGAGTACTCTTGACGTAGCCCTGTCATTGCCCTCTCCAGAAGATTCAGAAGACAAAGCTGATTGATAGTAGACTGCCACCCAACTAAACTCTTGAGAATCAGCAACCATTCAGCTGACAGTAGCTCTGTGTATTATATCCTGCATGCTAGGCTTGGAACAGTGGACATTAATATTATTGCTTTCACAACATTCCTCTTACACTGTTAAAAATAAACTACTGCAGATGGAAGCATTACTTTACCATTTGCACTGAAGTAAATGCATTGATCCTAGCACAAGCTTTCCTTCCAGTTTTGTTTAAAATTAATTAGATATTTTAACAGAATGATTTGTTTGGTGTTCAGGCACTGGTGCAGTAAGATTTTCTGTTTGTGCATCTGGATTGTGATAGTGGGCTGTTAGTTATAAAGAGAACTCTGCTGCAGTGGGAGGCAGTCGGGGGATCGAGAAGCACATGGCAGAATGTGCTGGGAAAAGTCACTACATCTCAAACCAGCTGGTAATTCAGAAACTTACAAAACCTGCAAAATTATAACTGTTTCAAGTTAGCAAGCATCTATGTTATAATATTTTGCAAAAGAAAGTGCATTAGGACTCAATTTAGTGAGAGAATCTGCCTGTCTCTTTTAGTGTTGCTGAGACCAGGCACAGACACACTGGCATCTATGCCTTTTCCTCTAGGAGCCTTAATACTAGTATTTGTGTCACCGAAACACAGAGCAGTGGTGGTGAAAAAAACAAACCCAAACTACTCTAAAGAAATATAGATACAATCCAGCCCCAGGAGACCACAGGTGGGTGGCCTCTCTCCTTTCTGGACTGGGCACTACAGGCACACGAGGCCCTCGGTCCCCGCACCTGCACGAGCAGTTCTAGTGTGGCAGAGGGGAGGAGCACGCACCTTTCTTTCCTTCTCTTCAACACGTACTTCTATCATTTTACTCCTCTGCTGCTGTTGACTGATGCAGTAAAGGTTTCCCTCTTTCCTTTATTTTTCTTTTTTTTTAAGCTGTCTTAGGTAGGCTAGTGCAGAATTACTAGAGATGGTCACCTTTCATTTGGAATTGGGAATTCCTAGAAAACTCATCATTCCCTTTTTCTTTTCATCCACCCCTTGCCCCCCAAGCCACATTAGTTTATACAATGAAGAAGATACCTGAAACTTCTTAAAAGATAGTTGCTGATGCACTCAGAGCAGTTGGTCTTCTTCATTAAACTTGTATTTTAGAGATCCAGACTGCAGTTGATTTTAGCTGCTCTAAGTCTTGAATTAAACTTGATGAACAGGAGTTCAGTTGTGGTCCACATGAGGAAAAAAAAACAAAACCCAAAGATAGAAAAAGTAACTCCAGAGGCTTTTTTGCTGGTTTCTTAGCAGGAGTGTGGTTATTTTACTAAGTTTAGCATGCCTTAAATCTAGATCCTCTTGATCACTGTATCTGAATGTTTGAAAGATTCTCTTAGTGAGTAGGAATGATGAGTGGGTAGCAAGAAATTAATTTTAGCATTTTGATGTGACTGATGCAGTTGATTTAGCCCAGCTCTGTTAAAATTATTTTATGTATCTGCTTTAAAGCTGGGTAAAAGTTTGTGCTCCCCTGCTGTTGCTCTTAAAAAAGGCCTGGCTTAAATGGAAGCACAGACATGAGAGTTTTGAAATGCTCATTAAAAGTCTTTGCAATAGGAGGAGAAAAAAAAAAAAAGAAGTTTCTCTGTCAGGCATAGGAGAAGATAAGAGTGTGCTCAAAAGAAAAGAAGAGTCTACTCTAGAAATCCTTCTGATTTGAAAAAAAAACCAGCAGTAAATAATTCCAGAGTCTGGATGCTGTCACAGGTGGTAACTATAGACTGGATATTTATTTTCTTTCACTTTTGGTTTTCCTGATTTTTAATCTTTTTTGTTATTATTTGTGTATTTTCAAGTGAATGGAGGCTAAAGAACTGAAAACATATTTTTCATAGGTAAAAAATCCTATTTCGAATAGCCTCAATGATTCAGGCAGATTCCTTGTTGTAGAGCAGTGTCTTAGACAGCGCTTCCAGGAAAGTGGGTTTCTTCCTCCCTGACTTCTCCAGGTGGGAGTGAATGGATTTGTGTAACACGTGTTCTGCAAGGAAGGCTTCCAAGGGTAGTAAATGCTGTCAGTCAGATGTTCAGGGGTGATCCACTCTGATAATTTATGGATGGAGTTTACTAGCTTGATTATTTCCCTTATGACTATCAAATACTGACGCTATCGATCTGAGTCAGCATGTGACTCATGCATTTTGTGGGTTTGCAGTAACTAGTTTTCAGTCCATCCATCAGTTCAGTAATTCTGTTCTGAATCCTGATACTTTGGTTATTTAAGCCAAGCCTGTGCTCACATAACAGTCGCACAGGAAATACTAAGCAAATAAAATATGATGTGTATCAATGGGAGCATTTATTTAGAAGTGTTTGCTTCATGTTAACAGCTGGAATGCTGTAAGCCTTACATCCCACTCTGTAATGGAGCCTTGATTTGCACTTTTTCTATGTATCACCCTGCAACATTAGTATCAGTTGTTTTGAGCCACTGTAATTGACTGAAAGTTCTTGCTGTGTTTTTCTAACAACCTAGTTATCAGTATATTTGAACATCTAAGTAGTTTCTGCATTTGGTAAAGTATGTAGTACATGGCAGGACGTCCTTTTCTTTCTGTTTGTTTTCCTTCTGGTGGATTGTAGTAAGTCCTGAGTGGACTTTTCTAAACCTGCATCTTTTTTTGCATTCCAGAATCTTCCTTCCCTTAGCCAGGATCCAAACCATGATTCCCTGGCTTTTCAGCTTTGCTCACAAGGCAGATACTCAAAGCATTTTGGCTGCCCATTCAGAATTTTGGTACAGTTTTAGTAGAATAGCTACTGCATGTGAATTAGGTCCATGTGATTATTGTTTTTGAAGAGTTATTAAGAAAATGTGACAATACTGATTTTTTTTTTCTCCACAGAAAGTAACTGTGAAAGATGGCTGGGGTGCTGCGTAGGATTTTTTATGTGTGTGGTAGTGGGATTTTATTTTGGTTTTTTAACCCCAGAGCATAGTTATGAGTATATTTTACAATTTACACCCTCTCCCTCCCGTATCATTCACAAAACCCACCCTCAAGCTGCAGTCCCATTAAGTTCTCATGAGTTTAAATAAAGGATCCTTTCTTTGTCATTCAACAGCAGGTGCTTATTTTATTCCTACTAAATTATTAATAGGAATGACAAGGCTTATAGGCTAACCTGAATACAGCTCAAACTCCATGGAAAACAGAGAAGCCCATATTTGTCATAGTGAGTAATATTGTTTTCTGATGCTTACTCCTTCTTGCTATAGGAATATATACACTTTTGTACATTTTGCTGGGTTAAGAACACATTTCCGGGGGGGGGGGCCCGAACTGGTATTGTTGTTTCTCACCATGAGTTTTCATACGAACAATATGACTACACAATAAAATCAAGGCATAGTTGCAGGATGAGTAATCAGTGATTATAAATAGCAACAGGGGAGTTCAGGGCTTACTTGGTGTCTTTCATTCAAGTGTCTCAAATATTCAATGTGAACATTAACTGGTGAATTCACAGAGTGCCCAATCCTGTGTACTAGTTATTCTGTCAGCCATGCCCAGAGATATTCATTGGCCTGTCTGAGATCATACAGAAGTCTAAAATACAAAATAAAACCTAATGCTTTAATTAGGTGAAAGCACCGTGGTTTGCACTGTGGAAAATCATGGGAGAGTGTGTCAGAGCAGGCACTGCCTTAGGCTCTGTGTCTTAAATTTCCCATGTCTGTTTCCTACTTTATAGCAAAGTTCAGGACTTTCCCTTAGAAAGGTAATTCAAGTAATCTGATAATTCCTCCAAGCTACACCAAGTCCAGCTGTAACAACTAATAGTCAACACGTCTCCACAGAAATCAAACATTCCTCACATTTCAATATAAATACAGTAGTAAGCAGGTGAGAAAAGCTGGTCCACCAGGAATTTAAGTGATAGGGCAAGTTTTGATTCCCAAAGTGCAAACAGTTTGAACGGTGGAATTTATAATGTTCAGCTCAAAACACTGGCAGTTTTATATTCAGGCATCGTGCAGAAGGAGTTTGGTTCACAAAACCCTGAAGGCTCAGGAGCCAGTCCCAGCAGGAAAATAAATTTAAAATCTTCAGCATTGGATGCAACTGGTACCTAACCATTTCAGTGTGTGATGGGAGCGAGATGAAGAAATGTCCTGATCTTCCTCCTAAAGTTGAGAAACTGAAGCACAGGAGTTTGCCAGCTCAAATTCACCATCACTAGGGTGTATTAGCCTGGCGTTCCACTGTAGTCAGTGGCTGGGTTTGGATCTTACCCATTTTCCATAGTAAAATTTTGATATAGTAGTCATAGACCAGTACCGTAACCATTAAATCCTGCTGTCAGCTATTTTATCACATGTCTTTTATAAAGTGTTGGAATTCCTGTAATGTATAAAATATAGGGTCCTAACACAGAATTATAGCTCTGTCAATGATCTTAGAAAGTAACAAATTCTAGTTCACAATTCGTTGTGAAAGGATTATCAGAAGTGTGTTGCCCTTGCCTCCTGCAGTCATTAGCAAAGGTAATAATCGTCATTAAACAGTCTTTCAGCAGTGACTTCTGGCAGAAGATAATGCGCATGTGGTCTGACAATATACTCAGGAAGTTTATTAGTATGGACATCCCCTTATACAGAATTTCTTGAAGAGATTTCAAAAAAAAAAATGCATCTTAGACTGTTTTTTTAGAAGCTTGTTGAATGCAGATTTCAATAAACAATATAGTTGGAATACCCTAGGGACATGTCTTGTCATAAGTACTCCAAAAAAATATGTGCTTAATGTAAAACACGGGTAGGTCTCTGGGCCAACTCAACTGACTTAGACTCTCAGTTTTAGCAGTGTAGTCTGTCACATGAACACCATTTGATTGCTTTTAATGAATCTCTCTTTGTTAGTAAGAAATTGTATGTATTTATGTCGCTACAGGTTTATCAACCAAGTTTAACGATTTGGGTAAGCCAGAAAATCTTTCCAACCAGCCGAGGGGATGGGGGATTTCCAAAGGTAAAGTTATTTGTGTAATTTCTTTCATCTAACAAATAGTTTACTGAGATGATAGTTTTCAGGCGTGGGAGGAGGGGAGGAGATGGGGGAAACAACAAACCACCCCGAACACTGAAAGTTCAATGGATTTTGTTTCATGACTACTTCAAGAGAGTAGCCAGCTCTCATGATTTCATCACGAGTCTCATGGTATTCTGTTTTTCTTAAGGCCTTGGCTCCTTGAGCCAGGCAGTTAACTGAGGATTTTAGCTTTCATATTAAAATGATGCTTTTAGCCTTCAGGCTTGCAGAAAACATAGACTCTTGCTGGCTACATATCAGAAAGTAAAGATACTAATTTTCAAGAGGTCTTATTTCTTAAGCCTGTCTTGTGATTTTACAAGCTTGATATCTGAGTTTTGAATGCTTCATTTTGGCAATTCTCTCTTAGCACTGCAGATAAGAAAGTCAATGATAACAGGTGAGGAGGATGGAGGTGGGGGCAGTGTTCTTTTTCGATGGTTAAGTTCTCTGCTTCTGCTCTACCTGCCTTGAGTAACAAGCATACAAAGCATGGCAGTTTTCCGTCTGAGTTTGACAAGAAGTACCCCAACGTAAAGCAGAAGTGGCTTGTCAGATAAGATTCATAAGATTTTGTTCTGTTACCATTGTTGGTTTCATAAATGTGAAACTGGATATGAAATTTCAGTAAAAAAAAATGTAACCATTACTCAGAACTACAGAATGTGCATGCTTTATTTTCATATTCTCTTTCATTACTGACTCAAAATCTAGCAAAAAAAAGAAAAAAAAATAGGTAAGTAATGGCGAGAGCAAATGGATAATTGTCTTGATTATGCTTCAGTTATTACCTAGGCTCCAGCTCCCTGTTAACAAAACTCTGCTGTTCCCTCTGGATAATACCATGTTTTCCACAGTTTTTCTTCGTAAAGGAAGTTCTAAAATTTAGAGCTGGGCTATTTGCAGTCTGCTATTTGCAGGCTAATGTGCCAGCGTGCTAGTCTTTAAATTGACATATGTGGCTGCAAAGCCATTCTTTACGTTTGAAATAGTTCAGAAGTCAATCTGAGAGACCAACAGCAATGCCAGGTTATGATAAGTGTGTTAGGTATGATCATACTTATAATAAATGAATTCATTAATTTTGTGAATCAGCTCTGTGTTAAATAGGTTATTTCCATTTAACATTTTATATTATAAGCTTTTAGTAAGCTGTCATTCCTCATTAAACTAAGTTGCTTCTGGAACACAGGAATGAGGCTATGAACTATGTGCAGCACAGTTTGTAACAATGCTGCACTATATTAGATTTATGAATATCTATGTTTTTATGCTGTACATAGCTTAAAAGAAGTTTATCAAAAGGCATAATTGTATCTCAACTAGTCAAAACTATTATATGATTTTCCTTTAAAGTGATTGGTTTTCTGCTTCTTAAATATGATGTATTTTTTCTAGCCTTTATGTAATTCTCCAGAAGACATTTGGCATACACTTACAAGGACCAGTTTTTTTTAGAACTAGCTACAAGTTTTGTTTCAAAATTGATCTTCAAAAGCAATTTGAATATTAGCTGCACACAACCTACCTTCCAGCAGAACATTAGCCTTTGCAGAAACTGGATGTATTTGGGATCTGTTTTTTTCATCTGTCTTATAAATTTAATCAGTGTAAAATGCTGAAGAAGACTGAAGAAAGTGCTCGTTTATTGAGCTCAACAGTTTTATGATCTCAATGCTAAACATCTTGAGCTACTGAAAGAAAAAGTAAAATTAACAGGGTTTTTGAAAATTTTATTTCAGATAAATGTGCTTTTCTTTTGTTTTCATGCAACCAACAAATATGAAAGGATACATTTCTTAAAGACAATTTATTTACAGACCTAGAAGGGTCATGTGGGACTTTTTATCTTGTGATTGTATGGCAGAATTTCAGGACTGAGATTGTTTTCACAGCTGAAAAGGAACTGCCCAACACAATGCTTTTGGAAATTTGCCCAGACCTTTGGTCTGTGTGGTGTGCCTGTTTGCATGTGTAAGTTTCTAGTTTTCTTCTCATATCCTGTAATGATACACAAGGAGCAAATCTAGTCAACAAAAAAGCAAAAACTATTATCATGAGGGTGGAATTTTCTAGAGTCCTGTGAGGAAACATGTTTGTGCAGTCACAAATATTCAAACGTTGTTTTTTTCATTCTGAAATTGTCTCTTGCAAAATCCCGAGTTTGGCTCTAGCAAAGGCAAGGTATGTCTCTACTCCCACTTCTCCCCCTGCCTTGCAGAGCCCTTCTGCATACGTACCAATTGCAGTCTGCTCAGTTTCTCCATTTCTGATGCCCTGAAGGGAGAGGGCAATGTTTGTTCCTAGGAAAGAGTTTTACTCTGTGTTCTGAAAACTGCTCCTGGCTGATGCAGAACCCCGGGGGTGTTGGGGGTCTGTGTTAATCTATCCAAAACCAGAATTTATTCTGTAAACTGTGATAAAGACAGTGGTAGAGCCATGGAGTGGCTTCATTCCCAGCACAAGCAAATGTGTCAAATGTGGACATTGCAGTGAGAATTACTGCTTTGAAGAGCCAGGAAAGGAAAATTACGGAAAATTGTGCTTTATTGGTAGTTGTGAGACTGCTGTGTATTTAATTCCTAATTCAGAAATTCACAGCTCTCACTTCAGAAAAACTGAACTTGGAGAAGGTAACTTCAATGTCTTAAACTGTGAGCCATCTTCTTATATGACAAATGTATCCTAAGCAATGAAAGCAATAAAACACATGACACTAAGCTGGGTGGAAGCTGGATCTGCTGGAGGGTCCGGAGGCTCCAGAGGGATCTGAACAGGCTGGATCCATGGGCTGAGACCAACGGGATGAGGGTTAACAAGGCCAAATGCCGGGTCCTGCACTTGGGGCACAACAACCCTGAGCAGCTACAGACTAGGAGAAGTCTGTCTAGAAAGCTGCCTGGAGGAGAGGGACCTGGGCGTGTTGGTTGACAGCGACTGAACATGAGCCAGCAGTGTGCCCAGGTGGCCAAGAAGGCCAATGGCATCTTGGCTTGGATCAGACACGGCGTGGCCAGCAGGGCCAGGGAGGTTCTTCTCCCTCTGGACTCGGCACTGGGGAGACCGCTCCTCGAATCCCGTGTTCAGTTCTGGGCCCCTCACCACAAGAAGGATGTTGAGGCTCTGGAGAGAGTCCAGAGAAGAGCAACAAAGCTGGTGAGGGGGCTGGAGAACAGGCCTTATGAGGAACGGCTGAGAGAGCTGGGGCTGTTTAGCCTGGAGAAGAGGAGGCTGAGGGGAGACCTCATTGCTCTCCACAACTCCCTGAAAGGAGGTTGTGGAGAGGAGGGAGCTGGGCTCTTCTCCCAAGGGACAGGGGACAGGACAAGAGGGAGTGGCCTCAAGCTCCGCCAGGGGAGGTTTAGGCTGGACATTAGGAAAAAATTCTTCACAGAAAGGGTCATTGTGCACTGGAACAGGCTGCCCAGGGAGGGGCACCTTCCCTGGAGGTGTTTAAGGGACGGGTGGACGAGGTGCTGAGAGACATGGTTTAGTGTTTGATAGGAATGGTTGGACTCAATGATCCTGTGAGTCTTTTCCAACCTGGTGATTCTATGAGTCTATGATTTATAATTTTGATCTCTTAAATACAAAACCCACAGAGTTTTTCCATAACTTACAAAATAGTATTAGCTAAACAAATTCTTCTTGTTTAAGATCCCATGGTGGCATAGTATCAGCAAATTACTTCAAGCATGTGGTTAGCCTTTAGGCTTCCTTCTGAGGCCTGAGCTGGAAAATGTATTTATACGCCTTGCTGAATGAACATAGACTTCAGACAGTGAACGGTTAAGTATGGTTAATGAAAACTCGTATGAAGCATCTGGCTGATATGACATAACTATCTCTAGAGTGTCTTTAGCAAGCTGTTTTCAATGAAATAGGGAAATTACTTATTAGTGTATACTAAGTGCTTAAGCTGAAAGGTGTTAAGGATGAGAGGTCTAAGCTGTGAAAAGTTCTCTTAATAACAAGATGCTCTTCCCTAACTACGACATACTTTTATATTGAAGGCCAAGTGGAACCATAAAATGGAGCTTCCGGGTTAAGAAAAGCAAGCAAATTAATTTGTTGGTAGATAATGCCATTACTGTTAGTTTTTTGCTTACCCAAGTTGGTATTGAGTTACAATTCCAAAGGAGCTCAGTGCTATCTGACAATTTGTGGCATTGAGATTTGTATTCATGATACGGAGACACGGTTTGTGCCTTTTCTGTCCCTCACCTGTGCAAAATAGGCAATTGCTCATTTTCAGCCGTATTTATATGGCAGAACTACGGCAAACACAGTACCTGCAGGTGAAGTTTTAGACCTTAGCTGTCCCGGCTACTATGTAGGGCACGGAACTGGCTTGTTTTTGGCATGAGTGAGAAAAATATATTTGAGGAACAGTGTAAGGTTATTCAGCTGGTGGTGAGCTGCAGAAAGGTTTATCACCTTGCAGCTTCTTCTCCTGTAACTTTGATGGGATGGTTGGTGTCTCCCCCACTGCAATAAATGTCTAAATTCCCCGGTTCAGAAGTGGGAGACAGTTGTTGACTCAACTCTTGTATTTTGGCTGCTGGGACACACTTTTTTTTTCCCCCAAAACTGAAGCATCTTCTTCTGATGCCACAAGGCTTGCAGGGCTCTTAAGCAATCCTTTGCTCTCTGTGACATTAGTATTTGTAGTTGATTCAGCTGTTTTGTAGATGTTTACTTCTGAACCAAACTTAGGGAAGTATGGAAACCTCAGGATAAGGAAAAGGAGAACCCCACTGAATGGGCCTCACGGAGCACAGCTAACGCCACGTTTTGCCTCTCTGCAGGGAAGTCTCCCCATCTCGAAAGAAGTAAATCGCAAGAAGAAAAATGAAGTGGATGGGGCATGCCTGGGTCCAGGGGACGGCTATGGACACCATTTCACCAGAATTGATTACCTCTTCTCTTTTTAATCATGATTTCTCCATTTGTATTACATATGGTGTATGGGTTTGATGAGGTCATGGTGTCACATATCGGGAATTGTTTCTGTGTAAATCATCAAGTGTAAGAAGAAACTATGGGACTCTGAGCCTTGCTTTAGGGAATAACAGTGGACAAACGTGTACCATAAAAAATAGTTTTTAACATTCTGATTCAAGCGAAAGCTCTCAGAATTTCACACTGTGAATCCATGTTTACAAACATTACAGGTGGGCCCTCAGGCCTGGTTCTACCACAGCAATGTCTTCCACTACTCAAACTCCACTGCTCACACGCAACCGGTAAAACGCTCTCTCCATTTCCACCAACCAGAACTGCTTCTTGCAGAGGCTGAGAGTCCCCCTTTTTTTTTCATTTAGATGTAACAAGCCTAGTAGTTTATTTTCATTGATTGTCTGTATATCTCTATATTTTATCCATGTACTCTTTTGATGTATAGAAGTAGTATGAAACTCATGGTTTCCTTGTGGTAAGTGATTGTGATGCTGCCACGGGATTTGAGACACTGATGAATGGTGCTATTTTGGACTTTAAATATGCTCCTTGGCAAGGTAGCTCTGATGGAGTTATTTTTTATTTCCATGTTCTGAGAAGGTGTTGGTACTTTGTTTTTCTGAATGTTGTTCTTTAGACTGGACTGACTTGTTTACTTGTGTCTTCAGTGTGGCTTTCTTATTCAGTGCTGTAGGTGAGTAAGTACTTCTAGTGTACAAGTGAGGAACTGATTCCCTATCAGGGTCCACTCACAAACATGCAGTTATAGTGGGAGCAATCACAAAACTGTAATTTAAGTAAAATCTCCTTTCTGACTCCTATCCACCTAACAGAGAATGATGAGCAATAATTTTCCACCAATCTTTTAAAGTCTCTTTTTGATTTTTGTCTTTTTTTTTCTTTTTAAAGAAGGGACAAGTTTTAATGTCCTCTTCAAATCCATAAAACAGGGGATATAGTAAGAAAAACACTGCGAACTTCTGGGAGGAGAAGTCCTAAAGGGGAAGAGTACATTTCCACGGTACTGTCAACATGTGGATTTTACATTTTTGTTCTTGCTCCCAGACTACTATCAATACAAACCAACACAAAACACAAAACAAAACAGTATCATCTACTCATGGAGTGTTGTTGTGTTAGACACAGTCTGAAAGCCCACCTTAATTTTTTATATAACTCTGTCTTTTAGCTCTTCCTTTACAGGGCAGGCCTTGTTCTGAACTGTTTTAGCTTCTGACTGTTAAATACCAATGCATGCACTGCACTTCCTAGATTTCTTTCCTTTCCCTACTTTCTGTATCCCTTTTCTTGTACATTTTACTTTCCAATAGATTAAATATGTCTATTGTGCTGTATATAGAGCAAGAAGTAATATTCAGCAGTTGTGGCATTTATGCATAGTTGCAGTTGTGTACTGCTGAAAGCGCAGGCTTTTGTAACGATGTGATCTTTAATAATGCACTACAAGTACCCCATGTATTTTAGCTATTTTAGTAGGATTTGTTCAATAAATATGCAAGCTCTAAAGGTAGCTGTGGTGTCCCTGTGTCTTTATTACAATAACGAGAGGGCTCCTTTTGTGTTTGCACCTGTTGTTTTCATGACTTCTGAAGTTTTTTTTGAGGAATATCTGGTGATGTAAAAGGTGATTCCTTTTGTTATCTGCTAAACAATATCTACTAAGATAACCTAAATAACGGACCTGGATCTGGGCAATGATAGCTGTCAGACAATGGTAGTCATGTACTTCGCTTTCAAGACTGCTGGGTGGCTGGGTCAGACACTTGATTCCATTTTTCATAATCCCCGGAGGAGATGGTGGGGCTATGCATGGCAAATATAGTATCTTTTATTTTCCACCTCTGATAAACTGAATAGAAAGGCCATTCCCTTGGTGTACGTAATACAGTTTAAAAGAATGTTGATACAGTCTTCTCTTTAAAAGAACTTTTATTGGAGGAAAAAGTAAGTTTTAGAGCAGATATTGGTTTCACTTTAGCATAGAAAACAGATAAAGCATAAGCAGCAATCTACCAATTACTAACAGATGTAGGTCTGCCCCTGAAGTTTTCCAGCCATGAGACCAAAGGAGTGCAATTCCACATGCCCTGACTGTTTATCCCACTGAATTAGTTTAGGCAGGAATTGAGTTTGGTTTGACGACTTCGGTTGGGTCACAGAAAACTGACCATGCACACACAGCACCTGGTGCAAATGGCCACTGGTCTCTACCAGAGGAAACACAACAGAAAGCATTTGTTCTCAAGCTAACACTCTGGTTAGAAAGCAGTTCAAACTACCACAACTGGAAAGTCATTCTTGAATACCACAAACAACATGTCTTAATAATAAATACAAAGGACTCCTTACCATAGAAGACGAATTTTAATATTCTATCATTCTAGAGTCTGAAATTTTCCAAAGAAGATTTAATATACATTATGATTAATAAAGTCTTCCTAATTAGGGAAAGGTGACGTATGCTTTTGCATCAGCAATTGTGGCTGTGGCACATCAGCTTTGTAGAATTAAAATAAAAGAGGGATGAAAGTAACAGAAAGACCATACCTAAAAAACCAGCCATATGGTCATTTTAAGGGATGCCTCTAGGATTTCATATATGTCCTTCCTGTTGTGCTCAATGAGTCATGATTATTAGGCATGTTTTGAAAAAAACTATACATCCTGACTCTCTGAGACATTAGCTGCATGCATCACATACCTGTTCCTGTCTGGTACACGTATGATACCCCCTCCTGCACACAAGGGTTTGGAGTGAGCACCAGGTTTGCACTCCTAACTGGGGCTTGTGGCGCCAGAGGAGGAGGCTGGGAATCTCTTCCAGTTTGACGAAGTCATGGAACAACTAAGAGCAAAGGTGAAAGAAGTTATAATGTTCTCATCCGTGAGACGGCAACACTTAATTTTACCTATCACAAAAAGAGACCTTGAGCAGGATCTGAAAACCAGCAGCATGAAATCTGGTCTAGAGAGGCGGTGGTAGAGCAAGGGTGGGGGATGCAGCAGGCTGGCACTTCTCAGGTTGGCCAGGGTCTTCCTGTATCTGGAAATTGATTAAAACAATTGAGGAAAAAAGCAATGTTTGTGTCTCACAGTCAGTTGATGCAGTCCAGCATGGTGAGCCACCTTTTTAACCCCCTTGGTTAATAATTATTTGTGTAACAGAAAGGCTAGTGAGAGTATTTTTAAAGCATTATGGTTGAGTAGATTGATTCAGGAAATACCGCTTCATATTATGGCGGACTTGGTGAATCAATCTTTGCCCTTCAGCAAACCAAACAAGAAAAAAAATGAATTCTGCAAAATAGGAGTAACAATGGATACCTGTTTTTCACAAAGTGGTTTAAGCTATGCAGATAAAATCATTAATTAGGAACTAGCTATTGTTATATCAGTTAAATTCCAGTACTAAAGAAAATGCATCGTTAATTACCAGATGAAGAAAACATTAACTCTTACATCTTGGAGTTTATGCCGCAAACAACATCCTGAAAAGGTGAGTTTAAAAAACCTGATTAATATTCACACATTTAATATTTATTATGAATAATATATATTATTAATGTAGATAATTCTGTTTGCATGCATATAAAACCTATGCAAAGAACAGTAAGTTTTAAATCAATATTACTTTAATGTTAGATACCAATTAAATAGACCCAAATTAAATTTCCACTATTAAAGCTGTACTGCCGTATTACAAAAGAAACAAAAAAAATCAATATTCTAGATAAGAAGTTCAAACTCAAAAAGCAAATTTAAATAGAAGAAAAATGAGCCCAGATGTGTCTCAACAATATCATGTTCCTGTGGGGAAAAAAAAAGCAAAGATGATACTGGAATAACCTGGAGTATAACCTGCAAGCCAAGGGAGTTAATGGTTTAGCACTACTCAGCATTGGCAAGGCTACAGCTGGAATAAAACATCCTGCTGGGACACCCCAGCTCAGAGCTGACAGGTGCCCAGCGCACGCGTCCAGGGGAATACAGCAAGTGTGGTGTGAAACACAGAACATTGTGTGTCTGGTGGAGAGTGACTGAAAGATATGGGTGGCTTTAGTCCAAACTGAATGTAACAAACTCCTTTCTGGGTGGTCACAGCAAAATAGAGTGGTCTTCATTGTCGTAAAAGAGGTTGAGGTAATACCTAGAAATTTGGAAAATGCTTTGAAAGGTGGAAGGATACGAATGTACTCAAGCAGGATGCCAAGGGAGAGGCTGTGGGATGTTGATCCTCCAAGATCTTTCAGAACAGACTGGCAAATATCTGTTATTATTTGTATTACCTGTAACTCAAAGCCAGACAATCCTATCATGAAGTAATGATAGACTAGAATCAGAAACATCTGCCTTTTTATAGCTTCCTAAAAACTTTCCTGGCAAACAGCTTGTCCTCATACATTTCCAAAACCATCCACACAAGACTTGCACTCCCCATTAATCTTTTAGCCATAGAATCATAAAATCACAGAATCATACAATAGTTCGGGTTGGAAGGGACCTTAAAGATCATTTAGTTCCAACTCCCCTGCTGTGGGGAGCAGACTAATTCCAAAGAGACTATGAGCTATGTGTTAAGGCACAAGACTCCTTACTGTGGTCCCTCACATCCCTATTTTCTAAAATTCATTTGAGTTCTGGTGAAGTAAAGACAAAAATACAGAATCTTACATGGGCTTTGCTGCTACTGCTATGAAAATATTGGTAGCTTACACTCTAGTTGAGAGAAAGGAAAGATCAGGAGGAAAATAAAAGAAACATGGAGGGACTATAACAAGCAATTAAGGGGAAACAGGAAATTCAGATGTTGTACCTGCCTAAGCTAGAGCTTAAGAGATGCAAGGTTTGCAGACCTTTCCTTTTCAGATGCAGAGCACTGAAATACCTTATTGAAAACATGCAGGAAGGAAACTTGACTTTAGAGGACACTCGTTTTTTCTTACCATATCTTGTGAGTGGGGCTCTTCAGGAGAGAAGGTAGGCTGGCTGCTCCACCAGGAACAGGGGTAGCAAGAACTGAGACTCTGGGCCAGCTGTGGGGCTAGCGAGGACGTGCTTTGATGCCTCAGCTGTGCCTGCTTAGCCCAGCTTGAACCTCAAGACCTTGGCATTGCCTCTGTCCAGGGACATGCCTGGGAGCATTCATACAGTGGCCATCACAGCTGGATCCCATGTCTCTAGTCTCCAGGCTAAGTAGGGGAACCTGGTAAAACAGAGCAGACACACTGTAGTTTGCATCCTCCTGAGAAAAAGTCCAGTATCTGGATGCTCAAATACTGCCTACGTATGCTGTACAACAAAGAAAATACATTTATAGTTTAATTGCTATGTAAAAATAACCCAAAATCCTCAGGTAACCTCCTAGTGTACTGACAAGTCTGACTGCCCACACCTATTCATCTGAACCATTCTGTAAGTGCATCCAGAGCTCTCAGCTACCATCTGTCTGTCAGGGTATGGCCAGAGCTCGAAGTGCTGTGTAAACTGGTGTGAATTATCTCTGGAAGCAAAGTAACTGCAAAATCAGCACTGCTCTGAAAAAAACAAAACAAAACAACTCAGAAGAATCCTAGTGCTCTTGGTGCATTTATTTCTACTTTGCACTTTCTGATATTGCCTGAGCATGGTAGCTTGATCGCATTTGTCCATTTGTACCATAAATTACCTTTCGGAGCAGGTTAGCTCTATTCCTGTTCTGAAGACTCCAATTGGTGTTTTAAGTTGTGGGTTTAAAGACCTCACTCTGTATGTCACTTCATGTGTGCCGCTTTTCAAAGCTCTCAACTCCTTGTGACTCATGTAATATTTTCCAGGTGCTGATTCCAGAGGAAGAGATGTGACCCAGCAGCCGATGTTTTATACAAAGGAAGAGTATCCTGTTTGCGCAGCACTGTTCAGATTCGTATTGCATGTGTCTGAAGTCGAACCCATGAGCCTGTTCAGACAGATAATTGTATTTTTTGTGAAATTTACTTTATGTAACTTAGAACAGATCCTGAAAGTTTCAGGAGGTCACAGCAGAAGGGACTTCCTTCTTCCAAGACACACACTCAAGATGGAAGCGCTGAACAGGTTTCTTGATCATTTTTCCATGTATTCCTGGATGCTTTTTGAGTCCTTAATTCAACTCAACAGATTTCTATTAACAAATGTAAGAACACAGAAAGCTCTTCTGCTGTGATTTCTCCTTTCAACACCTCATCTTTCCAAAAGCTGCGCTTTGTAGCTGGAAATGCCAGTGTGTTTTAAGCTCTTATTAAAATTCTCTGTGCCCATCCACTCATGATTTACCACTGACCATTCAACTTTCTGCGAAAAAGCTACAGGACAGCAGGTCCTAGAGGCCGCTAGATTTTGGACTGGACAGCCATAATTTTATGGCTATATCTAGATTGACTTTCCCACTGGTTATGCAATCAGTTGCATCACCGACTACTGACAGCTGCACAAGTGTTGCTAGAGTTAAGCTGGTTAGCGGGCTGTCAAAGCAGCCTTGTCTGTGGAGGTTTCATTTCCCTATGAGTCATTTTGGCTGGTCACTTTTTCCTCACTACCGTTCGCTCAGCGGTGAGCTTCTGCCCATGAGTCACTAGTGTGACGGTAGAACCCTGTCTGGTGAAGTGCCCTGAGAGACTCAGGAGCCATAATGTTTCCAGCACAGACTTCAGTTGGCTGCTAAACCACCTGTAGCCTCTAAAAAAAATTCATAGTCCATTTGCTTTCTTTTCAAGCCCAACAAATTCTCAGTGTTTCCTTGGCAGCTCATCTGAGTTGGCAGTACTGCTCACAGGAAGGTTGCTTGAGGACAGGGCTGTATGGGGCAAAAACACGCTCCCAAAAAAGAAAGAGGAGGAGGGTATAAGAAGGACGCCCGAACACCGGGTTTGTAAATAAACAGCAGTAAGCTAACCATAGCAGCAGGAAACATTTCTGTCGGACTCTGGAAAGCTAACCATGGCAGGAAATGGTTATGTAAAGTGCAAAATTGCTACTATTTAAAAGTGCACTTTGATCAACAAACTGAGAAAAGATTTATTTCATGCTTTTCACTCTGAAATACAGCAATTTGAGCAATTTGAGCAGGTTCTTTTCAGTGGGGAGCTCTGAGTTAGCAGACTTGCAATTTGCACTAACTGATAAAGCTCAGAGGACTGCCAGATTACACATGAGAGCAGAGGTAAAAAACAATGCACTCTTCCCCGAGTTTCATTTGCTATTTGTCCTTTTACTGAAGGATCTAAACATCTGAAGTCAGAAAGGAGGAGTAGGGCACCAGAGGGGGTTGCAGAACTGTGCACTCCACCTCCCCTCTTGCCAAAGCCCAATGCTATATTCTCCACTTCTCCAGTTTCCTATGCCCAAAGGGTCACAAGAAGCAAGTTTTAGCAATAGAAGCCCATGCCTGGCAGCTGTATGAGTCAAATAACCCACCCAGACCTCCCAGGTGTATTTGATAATCCATGATAATATAGCACACAATGCCCTGGGGCTGGGGAGAAGATTTCTAAAGGGAAATGAGAGGAGTGGGGTTACCCCAGTCCCTGAAAGTAAAGTGAGTGAAGATCTGAAAGGTAGGGAATGACTCTGCCATAGAAAAGAGACCTTAACCAAAGTTTCTGTGATTTCCAAGGTTAGGTAAGATGAGAATCCCAGAACACTGTGTGCCTAAATTACATGCCAAAACACTGGGGATGCTGGAACAGTAGGCGGTCTATCTGATCTCACACAACTGTAAATCCTGAGCTATTCCACTGTAGTTACTAGGCTGGGTAAACAAAATCAAACCCAGGTTTGTGAGGTTGACACAAATCTTTTGAATCACTTGTAATGCAGACATTTCAGCTGAGTGGTTGAAACTGTAGTTCAGCTCTCACAGTCCAGATGGTGTCACTGACTGTGTTTTACAGTCGCACAGGCTTTAAGCAGAGAGAAAGACTGAACTCAGCGCAGGTGAGCTTCACTCAGGTGCCCACTCACACTGTCTCTGCCCTTCTCCCTCCCTTGGGCTGCTGAAAGGTGCACCTCAAGTTCTCTCTGCTTTCTAGGCTGCTTGCCTGTACTGACCAGACATTAAAGCTCATAATTTCTTTTAAGTGGCGCCAACACACTAATGGTTAATGGGTTTCCTTTATTATCAAGGTGATTGTGCTGTGGTGTTCCATCTTCAGAGACTGCTCTGGTGCAGAGGAGCAGCATGAACCACTGCCCCTTTGCTGGGACACTCCGGGACTGGCATCAAGAACGAGCCTTTGTTCTACTGGGCCAAAAGGAAGGTCACTACTCTCTTCTGTTGTAGTAATTCCTGCCTCTGCCCTGCTGCAAAGTCAATACCTTTTCATTTTACACTCCTGCCTACTGTATTTGCAAATGCTTATCTCAGAAATGTGAGCAGCAATTGAAGTTATGTATCATGATGAAAACAGACAACACCTCGTTAGCAGATAGTACAGGAATGTTATGGCCAGTGGCAGATAAGGCTTGTTCCTACCTCAGAAAATCATGCAACCATTTTTTTTTTTTTATTTCCAGACTGGAACATGTGAAGGCATTTCAGAAAGCTGGGCTTCCTTGTGTCTCTTGGAAGTACACATTAAGCACAAAACCTGTTCCCCCACACACCAGGACCAGACCACTCCCATAAACAAACTCTCTCTTGAGATGATATAGTGCCATTAGGACAAAAATATACTGTTTTCTGGCTGGCCTTAAAGTCTTAAACCCCAGAAAACACTAGAGAAATGTGTTAAGTTAGGAATATAATGCAAATCCAAGAAAAGTATCTCCCCATAGGCATCAAAGCAATAACAAGCTTCTAGGGATAGGCAGAGATGTTCATTTCAGAACATATAATTTCAATACTCTAACTCACATATTAAGAGCATTCAATCATTTTTTACACTACCATGAACAAAACTATCTATAGTCAGGGTGGTAGGCATAACTGAGGCAAAATAAGTGTTTAAAAGAGACCATGTTGCTACCTTTTATGTAAATAACTTCTGGCACTAATGTTCTTAAAGCAAACCATCAGAAGTAGCATGGCGAGCATCACAGTCTCCTGCACTCTGGGAAACACCCTCTGGGGCAAACACAGACAGTGAGCCAGAGTTTTGCTGGATTATAAATAACCAGATTTGGCCTGGCTTCCTTGCAGATTATGCAAGTTCAGTGTAGAAGAGGAAAGCGGATTAATGTCTGCCTGGTGCCTATTTCTAAGCCAGGAGTTTGCTTTTACAATACAAGCGGGGCAAAGCAGCAGGACAGGAATGACTGCCGGTCCTCTGGAGTGGGCAGTAAAATGCACAGCACTGGAAAACTCTGAACTCCCTACACACTGCAACCAATTCCTGTGACACTAAACAGATCCTTTTTGATAATTTGGGACCTTTAGAGTAAGCACAGATTAGAATGCTGTAAGCTCAGTATGTCAGTGTGTCAAAGTAATTTGAGGCCACCACAGATGCTTTTTATTTGTTGCTGAGAGACGAGTGACTTCTGAAATGGTTCATAGGTAGCAATTAACTTCTCACTGACAATGTTTTGGGAGTGTGTATTTGTTGCTAATTGGGACTGCACTACTCACTTTTCAACTGGCAATCTTGAAATTGCACTGCCGCAAAGTACACCTTCTCTATACCAAATGCATTTGCTGATTTCATTCCTAATTCCCAAATGATGTGTGGATGCTACTGAGAATGAAGTAAAAAGAAAGTAGAAGTTCAGAGAGACTACTTTATCCAATGCACTCAGAACTCCCTTATCCTCTACTAATTGCTAAAAATCTCTCTCTTTTTTTTTTGTTTCCCTATGAAACAAAACTAGATGTGTCACTGCCTTGGACCACGGTGTTTGCAGGAATATGCACCTCACACTGCCAATAGAAACAGCCACGTATGAACAGTGCTGTGCTGTTTTCTTGATCTGTTGCTGTGCTCTCCAGCACTCATAAGAAGAAACAGAGAGAAAACCTCACAGTGAACAAGCAATGCATCCCAGCTTGATATCCAACTCACACAGTGCTCTCTGAGCCGTCATGAAAATAATTGACTCTAAGAAAAGCAAACAGTTGTAAAAGCAGAGTTAAAATCCCCTAGGAAGAAAAGTAATGGCAGCACCAGAAAAGGCTATTCCCTAGCCCCAGCACACCCCAGCCACCTGCTGTAGAAGAGCCAGGAGGATACACAGTGGCTGCTGCTGCCACCCGTCTAGTAACAGTTATAGTTGTTGTAAGACATGAGGTTGCTTAAGGCCTTCAAAGCCACAGTTCCTAATATACCAACAGAAAAAGCTGCTTTTGAAAATGTAGTTTTAACTTTTCTGTCCCTTGTTCTTACAGATGTAAGCGGAGATAATACTGATTATTGGGTTTTGTAATGTGAGGGGCTGCAGAGTTCTCTGAGGACAAGTTAAAAATGTACATTAAAAATAGCCCAAAGGCCAGAGCATGACACTGAAAAATATGGGAAACTGGTCAAGCTCACTGTTTTCTTATGTAGACTGGGGCAAGTTAACTCTGCCAGATCTAGAAGAAAAAAATAACAAAAAAGAATAAGTAAAAAAAAGTCACCAACAGGTTCCATGTTTGATAATACTTTCTGGCAGTCCAGATATGTAACCTCCTCCCTGTCCTGCCTCTTCCCTTCCTCACATCCCATTCGTGTTACAAGTCCTCTATAAACCCCACCTTGACCCTCCACAGCAGAGCTGCAATGACATCTCGGTGCCTGTGAAACGCTAAATGCACGGTGGTCTGATTCGTGGAATTATGAAAGATACGTGCAACAGTTGCTGTTATTCCTCTCTACAAACTGTTACTACAATGATTCAGAAGACTGATTACTGACACTTCTGATACCTATGATTACATAACATAAGCTGTAGCTAGTACTACTTGCCCCAGTTATCAGGTTTTCCCTGATTTATATTCCTTTATTCTTAGAGGTGGCAGTTCCTAGACTCATCAACAGATCTTCCTCCTGTGTGTTAAGCCCTGATTTACTCATCAGGAACTTCTATACCTTTGTTGCAACCATTTTGGGTTTTGTTGCTTTTTGAGTCTACTTTTAAAGTAAGCTATTCCTTGACCTACTAAAAAATTTAAGTTACTCATGGCTTTCCAAGACCCTGTCATAGCTTTGACTAATAATACTCACTGTGGGTAGTCAAAACTCAGGGTAGTTACAATTAGTGTAACCAAATCTTTGTACGACTTTGTTATTCTCCCAGCGTGAGTTGCCTGCTAACGGCATAAGAGTCTATTCTTATGGCTGGCTTTAAGGTGTGGGATTGGGCTGATTTTTTATCCTTTATCAAGTAATCTTTTCCTTAAAATCATTTGGATAGGCTGATCTTCCTCTAGAGTTAGCAATGTCTTGCAATTGAACGTTCTAAATCCTGCTCTACGCTGCAGGGTGCTGCGCAGAGGACTGCGCTTTGAGCTGTGCAAGCTCATGGAAGTTTGCCTTAGTCAATTAAATTAATTAATAAGCAGATGTTTTAAGAAGAAAACCTGGAAGTCACTGCGTTTGAAACAAAAGGGTCTACTGCTACTGTACAAACTATTTTTCAACATTCAGCAAGGATTCATTGAGAACAAAATCATATCCAATGTATCTCACTTCCCCTACAATAAGGTAAAAGGCTTGTGAATAAACAATAGAATCCATAAATCTTGCCTTTCATTGTGGTTTTGACATTAGCTTTTTAGAAGTAAACTAGGAAACCTGGTCAGGATTAAATACTGTTGGGTAGGATCAAAACTGGAGAACCGTAACAGAAAAGTGCTCAGCCATTTACTAGAAAAACACCAGTGTAGATTAAGTCCTTGTCTTTTTGCAGATCAACATTTTCAGCAACTACAAAATTGAACTAGGAAGCAATCCCTATTGAATTTTAGGCACTGAGGTAAAGGTGCAGACAGTGACACAGCTGAACACCACGATACTTACAATAATCTTGACAAATTGATTGTTTTTCTCTTAAAGCAGATGTTGTTCAATAATGAGAAGGTATTACATGCAGACGGTGTAATCCAGTTCTTAGACATATGGCCAGATTTAAGTATAGAACTTCTGTAGAAGAGGATCTGAGGGTCATAGTGGAAATGAAGCTGGCAAGAGTTAATCTGTTGCTGTTGCTAGAAAATCAAATACTGTACTGGAATGTATAAACAGAGGCATAACCTACAGGGCTGACACAGTACTTGTTCCACTCCAGTCAGCATTCGGAAAACCTCAGCCGAATCGCTGCATCCAGTTTTGGGCAAGGCACTTCCTGCAAAACGGGGAGAAGCTGGAGGGAGTCCAGAGGAGACCCGTGAGAAGAGCCAGAGGTCTAGGAAATGCATTCAGCGAGGAAAGACTGAAAGAAACAGGACTGTTGGATTTAATGTGAGGGGAACATGACAATGCTTCTGAAGAATACAAAAGGCAGCTGCAAAGGAGCAGAGGAAAAGAAGTCTTGTTTCCTAGTCCATGTAAGTTATGGCAGGAAACAAAGAGCCGAAATCCTGGGGAAGGAGGCTTTAGGTTTACTGTTAGGAAGCATTTTCTAACTGCTCAGCCACTGCTGCAGGACATCTCGTAAAAATCTCAGGTATGCTCGAGAAAAATTGCACAAGTTTCTCCCAGTAGTATCAAAGCCGTGCACGTAGTTCTTATTGCTACAGAAGGCTGAACCTTTTGAGACACCTTCCAGACAAGTAATCACCAACAACCATTTTCATTTCATGTATAACAAACAAAAAAGAGGGAAGAACAGATGAAAGATAGGTACAAGATTTTAGACCCTACTGGCAAATAAATTAAGGGAAGGATGAGGTTGCTCAGGCCTCCATTACACTTTGCAGTAATTTAAAAAGTACTTAGATCAGAAACATAGAATGGCTGAAGAATTAATGATCTAGAACGTTTGATTTAAATATGTCCTGTTTCCAGTTGCTCTGCCTCCTGTGATCCTCATGTTTACCCCTACACCACAGCAGCTCCCTGGTCTTAGGAGCCAGAAAAGAAGGACACAAGTATGTTCAGCTAAGAATCCAGGGTCTGCAGACCTTTCCTTTACATGCGTTTTTGCATATTTTGCTTGGGCAGCCCAGCCCTGATAGGGTCACGTTATTAGGAACCAGGCAGCCCCAGTCAGCAAGCCGCATCTTCCATGCTTGTTCTAGGGAGAAGAAGTATCTTGGCTTGGGATCAGCAGGACAACAGCAAATGCCGGTGTCGGTGCAGCAGCTCCATGCCTGATGCAAGCTGGCAAACGCCCACCCGAGGAGCTGGGCACAGCGGGCACACGCCGACCACAATATGAGTCCAGCTGAGGAGGAGATCGGCGCGGCTTCTTTGGAAGCGATGGTCACGCTTGTCTGGACCCTGGCAGCAGCATCCTGCTCCTGGGAAAGGTGCCGCCCCGGTCCCACCCTCCCTTGCCTCTCGCTCTTTGCCAGCTAGGAACAGGTCCCTTGCAGACTGGCAGGGGACCACAGCGGCAGCTACCAGCAGTGCTGCCGGCTGCTACACAGACCCTGGCTGGACTTTGAGGGACCAGAGAGATTATGGTCTGAGTTGGGTTTCCTCCAGCATCAGCCTCAGCAGTGAGCTGGAAATGGGTAGTGAAGCTGTGGGCTTTGTCCTCTCTTCTGTATGTACTTTACTGTACTGCCCAGGCGTAAACGCAAGACTTCTCAGAACAGCTGCCTAGCACCTCTTGAGTTTTCTATTTGAATGCAAAATTTTAGTTATTTTTAATAATAGCTGAAAAAGCAAGATTTCATACGTAAGCTTTTTCCTTATATCAATCTCTCTCTACCAAAACAGAAAAGAAATAAGTCATACAATATCGTATTGATAAACCAAAGGCTTCAACGCTTTATGCCTGCAACATTTTTCATCCTTTTCTTTCTCTTTCTGTACCCTGTTTAAAACATTGGATGTATTTTTAAATGCACAGGTTTTCATTGGTATAAGCAGACTAGTATGTAAAACTCTGAGCCATAACAGTTTGTATGTCATGATCTG
Source organism: Phaenicophaeus curvirostris (assembly GCF_032191515.1). Taxonomy (NCBI): domain Eukaryota; kingdom Metazoa; phylum Chordata; class Aves; order Cuculiformes; family Cuculidae; genus Phaenicophaeus; species Phaenicophaeus curvirostris. The sequence continues at coordinate 1,232,352 of NC_091431.1, forward strand.
ATGGGCTGTGCTGAAACTCCTAGTTTTGTGGCTGCATGTAACTTAATAAATGCAGCAGAAGCAGCAGTTGCAGCCTGTAGGCTCTGGCCCCCTGACCCTTTGATTTAACTGAAGGTAAGATGCACTTACTGTAGCAAATCTGAAGGGGAAGACAGTGAGTGAAACACAACTGGGGCAAGATCAAACTTGCTACATCTAGTTTCTACTATTTATGCAACCTATAGTATTTATGTTGTTTCAGTGATGATTTTAATTTTTCACTTTAGCTCACTGCCTCAAGAAAATTATTAATTAAAACTAAGGAATTTGGTTTATGACACCTACTCAGATAATAAGCTAGTTCTCCCCCTCAAATTATCCAACAGACACGCTGCCAAGAAGTGCAGGCAGCCCCACGCCTTCACCTTTCAGCCAGGACCAGCTGTTTATTTCCTGCATGTGCGAGACAGGTGAGCACGGACCAAACCGCAGCTCCCAGTGCTGGGCATCAGTCACTTGAAACACTGGCTGTAGCTGCACTCTCTTTGAAGATGAGACTGGAGAGCAGATCTGTGTATGAATCCCTGCTCCTAACTCACACGACACGACACTTAACAGGCTAAGGATTGTTTCTCTGGGCTTAGCTGGCAGCATTCAAGCTGTCCCATGCTTTGTCAATGTACATGTAACCACCAGGATAATCATCTGTCCATAAGTAAATTTTACTCTAACTGATGTTAGCATTCATATCGCCCTCCAGAAGAGTGTTTGCAACATACAGTCTACCCACTAATTCTGACAGAAAAGCTACTTATCGTCAGGAGAGTCGTAGTAATTCCTACATGCATAAAAGACAATAAATGATTATGCATTTCACTGAATAGAAAAGTGTAAATCTGCTTCTGGGAATCATTCTTGCTCAATCATGAAGGCTGGTCCTCTAGTATGCTTAAGGGGTCAGTCAGTAGCAAACAATGGATAGATGTGAAATTGGACTTTCAGTCCTGGAATAAAATAAAATATGTTCTTTATTTAGGGAAAACAAAGGGGAGGGAAGATCCTATTTTTGCGTACTTTCCACGAGGGAAGTTTGACACGAAGAATTATTTTTGTTTTCTAAACTACATTAAAGCAGTTTATGTCAATTACTTAACTTTTCCTTGTTTTATGAATTTTAAAGTACTGAGATTGCTTTGTCTGGTTCTCCTCATTTTAGAGGCAACCCAGATATTACTAAGTTCATTAAAGGAATCTTTGTAAGCATTCTTCCTCAGAGATGAAGCCAAGAATTTAAGAAGGTTTACAGAGCTGTGTTTCATGCAGATAAGAGGACCACCATCAAACAGCATCTCTTTAAATTTTAACTTCACTTGAGTTCAGATTCTTTTGCTATTTGAGATAAAGGGAAGACCTAATGGGGCAGAAAAATCTTCTTCCTATCAGCCTCCTTTTTGCACAGTTATCAACTGCATCTGCGTCTAGACCCTATAGAGATACTGCATTTAACTAATTAGACCTCAGATCTGACTTACTTCCTATGCCTTAACACCAAAAAAACCTTCCTGGCTTCTACTGCAATAGGAATGAATCACTAAAAAGCAATTTGTAATTATGAAGGGAATTCTGCAAATTCTTATATGGTTCATCTTTATGAATGCTCTGGTAGCCTTAAGGTATTTTATCCCAACAGTCTGGAAGACAAAATAAGGTTATGGCAGAAACCTTCTGTCTAGTATTTCCTTTGCAATATCCAGTAATCACTATGTGGGTTCTAGTATAGTTCTTTGAGTTAAATCTGAACTGACAACATCTGAATGAATGTCAAACTGATTTCCTTTACCTGCAGCTTTGATCACTTTATACAACGATGTAAAAAACAGCTGTTTAGAATCCCTGAACTCCACATTTTCCCAGCAATTGTACCCAAATTACAGCAAAGGACAAACCAAGTCTTACTTCCATTTCTACATCAAGAGATACGTGTCCTGCTCCCCCCTTGTTTAATACTGGTGTGGTTACAGAGAATAGTGTAAAGATTAGGAGTATGCAACTAAGAATTTCAAGGCAGAAAATTATCAAATTGCAGAGAAAGCAGACACATTTTGAATTTTTATCAGGCTTTTTTTTTTTTTTTTTTTACCTTGGCATGCTGCTTGTCATAGGAAAACAATTAGCCCGGTGTTTCTGGGTATTTCAGATTAAATATGCAATTGTGCAGCTAGATATCAAAGGCAAAGTTCAGTTATAATGAACGTTATTCGGTGCAGATTGGTTCTTGATCCCTAGTTATATCTGTGGGAGTAGAAGTCATTGTTTCTCTGGAAATCCTTGATGAAGTCATACATACTTGTCTCGGGGCTACATCTGTGGCAGCTGGTAGGTAAAAACAAGAGATGAAAGAGAAGTGAATTCTGACATGAGCTTATTCTTTAAATATATTGTTCATATGAAATACTGCTAAAAGTAGCTAATAAATACAAGCATAACTGCACCAGCATTTTGAAAGTGGGGCCTAAGCATAATTTCAGAAAAGGATAAAATTGTTCATCTAGACTCACTGGAGCACTGCTGGGTTTTATGTTTATCTCATACAAAGAAAATCCTGGATCCTAAAGATCACCATTAGACAGACTATTAACAGCCCCTCTTGTTTTGACAGACCATATTTTCAATATTTGTAATATAATATACTGAAAGATACTGAAAGGAAAACGGGGACATTCAGAATGAAATAAAAACCTTAAACCTGGTGACTTCAGCACTCTTCAGAGAGCCTTTTCTCCTTAGTGTTTAGCCAGGAGATCATTTTTGTTTCATCCAAATTGTCTCCTCTCTACCTTTTCAGCTAGCTGACCCCTTCTAGAACCTTTTCAGTAAACACTTGTGAATATATAAGTCAATGCATCATTTCTAACTATAATGACAATACTGTTTAAAAATACAAAGTGAAACTTCTGGTAAAGAAAACATTAATTCTGAGAAGCAGATAATTGAAAAGCCCCAACCTTTATGCTTCCAGAAATGTTTTCAGTATTTTTTGTTTCGTTTTGTTTTGCTTTTAAACTAAAGCCACTCTTCTGCGAATAATTTTAGGTCTGTTGAGAACTCAGGAGGACTAGGAAAGAGGAAAATTCATCCAGTCCTGCAATTATCTGTTTCTCAAAACTTACCTCTGGGTAGCTTCTGAACCAAGACTATAGCATATGGCATGTGTGACACTTTATCAGACTCTGTCCTTCACAGGGACTGGCCTTGCATCATTCTCAAAACAATTATTTTCCCAGAAGCTAGTCTGCATCGAAGTCTTTTTTTGTTCTTGTTTTAACTGAGTATCTGTGCTTCCTACTGCCTTCTTACTCATGCTTATTCATAAATTCTCTGTGTTACTGTTAGCAGCTGTAAGAGGGTGAGGGACACCAGCTCCAACTGAGCAGCACGTATGCAGTGATACTTCTCTAGTAGGTTGGAGATGGGAGATACAGGTTTATATTCTGCTGATGACATAATTTGAAGGTAATGTAGCAACCTGGGCTTTTGTCCACAACCTTTAGGCAGTTTATCGACTGCCTTTCCAGACTGGGTTCAAAGGGAGGAAAAGGCTACTTTGGACTTCTACTGTCGGTAAAGGTAACGTGAAATTACTGGGACAACCTCAGAACTGCAGCACTGTAATTCTGTTTCACTGTGATTATGTAGGAGAGCACTCAGTGTGCAAGCGCAGGATGCCTTTTAAAAGCCATAAACAGAACTGTATCAAAAAGTTAATTTTTGCCGGAATACTCAAAAGTAAAATTCAGCACTTCTCTAATTAGCTCAGTTTTCAATCAAAATCACAGCACTTATTGACCTAAAATTTCAATTAATTTTGAGACATTTTGCCAAAACCCCAAAACGAGGAACAGCTGAGAGAGCTGGGGGTGTTTAGCCTGGAGAAGAGGAGGCTGAGGGGAGACCTCATTGCTCTCTCCAACTATCTGAAAGGAGGTTGTGGAGAGGAGGGAGCTGGGCTCTTCTCCCAAGGGACAGGGGACAGGACGAGAGGGAATGGCCTCAAGCTCCGCCAGGGGAGGGTCAGGCTGGACATTAGGAGAAAAATTTTCACAGAAAGGGTCATTGGTCCGTGGCAGAGGCTGCCCAGGGAGGGGGTTGAGTCACCTTCCCTGGAGGGGTTTAAGGGACGGGTGGACAAGGTGCTAAGGGGCATGGTTTAGTGTTTGATAGGAATGGTTGGACTCGATGATCCAGTGGGTCTCTTCCAACCTGGTGATTCTGTGATTCTGTGATTCTGTGAAAATATCACAATATCCACGTGCCATTGTATGGACTGCTTTTCCTCTACCCACAAATCTTCTAATTCTATGCTGAATGAAAGTAGAGCATTAGACAAACCTTAACCTCAAAAGAAAAAATAAAATAGAAATACCAATGTATACTGTAGTACTTCTCTTCCTTATTTTAATTTCCTCTTTTTCTCTGCTATAGGATGATTACTCTCTGAATCAGATACTTCTCTAGTGATTCAATTAATTATAATTTACTGGTCTGGAACTGTACTCTTTGGTGCAATGTACAGATATGTGGGGCAGGAAACACCAAGCAAGTGACAGTCCAAAGGTCAGATAAGTCAAGAATAGAAGTGCTCAGAAAGGGAGATATTTGTTTTCCCTCACATGTGATAGTGAGAGGGTAAGCAGCACTCTGTTCCCTATGGCTGCTGGGACTTTTCACATACATAAATGTGCACATGTGTTCATGTTTTGACGGCCTGAGATTTTTAAGAATAGATCAAAGAAACTGGAGGAGGGAGTAGGACAAGATTTGAAATTCCCATATTCATTCCAGTGAGTTGTTGCAGCTGAGTTTATTGTGACTCAGCGCTGCAGCATCAATCATTGTATGGGTAGGTATGAGTAGCAACAGCGTGTGCACACACATGCACATACACATACGCTGCTGTACACACGCGTGTGCACATACAGTGCTCTGTACAGTCCAAATTTACTTTATCCAGTGATATAATGAAGACATGTTACACAGATAAAATATTCTGAATAGTAAGCCAAAAAGCCAAGCTGCCTTCACTACCAAAGTTGAGGGGAATTTTCTGTGACTAAGTAGCAATTGTGTCCTTAGCAGAGGAAGATAAGAGTGGAGCAACTCTTCTCTGTCTTTTCTTCATTTTTTCCCAGCTGTCTGTGACACCTGTTTGTTTCCTGCTGTGTTTCTTATCATATGTGGGATTTTTACATGTGAAATATATATTCCGTGTTCTTTGCCATGCCCTACAAACAGTTTCCTCTGCTCTCCAGGCTGCAGTTCTTTATTGACCAGTGACCATTTGTGATTTGTGCTTCCGCACTTGGCCTCCTGTTACCCCCTTGTGTCTGTATCCTCAGGACTTTCCACCATCATCTTCTGTCACTTTCTGGTTGTACTCGAGGACCCCCCACTACAGGTCAGGATAATTGCAAACCTACAGTATCAGAGACCTCATCTTGAGCCCTGAAATTCTTGCAGTGTGAATATACTTGAAGGATTTTAAAGACCATTTTAGATCACGTATTTTCCAAATGCAAATACCAATGTGTAGCAGGTACAAGGACACATATGAAGAACTGCCTTTCAATTACTCCAGCAGGATTTCTTTTGTGTCACAAAGCATGCCTCTATTACACCAGTAGCCTTTAGCCAGACCTCCATGATAAGTAGGACACAACCTTCTTATACAGTAATAAATACTCGAACACACAGAACAAATTCTGCCTGACTTTCCACCACTTTCCAAGAAATAGTTCAAGTCTTTTCCAAAAAGACAACAGCTATGTAGGACATTGTCCGGCTTGGCACGTAGGGGAGAAAGAGATGTGAGGTTTCCAGTCTCATTTGCCAGCCTTGTCAGTATAGCATCCACCTGCGAGTTTCCATTTGGTAAATCAGAGATAAGCATTAGCCACTTTCACATCATGAGAACAATGTATCTACATAAATCCACATCAGTCTTTCCAGTTCACCGTGTTTATTCCGGTTGCTATGTTGAACCATATGAACATCTTACTGAAGCACAGAACTTTTGGTCTGACTTGCAATTCTTTTTCAAATGGTGGAAATTCCTCTATCAGCACCCATTAACATAACCTGAAATGATAAACAGAAGTCAGAGGTTTTGGACAATGGTGCTGGAAGAATTGCTCCAGCTTCTGCCAAACATCTACAAGTTTGCAGAGCCCCAGTGAGGAAGAGAGGGGGTTTGTCCCCCTACATTTCCTTTTTGAATGTTCCTGAGTTATTCTGGGAAAAGAAAAGTAGATGACTGCAAAAGTAAGTGTTTTGAGAGCTATCGACCGTATTTGTTCTCTTGATCCTCCAAAGCAAGTATGCATGACTAATTCAAAGTTTAATTTGCTTTCAGGTCTTCCTACCTACAGAGTCATGCAATTTCACTTACAGGCAGCTGCATTCCAAGCACTCTGGAAGCAAAGGACCCCAATGCTTCAGGGTATTCAAGATGATAATATTTTTCCAAAGCCAAAATACCACAGACATTTATGTAATCATATATACTTCACCTAAAAACAGGACAGCAAGCTTAGCTATCGGGAAGAAAGAGGGTTTTTTCCCCACCTCATCTCTAAAAACAAATTAATCACAATACGTTCAAGATGACTACAAGTGGTCTAAAGCATATGAAACTTATTTGTTTAAAATGCTCACCTGAAAATTAGGCATGTTTCCACAATAAGTTCTTAATCAGCCCTTGAAAAACTCCCTTGGATATATCAGACAATTGTTGGTCGCTTCTTATAGAGCAAATCAGTTATACTACAAACTTGATGCACAACTTCCACATTTTGAATTTGACAAAATATCAAGCCAAAGAGAACAAGGACTGAGTTCTGAAATTCTTTAAGTGTCCTGGCCACAGTCCAGTGAAGAGCTTAATTACATCCCCCATTTGAAATAACTGGGCCCATTGCAGACTGTTCACTTGCAAAGAATCAGATAGTACAGTCGTGATGTGTTTGCAAGGGAAAGGTCCTATCCATGGAAAAAGTTGCTTGAGGTAGCTTTCCTTGTAAGCAGATCTTAGGAAAGAGAAAGTATTTTTTTAAAAGAAGAAAAGTAATACATCTACTCGAAGTTTAGTTACCCGCTTAAGTAACTAGTAAGCAGAAAACTGCATCTAGGTCTACCCCATTTCCAATGTCTTTGCATGTGTTACTTTTCTTGTGTGGAAGCTATTTCTAGGAACAATGTCTGATTTTGAACTTCTGGATCGGACTGTCTGTTTGGAGCACAAGCTGCACACGATCAGAAAATCTGGGCAAATATCTTGCATGCACGAACAGATCAAACCAGCACATCAGACAGTACTGTACCCGTGCAGAATGAACACTGCTCGAAGGGCCACAGAGAATAGCTGCGTGCAGAGAACCTGCTGCATCTGGACACATCAAGTTTCTGAAGAGCAAATGTGCACAGACTTCAGCTGAGAAATCAGGGAGCCAAAGCAGCCCTCAATACATAGGCAGGACGTGCTGCTGCCTGGCTTTCGATTGTGTAATTCTACTCTCAGATGCAGAGCTGAGAGTTATACAGCTCCTAGCAAAAGCTGTAATGATGAAATAGTAAATGCAAGAAGACACTAAAACCATAAAGTAACTGTAGAAAAACAATTCCAAAGACAAAATTCATTTTCTGAAGAGTGGTTGTTGTTGCAACTTATCTGCTTCTGTTTCAACAGCACAATGTTAACAAAACACACACACTCCCAAACTGTACACAAACAGTAAGGAAAGGAACTCCAGAAATGCCATCATTAGAAACAATCTCTGTGTTTAGTGTGTACAGGACACAGACTATAAAAAGTAACATCTTGCTCTAGCACACAGCCCACACTCATTCTTCAGGAGGAAAATCAGAATCTAAAGTTAATGTACAATGAATTTTCCAGTCAGTACAGGCAGCCTGGTAAACAACACAGAAAATAAGAACAGGCTCGAGTTTCCTTCATCATGCTGGCTCCACTGGTATTGAATGTTTAACTGGTTCAAAGGGCTGCTGAACAAAAATTTCATACTGTTCTGCATGTTCTGGTTTAAGCCAGACAAAACCCAGAAATGTTAAGCTACAGCGATTATGCTATTTACTAGCCATATGTTAAGGTAACTTTTTAATTAACTTGAAATTTTAACCAGTGAGATAGCATTATCTTTTATTATTAACAGATCTTTTTATATGATTGCAGATAAACAGATGTTTATATAGCAAGTGTAGATGGGAAGGTGGTAAACTATATGTGTAGGGTTAGTCACCTATTCTGTTTTTTTACAAGTATTTACTTAGACAGACAATTTTTGTTGGTATTGTATCAATTATATGAAGTTTACAAAGGCAAACACACAATATTACAACTGCAAGAAACTGCTGCAGCTTGACAATTTTAAATATACACCGGGCTGGTTCCATAGCCGAGGGCCGTGTTATTACACTTAATACACAAGGTGAAGAAGGCTGAAAGAACCACTCTTCAGGAAAACAGAACATCTGAGAGACACTGTTCAAAACTCTCAAAACCTGCCTGAACCCCTTTTTAGGACAAACACTCTGCTGGTGAAAAATAAATAAGGTTAACTAAAGTAAGTAAAGAAAAATGTTTCAAGGTCAGTTCTGTATCAGTTCAATTCTGATGGAAAATGATTTATTACCATTATTCTTAAGTTATCAGAAAAAGCAGAGTGCAGCACCGGTTTGCAGTTATGCAGAAAAAAAATTGTTTCTTATGTCAATACAATATTGCAAAATAGTAAATGTTATCTGAGTAATATCTGGCTCAGAATGCACTAGAGGGTGACGAGAATATTTCTGTTTACTAGCAAGGTAATGTTTAAATTGATTATCTAGTACCTACTGCTGATAAGCCTGGGTCAAAGGTAGGGTGATTTATTTCTTATCTGATGATTAGAAATATCCCCATTTTTAACCATGAGATATTGCTTAAGATGGAGCAAAATATTTGCCATCTTTTTGTGTCTTCTGTAAAATAGTGGTTTACAATCTGGTTTTGTTTGGGGTTTTTTTAGCATTTGTAGTTAAATATATGCCTCTCCCTGAGAACAATGAGGCCTCCAGGTATTCAGCTTCTGTAAGGCACCTCTAAATCTGACACTGTAAAGCCTTTGTCCAAACCAGGCAATCCTTCAGGTCACTGGTGAGAGAATGAAGGGCAACACACAAAGGTAATTTTTCTGTCAAGGTCATGTCAAGAGCAGCCAAACATGAACACTGGATTTTAGATGCCTAAACTGGTGCTGTAGGTGCTTAAATCTCAGGAGATAACTGTCACTCCTGAAGACACCTGGAAGTTCATGAGCCAGGCTCATAAATTGAGGTTTAAACTAGATGTGAAGGGGAAGGGGGACGAGACCAGGCTAGGCAGGAGAGAGCCTGGACGTGGGGCACTGGTGACTCGGAGATGGTACATCTCTGAGTACATCTCTGAGTACATCATCGGAGATGGTACACCTCCTGTACATCACCACACAGCAAGTGGGGGAGAACACACCTGGGGATGGGAAGGAAGATACTGGCACTCTGGAGCTACCTACTCCAGTTACCAGGCAATTGGGAATGAACTCTGTTCCCTCTAAGAAGGCTGAAGGCTCGGCAGCTCAGCTGAAGTGCATTTACACCAATGCACACAGCATGGGGAATAAGAAGGAAGAGCTGGAAGCTGTCGTAGGGCAAGGAGCCTATATGATGTTGTTGCCATCATGGAAAAAATCAGGAGGGCTAAGGCCCAACTAGAAATCAGATTGGCTAAGTCTGTGAAAGATAATAAAAAATCTTTCTATAAATATATTAACAATAAAAGGAGGACTAGGGAGACCATACAGTCCCCATTGGATGCAGAAGGAACAACAGTGACAGGGGATGAGGAAAAGGCTGAGGTACTTAATGCCTTCTTTGCCTCAGTCTTTAATTGTAAAGAAAGTTGTTCCCTCTGTGTACAAATCCAGGAGTTAGAGGAGCAGAATGAGGCTCCCGTGATCCAAGAGGAGGTGGTTAGAGACTTGATTGCCTCATTGCTCTCTACAACTCCCTGAAAGGAGGTTGTGGAGAGGAGGGAGCTGGGCTCTTCTCCCAAGGGACAGGACGAGAGGGAATGGCCTCAAGCTCCTCCAGGGGAGGGTCAGGCTGAACATTAGGAAGAATTTTTTCACAGAAAGGGTCATTGGTCCCTGGCAGAGGCTGCCCAGGGAGAGGGTTGAGTCCCCTTCCCTGGAGGGGTTTAGGGGACGGGTGGACGAGGTGCTGAGGGACATGGTTTAGTGTTTGATAGGAATGGTTGGACTCGATGATCCAGTGGGTCTCTTCAGCAGGGTTGAGGAGATTCTGGATTCTCCCAGGACTACTTACACCTTCTGTATTGGACAGGAACAGGACAAAAGCTGCCTGAAGAGCAGGATAAATGCATCTTGACCTAAGAAAGTGACCCAGCTCTGAGCACACCACAGCCTGTGCACCAACTGATGCCAATACACAGCTTTTTTTTTTTTTCGTAAACAGAGCAAGCATCTATGGCTCCTATTGTGTAACACTGCAATGGAAGGGAGAGCACAGGAAATAGGCAAGGCTGACTACTTTTGAATTTCAACTTATCCCCAAATTAGATGCTTTGCAATAGTGTTTGGAGTAATCAGCTTGTGATGATTGTACTAGACAAACAATAGCTGCATCCTCACCGTCCTATTGCAGTGTCCAACACGTCACTAAGACTGTCACTTAAGAGTCCCCAGTCAACACATATGCTGGAGACAGCCACAGCTTTTCCCAGCCTCTGACATCCATCCCCTTTTATTTGGTGAACGTCACAAAGTGCTATGTGAGCTTTCCCCAGACACCTCCTCCATGAAGGCAGGTCCCATAGCGGTGGCTGTTGGTCTGCTTTTCTTTCTTTGAAAGCTACAAAAAGCACGGGAAGGCTAATGCTGTGCTATACTGCCTGTGAGTCTTTCCTGCTTTCCTAGAGGATCATGAAGATCAGTGGCAAGGATGTGTGAGAGCTTCCTTCTAAAGGACTCCTGGTGGTGTCAAAGAACACGGGCATGGGAGGAGTGCTGGGAGAGCCTGGTGGGGTAGCTATGCCATCTGAGGACATTCCATCTGCGGAGTATGGATAGGGCTAGCCCCATCTGCACACAGCTTTGAGACTTTTAGTGTGCATTTGGATAGGATGCCCTTGTCCTCCCTGGACTGGCACCCAGAACAGACAGCTGTGTAGCCAACATCTTCTGAGCCAAGCAAAGAATACTAGCTAAGCCAGAAACCAAGGAAAAGAGATGGATGAACTTCAGCAACAAGAACTCACATGCAGTATTGCAAGGAATATTTTTTTTGATTACTCCTGCATCTTTCTTATCAGTAGGCAGGTCGAGGCACTATAAAGGTGAAGCTCAAAAACTTGTACATCCATGCAAGATGCCCCAGAACTGCAAATGATAGGTGAGGTTGAATCTGGGAGCCCATGTCAGTAGGCTGCATATCTAATCTCGTTAGCCCTCAGAGCAAGGCTCCTTAGCTCTGGATCAGAGCAAGCTGAAGGGTGATGTCCTTTCTGGGACAGAAGTACTTGGCAGCCCCCAAGACATTTTTGCAATGCTCTCTGTCCCAGCCACTAGACACATCCTAGCTCAAAAATGGCAGAGAATCCTTACAGCTGTCGGTGTCAGGATATCAGTCAAGTGCTACCGATCCAGCTTTCATAAGACAAGAAACAAAGGCATCTCCATTGAAGATACAGAAGTAAGACATTTAGAATATAAGGAATTACATTCTGAACCAAATCTGAGTCTGAGTACCTTATACCTCACTCTATAAGAGAAACAAAGAGCTTATTTGGATAAAAATTTATTTCAAAAGTCTGACGTATTTTTTCATAAACAAGATGTTATTTGCTGTTACACTCTAGAATTAATACAGAGTAGATTCATGGTTCATGTCAGAATTAATGACCGTGAGGCTTATGTTGGGAAAAAACTTTTCCTACTGGCATATTAAACAGTGTTGTGGAGGTCCTACACGTGTTCCTGAAGCTCCTAATCTGGTCAAAGCCAAAGCTATCACACAGCATTGCAAAGTTTTGCTTTTCCATGCCTACCCAAGCTTTTTGCTGATTAGAATATTAAAGCTGAGGATGAAGACAAGGGAAGAATGGTGCAGAGCTGCAGAAACTGAATGTATTATATAATTTCTGTCTTTACAACAAAAAAAGGAGACTACATCACATGTTAGGTTAGCATGAGACAAGGGCAGACTATTTGACTTGGTGAGAGGAAAGAGTTTTGCCACTGTGTGAGTGGCTACACGTAGAACAGGTTCCCAGAGAATCTCTGTTCTAATTTAGTTGTTTCTGTGATTCAGAAAAAGCATTGGATAGTTGTTTTTCCACAGCAAATAGTTTAGAGAGAAGACTGAAATGTCCAGTATCAACTAAGGCTTATAACCTGGTGACTTTTTGGCTAACAATTGCATTGTTATTATACATAATCTTCTTATTGACAGCCTTGCATTCCTTGCTAAATAAATCTTGATTTAGAATTGCCTTCAGTCAAATGCAGGTCTTTGAAGGTGCTTCGAAGTTAAAAATCAAAGCAAAACTTTGCCCTTAGGAGGTGGCTGCTATGTCTGTCAACCATTCAAACACATAACCACTACAACACCTGCAGACATGTAAAGACAATAAAGATGGTGATGGTATCTTTATGGGGATGGTGCTACCTACACCTTTGACTTTTAGTGGTGTGCTTCAATTCTTACTAACATTGGCAGAAGCTCTTAATTCTGTGTGACATACTCATTCCACTTTCTCTACTGAGGGAAAGTAAGAAAAATATCTAATGCAGAAAAAGCCAAGAAAGGAAGCCAAGTTACAGACAGACAGCTGAAAGTGTTGTTCACACACTGCAGCCCAGAAAAACTTTTCATTCATCATCTGTATAGCAGTCTCACTTAGAACACCTAGAATGGTAGAGGAAAGAAGCGTGTAGTTGGTATCAAAGTTTCCATAAGCTTCAATACCATTTCTGAAAGTGATTCTTGAGTGTAAGACAAATGAACCACTACTGATGGTAGTTTATTTAACTGTGTTTTGCTGTGCCTCAAGTTCCTGTTACGTTCACCTTACTTACGTATTAGAAAGAAGCCCTCAGTAACAGCTAGACTGTAAAGGCTAAGTATAAATCAGTTATAACACCCTTTCTTTTTATATGACATTATAAATGTTTCACAACAAATAGGTGGCCTATCTACTAACCTACTACACCACTAGCCTGACCTGAGCAGAGGGACAACATGCCATTATCTCCTGGCTTGGAGGAGATTCTACATGTAGTTCTCCTGCAAGCACGGTTTCGATGAGAAGGTTTGATAACTCTGTCCAAGGCTGCAGGAAGCTAGAGCAGAGGACAGCAGTACCATTTAGACCTCATTGCTCTCTACAACTCCCTGAAAGGAGGTTGTGGAGAGGAGGGAGCTGGGCTCTTCTCCCAAGGGACAGGGGACAGGACGAGAGGGAATGGCCTCAAGCTCCACCAGGGGAGGTTCAGGCTGGACATTAGGAAAAAATTCTTCACAGAAAGGGTCATTGGGCACTGGCAGAGGCTGCCCAGGGAGGGGGTTGAGTCACCTTCCCTGGAGGGGTTTAAGGCATGGGTGCATGAGGTGCTAAGGGGCATGGTTTAGTGTTCGATAGGAATGGTTGGACTCGATGATCCAGTGGGTCTCTTCCAACCTGGTTATTCTATGATTCTATGATTCTATGATTCTATGATTCTATGATTCTATGATTCATTTAGAGCCCATTCCAGAAAAAAAGAAAGGTTCCCTAAAGAGAACTGAAGGAACCACAGTTTCATTTATTGCATAGCATGCTCTAACCAACAAATTAAGCTGTTTCCTTTCCAAGAGCAGTTTCCATCCTTCCTCAGCTGCTACAGGCAGAACTGGGTTTCCAGGTTTAGCACGGTGTAAATTGTGCATGGCCTCCTTTTGCCCAGAAAAGAGAGCAGCCTTTGGACAAGAGACAAAGAAAGATGTTTGTTCCTTCCCATCTTCACTCTCCATGAAATGTCCAGTTCACAAGGACAGATCAAACTTCCATTCAGCTTCATTTTTTTTGCTGGCTTTTGTATTTTTGGTTTCAGAAGTGCTGAACTTGAACAGTAGAAAATGCTCTCAGCAAAGATGCCCGTGGGCCTGGAAGTCTGGTCAATACTGTGGTGAGAGGATGCCAATCCCATTCACAGAGAACGCAAGGAGGTGCTGCCTTCACCCGCTCAGTTAGCCTGGATCCTGAGCAGACGGGGGGATTTCTTTCTGGATCTCCGTACCCCCAGTGAAAGGGACGCACCGAAGTGGGTGGCGATCACTTTGCACTAGATTCCTAGTTTCCTGAAAAATATCAGCGAGGAAAGCAGGTCCTATATTAGGTGATTTAGACACTGTCACTGTATCGTAGGGCTCCGGTGCACCTGACATTGCTTGTCTTCAAGTTGCCTAGGGCACAATTCCCTCGGACATCAGAGCTCGAGCAGAAGCAGCCTCACTGTCTGCACACCTGCCTTCCTCCCCCAGGGCTCTATTTCTATTGCTGCAATGGTGACCGCATTTTGCTCCTACCATGAATTTTAGACCCAAACTCCTTTACTCCATCTACTTCCTGGCCTCCTTATTCCACCACAGACAGCAGACTTTATCTGTAAACCATAAATGTTTTCAGTCTTTTGATGTCCCCTTTATCCAACAGTACAATCTCACTTCTTTCAGTATTTTTCCCCTTATACCAGTTAATAAGTAAACGATTTAATCATTCTTTTAAAATTTATTTAAGAGAGCCACATAGGAACCTTTAAATTTATTTAAGATCCACCATTAGTTTGCATAATCATCTGCAAGAAATTCTGAAAGTAGCAAGATCAGATGAATAGCAATCAAAAGATTCAGTAGAAAAGAACAGGAATCAAAATGCTGAGAAATACTGACAGCATTTTAAATTCTGTGGTTATCATAACAATACCATGTTAGCCTCTCTGAAAGTCAAAGAGGCCAGTGGGGTTCCTGAAAGTGACTCTGGGGCCATGCCTGTTTGCACACACACACAAGGCACTGTATATGCCCACAGACTAATCAGAATTGTGAGCGCACAGAAAGCAGGAAAAGCTCTGCCAACTTTAATGTAGTTAAAGCTGGTCTCAGCAGCAGCGTCAGTACTGAGAGCTTCAGCATGGGCTACCTACACCTGCTTTATGTACGCCTCATGGACTCAAGTTTACGACTGTTTATTCTTTTCTCTTTTTTAGTCTCAACAAATCGAGACTGCTGGCACCTTTGGTACCGCTGTGTCTGCTGCAGTCACCAGACCTCTGTGCAGACTCACAGCAGACACCAAAGAGCCCCTGAATGCCAGGTTTGCCAGCTGCTGCCACAACACGTGAGCTCCATCTGCCGCTCCACAGTCGCTTGCTATAGCCTCCTGCTGATGGCAAATGAATCCTTCCGTTAGGGTGGAAAGTATTTCCTAATGTAAGTCATTAGGAAAACAACCGAAATGTATGTTGTAAAGATAACACTATTTGAAAGTGGTAGTTAATTTGGCTGTTGAAGCATAGAAGTCCAATAGGTAAAGGGTATATTAGAAGTGCTCTGTTCTTGCCCTTCTCCCTAAACTTACCTGCAGATCTTCCCATCAAGAATGAAAATTATACAGCAACTAGTGACTGAAAAACTTATTTATTTTTTTCAGTGCAACACGATCTTTTTTTTTCAGGTGAGGAATAACACATTTGTGGGTTTAGCAACCCTTTTTTGGAGCAGCTATGGGAACCCAAGGTAGTAAAAAGATCTTTACCAAGGGCTGCACAACTCACTATGCAAAGTTCAAGCCTGTATATGTTCAGGTCAAACTACTTTAAAAAGAAATCCAAACAAACAAAGTCTTGCTTGCATTAAATGTGAGGATGGGAACAAAGCTTAAGCATTTGGTAAAAAGGGAGCAATATTTAAAATGTCTGAAAGAAATAAAAACAGTACTGCGTACTAAGGGTGTGATAAATACACACATAAATACACATAAATACACACAGAGCCCTTGCCAAATCCATACAAAATACCAAAATCCACTGTCCTTCTCACAGAACTGCCTTAAAAAAAACAAAAACAACTAGAATTCTGTGACTAACAAAAACAGTCATGTGTTATTTCCAGTTGAACCAATTACGCAAACTCAGTGTATAAACAGACTCAGATCATCAACATCCAAAACTGAAGAGATGACAAAGCTACCCAATGTGTGTTAATGCTTTTTAAACCCATCCAACAGCATCAAGATGTACTACGTGCTTTCTAAACCTACAATGAGGCCCTCTTCATATTCAAGGATATCAGTCTATGAAACAGCAAGCACCTAGGCTAGTGAGAAATGCTATTAAGTGTACAGCAACTTAATAACTGTGGCTTGTCAGATGCAGAATTAAATGGAAAAAAATCCCTCTCAAAATAATTTAAGCACAAATAAATACAAAATAGAGATAGAAGAGTAAGACTTCTTAGTGGCCCTTACCACATTTCTAGCAAAACAGATTACATTAAAAATTCCCAATCTTAGCATGTGAAACAAATGATAACTGGGTAGGCAAGTAAATGGCTTATTATCTGGAAGATATTCTGGAAAAAAAAAATAATTGCAGTGGGGAAAAGGAGAGAGAGGGGTAGAGAAGTGATTGAAGTGCAAACATTTACCATCCCTGAATGGATTAGAATATGTGCTTTCTGTGCCGTACAAGTGTTTAATATCCCTGAATGGATCAGAATACGAGTTTCCCCTGCCATCTGTTTTATCCGTGATTCAGTCTATTAAAGCTACTGCAGTAAATCTGATGCCAAAGAACTTACCAGAATTTCCATAATTTGGTGCTGGTGTACTAGATGTTTACAAATGTTTATACTATACCAAAAGGTTAATTCCTTCCCCAAAGAATCCCCCAACCCCAACCTCAGGACTTGAGAACATGAACTTTATAACTGACTCCTCTGACACCTTGCTAACTCATCTTAGGTTTCTCACAGCACCTCCTAGACCAGAGAACTTCTGAAAACAGACGTGACATGAAACACTTCTAGAGAAAGCAAAACAACTAAAGAGCAGGGGGAAGTACTGCGAAGACAACAATGATCAGTCCGTGTGAAGAGAAAGGCCCTGTCCTCTTTGTAGTCGCCCTTTAGGTACTAGAAAAATGTAATGACTCCTAAGCTTTCTCCTTTCCAGGGTCAAAAGACCTAAAACTTTGAGTCTTTCCTTGTAGAGCAGGTTCTCCAGCCCTTTCATCATCTGGGAACTTTCTGTGGTTCCCTACAGACTGCGGTTGCAGCAGCTTTAGGAAAGTACCCCTCCAAGATGAGTGAATCTTCAGATCATATTAAAGGTTAACCCAAGACATTAATGTTTTGGTAAATACTTTGTGAACACTGTGAATTTTCATCCCTAGAAGTAACAAGAAACCCTTTATTGTAGTTAAAGTGTATCCATGGATACTGTGGGTATACGGACACGGTGATTTGTGCAAGTGCAGCAACTGTTCTTTGCAAAGCTCAGTGCTGACAAGGGCTAGCTTGTTTGTCTCCTCATTCTCCACCTGACATGAAGAGCAGTACGTCAGAGCTGGTGTTAAAACAGAAATAGCTTATAGGAACATATTATTTATTGGCAAGTGTATACTGTGCACTAACTGCAGTGAAATAAAACAAAGGAGATTTTCTTTTCTATACTAAGCACGGTCTTCTTGAAGATCTCATGCTCTCTTTCCTCTCCAGCTTTCAGACTTCTACAAGTTTCCCATTGTCTTTTATTATTATTTCTAGATGCATAATCCCAACCTCAGATGAGTTTTGCTGCACCCTCTTCTCCAAAGGACTGTTCCGCCAGCAGTGGTGCTACTGCCCTCTCCACTGAGGCACTGTGCGGTGTATTTGTGTGAACACCTGAAACACCCAGGAGATCTAGTGTTAACTGCTGCCGTTCCTTCACCTCTCAATAAGTGCTTACAAATTGAAGGAATGGAAGGAATTTCCTGGAAAGTCTGCCTTTCAACCTTCTGCGCTTTCAGAAGTACAAGCTCCAAGCTGTTCTGGTGCCAGAAGCCCTTGGAACAACAAGGTGGCACGCCATAAAGAAGCTGAAAGAATCATTAACATCTTCAGGGAAGAAGACCTAGTCTACTATTATTAAGGTTGCATTAATTTATTATTAATCAGATTGGTGTCGATGTTGTCTAAGATGATGGATTAGACAGCTCTCAATGACCACAGCAAAAGCTCCTGTCACAACAGAATTAATTCATCTTCAGAGTAAAATATATGTGAATAGTCAGAGTCAAACTAGGACCTCCTCTTTGACATCAAACATGTTGTTACCATGAATCCTGTCTTCAGTGTCTTGAAGAGGGGGGGGGGAAGCTAGACCAAAAATTCCCCAGGAATTTACTGAAACGGCTGCGTTACGCCTGAGTAAGGAGATTTTAATGGAGTAGAAACTCACCAAGGGCCTTTTCCTTTCTATTCTAATTCAAGATCACACAAAGTCATTGAGAAGTAATGAAATATCGTTTACTCTATGCCAGCACAAACAGCTCCTCCATGTCAGAAAAAGAAAACACCATCTGTCATCCTTTCTTTTCAAATTATGGAAGAAAGAACTGAATAAAACATTTTGGGGCATAATTTCAAGAGAAACTTTACCACGGTCTGTAAGTAACCAATGTCAGAGAGCAAACATCTCTGTTCCTGGAAAGAGTCTCTGGGCAGCTCCTGGCTGAATAGTACTGGTCAACAGGCAAATCCTACTCTTCTAAATCATCACTCAAACTCTACCGAGATCGAATACTCACCAACTGATGTTCACGTTGGCCTCATTTCAGCTAAGATAAAAATATTAAGACACTTGGAACTAATGGCAATGTATGTGAAGTATTTATCTAGTACATTTAATCTTTAAATCAAACCTGGATGCATTTCTCAAAAGATACAAGCATTAGTCCATACAGAACTACTGGTGTATTTTATGTAGGTCAGATTGAAAGGACACAGGACACCAGGAAAAGGTTAAGAGAAAGGAAAAAGACCATGGTCAAAAAGTGTAGAATTACTTCTGCATAGGAAAGGTTTGCAGGGAGGAATCCTAAGTAAGGATTCTTCAGTCTGGAAAAAAAGAGACATCTGGATGAGGTGTATTACAAAGGCCAATAAAACCTGAGTGAATGGAGATTGACTTCACCATATGTTCTAGCTAGGGAGGGTACCAAATAAAACTAACAGAAGGCAGATGCAAAACAAGCCAAAGGAGGTGGTTTTCCACACAGCATATGGCCCAGTTTTGGATAGTAATATTTCATCCAGGTTTGAAATATGAGTAGGCAAATTCAGAGAAGAAAAACCCATAACCAGTCATTAATTGAATGAAAGTTATGTCTTCAAATAATAAACGGGTGAGAGGGTGTATGTGAGAAAACTCTTATACTGTTATCTTGTTATACATTTCTACAGACAGCTGCCTTTGGCCACTGCAGGAGACACATTTATGTTCTTTGCAGTGTATTATGAAATTATGAAAATCATTATGAGTGTTTCAAATATTATTATAAATATTTCATAAAAATAGAGAACACACTTTCAGCAATTTAAGGTACCTTATGTCATAAACGGCATATTTTCCTCAAGGTATGAATTAATTACTTATCTTTTCTATTTCCTAAAGATAAATAGGAATTTGAGAAGGAGATGACATAAGACTCTGTATTTACTTGCTGTGTCTTTTTCTGATGCCTTAGATCATCTTAAAAAAAAAGGATGTATATATTGTTCATAAATATATGTACCTATGCTAGTGACTAGATCCAAGTAAAAGATCTATACAGATACTGAGGTATTTTCATGACTTCCAAATCTGAGCTGAAATTGCTCTCTCAAATATACTGGATCTCATCCCTCAGTAACTTCTACTTTCTAAACAACAAAAAAACATTGAAACCCAGAAATTTGGAAGTATTGTAGGTCATCGTCACTTAGTGATGCAATTTCCCTTGCATTATGCAGCAGCATTAAAAAAACCAAACAAATCCACAACCAACCCAAAAGCCAAGGAAAAAAACCCAGCACAAAGAGCAGAAACAAAGCACAGCTAAAAGAAATAATTGAAGAAGTGCTTAATTGCAGTACAGAAAAAAATTGACTAAAAATCCAATTATGCAGTTGCAATACAGCAGAATTAAACGTATCAGTCATGCAGGAGACTTTCTAGGATAGATATGACTACAGTGGAAGTCTCTAAACATGCACTTCATTTTTGCATGCTACATGGATGTTAGCTGTCCCCCATGATGATAACCAGTCCTTCATCTGAACACGGTCACTGTAAGCATGGATGAAGTCGCCAGATATGCGATCATGTTGATCAAGTTATTTTTCAGCAAGACAATCTACAGATTCCTATGGCCAAAACAAACTAGAATGCTATACCCACATTACTACATTATTTCTGAGCATTGTGTAGGTCCACATCAAAAAACACACTCTCAAATCAGGTCAGTATGTCATACGTCTTTAATCAACCAAGTATTAACAAGGCTAGCCTCAGTTACAGTCTACGCTTCCATATGCAGCTGTACAAACCCAGTTAAAGATTAATCTGTGGTCAAAGAGACTGAAAGAGAGCCATCGGGATTTTCCAGTGTTCAAAAAACTACTTTCATAGATACAGATGGTAGGACTTGAGAAAATGGACAGGAAAATCCTTTGAGAACAATTTTATTTCAGAGAATAACAGAAATGTCATAATCCTTTAAGGCTTCTTCAAGGTAGTTGAGGAAAACTGCTTATAAAAATAATGTGTCATTTAGTTACTTCTGTTTAAGTCCAGATAGCTTAAAGTTCACACGTCATACAACTTACTCCATCTCCTCCATCTCCTGTAAGACTAGTGCAGACTGTTTCTTTCAAGGCATTAGCTTTGAAATTACTTGGCCAGTAGCTGTGTTAAGTATTCCAGCCACATTAAAAAATAAAACATGCCCCCCAGCCCCGCAATGAACCCTGCATACTTTATGTGTATTTTTCTCTCCTCACAACACCTCACCACTAATATAAATTGCTGTCTGACAGCAGCCTAATAAAACCTCCATAGAAACAAAAGAAAAATATACTAACAAGATCTATGAACACATAAAAAAATGCAGCTTTGGTTAGAATGGGTCTTCTGGTGATGCATTAGGATTTAGTTCCATGTTGCGCTTTGCAACTGGTTTATTTCTTCAACCATTTACTACAAACTCCTCATAGTGTCCTGCAGCTGGAGCAACGCAGGGAGTCACTTGAATAGGTTGCTTGGAGGCTGCCTTGGGGCTTCCTGGCGATGTATTCCAGAGTTGCTTCAGGGTGAAGTGGACCTGTGCAATAAGGAATCCTCCATCTCCATTTTATATTACACCTGCAGGCACATTTTCCCTCTTGAAGAGAATACAGCGTAGATCTGTGCAGTGCACAGAAGCCTCGTCAGTGCTAGTCACAGCAATTAACAAAGCAGAGCAAACTTTCTCAGGGGAAAACCATGCCAGATTCGACAGCCCAAGACTGGTGAGCCTGCTGCAGCTGCATCGCCCCGGGTCCAGCCCACAGCAAGGATGAGCAAATAGTCCCAGCAGGCACCTGCATGCCAACCACACAAATGCAAAACATATACACATGTATACACAGCTGGTGACACAGGTGGGCACAGACACACGTTGCTTTCACATAACCACAGCACAAGTGACCTCATCCTGCTGCCTTCTCTGGCTGAGCAGGACAGACATCCACCAGAGAGAACACGGACACCTCCAGCAGCTGAGCTCTGATGCTCACGTCGCCCAGCAGCTGCCCCTGGGTCCCAGTCTTCCCAGTTGCTGGCACTGGACGTAGGAGATCCCAAGGTCACAGCGCTGCTCCAGCTGCTGGTACCAACCACCTGAGACTGAACTGCCTGGAGCTCCCCCAGGCCCAAACAGCCCCCCACCCTCCACCCAGTGGTCTCCTCCTTGCAGACACACACCACCTCTCTTTCCCTTAGGGACCCCCAGACCCTGTAGTCACTACAGCAGCGAGCTGGGGCTCTCCTGATGTCCCCAACAGCCAGATCCTCATCTGGTCTTGTCCTTACAGACCTGTCCACACACCTGGGTCCTGAACCACTTCACCCACTTGCCAACTGCTCTGCCTGGACCACACTCCCTCTGGGTGCTGGCACCATGAACCCAGGGGCACTCCAGCCTGTGGTCTGACTCCAGCTGCTGGCTCTGAAACCCTGTACGTACACACTCACGCAGCACACAGCCCTGCTTGACTGAAATTGATATAACGAGAAGACAGGACAGCCTGTGCTAACTGGGCATAGTGGAATGGGCAGACAGGCACATTGAACAACGAACACCTTACAACCAACAAGCCCCTTCTGTCACATTATCCCTCTATTTCCTGCTACTCATTCCTCCCTAAATCATCTAAGCCCTTCTTCCCCATCTTTGGCTTCTTCCCTACACAGCCCATCCTAAGTCTTCTGCAATCCTGAAATCCTCTTTCCCTAACACATCCTGTGCCTCTATGCAGAATCCTTCCTCGGTTTGAAAGGTGCTCCAGCCTTGACTTTTGATGATGTGGGACACACCTGTTGCCAAATCCTTTGGGTTCCCATCTGCCTTTGGGCCCTTCCATTCCTTCGGGCACGTTGAGATGGACCTCTGACCCGCTGAAGGCTCCTGTGCTGGGGCCTGGGAGCCAACAGGGCAGGGCATTACTGGGTTCTTCCATCCACCACTGCTCCCCCTGCTCCCTGGTGGGTGTCTGCAGGGAAGCATTTAACCTCACATGGAACCCACAGGTCCCTTCAAGTCTGAATTGCCGAGCTTTCACAGTACAAACTGAGGTCGTGTAACCAAAGCTGCCCCATATATCTGGAGGAGTTGACAATATGAACTTACGGCAGAGCTACCACAAGAGCAGCCTGCCCTGCTCCCCTCCCTGACGTGTCTGTTTTATTCAGCTGCCAAACAACATAGCAGGAACAAAAAGAGATGTGTCATGCAGCCAAACTATGGAGAGGAGGGAAGAGGAGAAAGGGAGAGAGAAGGAATTGAAAGCTATCCCAGCCTAGGAGATGCATAGTGAAGATATACGCAAGTCAAAAAAAAGAGAGTACAGAGTTAGTAATATTCTCCATTAATAAAATCAAGAAATAAAGGATGTAAAATCTGTGTACCATAGAAAGAGTTTCTAGAATTCAAAACTGTATCTCTAGAAAACAGGGCATTAATTCTGTCATACTTCAGCACAGGCCTTTGGCATGCTCTTGATTAATTACATCTTACATGTTTGCGAAAGTTAGAATGCCCCAGGTACAGAGAACATATCGGTCATAAAGGTTTTCTAAGACTCAGTGCCAAGTTATGCATTCTAACAAGAAATATTTTTAGTGTTGAGTCCTAGGAAAGCTGTTTTATTTAATTGTTTGGTTTAGATCACTGAACTTCGCTGCTATTCACATGAACTAAAACCGTAAGAATTATGACTATCCCTTCTACTTTGCAATCATTTTGCAGCTATGACCATACAAAATCTAAAACATAGTTATTGCTTTGAAGTATTTCACACCATCCAAAAGCTGGGTCATGTACTATTCAACACATAAAATGTTCAATATTATTCCAAATATAAAAGACAACATATGAGGAAAGAAAATGTACATGACTATGGAGTATATCAACATTGTCAAGATGTATCTACAGAAAATTGTGTAAACAAGTTTTAAAATTTTCTGATACATAAAGATGAAGCTTATATGTATACGTTATTTGGGTCACTGGGCCAAAGGCAAGATTTACAATTAAAATAGAATATATGTATCCACATGTCACATTTATAGTATACTTAGGGTCAATGAATTCACCTGCTGTATTTTCCTGCTATAAGCAGAATTAAATGAGAGGCAAACAAATGTAAACTGTTTCTCCCTAGACTATCTATCTGACATTTTTCTGCCACAGAAATATAGCAGAGGAATTATCTATGGAAAATTTGCATTAACACACAGTTCATTTCCCCGACCTCTTAGGGAAAGAAGAGACCACTGTAGCCTTCTAATGGAATTTTTAAATGCTGTGGTGTGAAGGATATTGCTCTCTTGACACAGTTTCACCCTCTTACATCCAGAGCACTGCATAAAAGAATGTATCAAAGCATTCTTCAAACATATCCAAATTCCTTGAACTCTTGAGTAGAGCCTTGTCCTGTCGGAAACGACGGGAGACATGCACATCAGATGATGATCAACAAGTCTCAATTTATTAAGGATAAAGCGATGACATATATACGCTAGTTAATTAGCTCATACATATTGCAAAATAAAGGCTCATCATTGGTTACATTATTTTTGTCATTTATTACAAAAGGTCTAAATATAACACAATACTGCATTATTCTGTTACCACGGCTATTATAATTATCTAAACGTCAAGTTCTTAAAAAGAAACAACTACAAACATGATTATCTCAGTCTCACTATGTTCTGTACTATGATCTAAGCGGCTTTGAACTTGCTAAGCCTTGCGTTTCGGCCATAACTATTGTAACATAATAACTAAACTTAGGTAGCCAAGCTTCGAGGGGCCTCATGACCCCCCTCCTGCAACCAAGTGCTCACAAGGTCATCCACATTGTCCAAGTTCTTCCTTGCTGTATACAGGGGCAGTTGGTATGGCTGAAGCTACTTAAGGTTTCACCACTGCTGGGCGCTACACGGACCTTCTCTGAGCTCTGTCATGCAGCCTTTCATACTGTCTGACAGAATTACATCCTTTTATCAGCTAAATTATATTCCCCAAATCATTGAATAACCTCCTACTTCTAGTTGCCTACATACATAGTCTCCTTAAACTCTAACCTTGT
This sequence comes from Phaenicophaeus curvirostris, assembly GCF_032191515.1. NCBI lineage: Eukaryota > Metazoa > Chordata > Aves > Cuculiformes > Cuculidae > Phaenicophaeus > Phaenicophaeus curvirostris. The sequence goes on from NC_091431.1 coordinate 1,257,351, forward strand.
TTTTCCTCTACAGGAATCTGGTAATTTGCACAGACTTTCCACATAAATTACCTCCTATGTCTTAGCAGAGTGCCCTAGACATTGGACGAGCTTTTGGGTTTTTATCTTCTCCCTTGAAGTGATCTTTCAGGATCTCATCCTAAGACAAAGATGCTCTTCCTCCTGGAAATTAATTCTTTCCTAAGTTTTAAAAAAAACATAATTGTCTGTAATAAGTTTCAGGCTATGTTCTGAATTTCCTTGCCCATGCTGTCATTCTCCCCACATATCAAACCCTGAGGTTAGTTTTAGTAATAATCACCTGATAAGACAAGACATGCCTCCATGGTACACAAGAACTATTTATTTAATGGAGTATAGCACATGCTTGCATAAAAGCTAAGAAAAACGATAGGTCATAGGGCTGAAGAAGGCTTTTAAGATAATTAGATTCAGTCTTCTGCCATTGTCACATATGAAAAATAGTTTAGGTTTCTTGCCTCTGCCTGGAAGCCTGAACTAGAACTATGTTGCTCTGTTAGTTTACTTACCTAATACTCCCAATATAACATATGTAATTTATAACCAGGATGAAGATAAAATCCACGAGGTCAAGTCTCTTTTGGACAGGCTAAGAAATCCGAGGCACTGAATATGTCCAGATCGTTAGCTTATTAGGACAGAACGTGCATGAAAACAATTACATCACATTCAATTCATTACTCAAAACGGTTTACTTGTTTTCAACTGCTAATGCCATTTTCTTAAAGGAAATAGCTCAGACATCCAAGATAAATGTGTCTTAGTCGAAAGGTTGCCAAACATGCTTTAAGATCTCAGAACTCTAAGTTCTTACCCTGGAAGTTCTCTAAGTAGTTTCCATTTTATAACGAAGATAACATGGCCACTTTTCTAAGAAAAAATAACATGAAAGAAGTGTGCTTGCTTAAAGAAAAAATATAACACAATGACAGCTAGACGAAGGATTGTGTACAATACTGTTCAGTAATCATGTAGACAAACTACAACTGAAAAACTCTGGAGAAAAAGACTCCAACTGCAAATCCATTTCTGGGAAGCAAATGTAAGATAATTAAGTATTTCATAGAATCCCAGAATCATAAAATGGTTTGTGTTGGAAGGGACCTTAAAGATCACGTAGTTCCAACCTCACTGCCATAGACAGGGACACTTCGCTATACCAGAGCACACAGTGCACAGAAAGGAATTAGTATTCCCAAGCATTTCAGTCTAGCCTGGAAATCATAAGGAGTCAAATGAACTCCTGTTTTTCTTGACAGAAACCATGACTGTTGTGTAAAAAAACAACCTTGATGGCAATGGCAGTCATGTACGTAAACACTGTTTATATGGTATCAGTCTGCAAATTTTGCATATTCAAATCAACTTGTAAAAGAATACAAACACTGTAGAAGCTAATGTAGTGGGACTAGAGTTTTCAGTTCTGCTAATGTCAGGACCAAAGCAAAGCACAGTGTGGCCACAGAGATTTTCAGGACATGTTTATGTGCAAATACCACAAAAGCTTACTGTGCTGCCAAGGGGCCTGACAGATTAAATAATTAAAGAAAAACTCACAGAGAAAATGAATCTTATTATTTACTTCTTATTATTTCTCTTTTTTGCCTGACCTATGGTTTCCTTAAAGATACAGCAGCTGAATTAATGGGCAGCTTGAGTGGGCAGAGAGCGAGTATGCCACAGCTCTGCTACTGGTGTAAGACTGCTGAGAGGATCACCAAGAGTAAATCCATCTTCAGCTCTGGCACCACGTGGCTGCGGCAGCTAGCTCCCTTAAACCCGTCTTTTGGTGAAGAGAGAAAAAAAGAAACTTGGCAGGGACTAAGATTTTAAGAGCATAATTGCAGAAATCACAACACACTGTGCTCTCAGAATAATCTAGAAGTTCAAAATCTCTGAATAGGTGGCAAGCTTTAAGCGCAGCACATTTCTAGAAAAAAACATTGGCCTTCTTAACAAGCAACGTTTATCATTGCTGTAAGTTCTCCCTGGCAAAATATAATACAATGGCATTTTAATGTGTAATATAGAATCTTTGCTTTGGTCCAACATCTGCCTTGCAAATAATTGTAATCTCAGTTTTGTATTTCTGTTTTCTAATTGCTATGGTAAAAGATCTGTTTCTCGAAATCGGAATCTTATCTTCTGGCTGTGAACTGAGCAATATGTCTTTCTTTTCAAGGAATGCTTGCATCAGGCCTAACGGATTGTATGATTAACACAAAGAGTCACTTTTGTAATTCATTAACAGACTTCTATCTATACCAAATTAGGAATTCTTCAATATGACTGAGATAATAGGTGGAACAGGCAGATATCCAGCAGTTATGCATGGCTGATATTACTCCCACACATCACTACAAGCATGGACAATTCACAGAAAAGACAATAAAGAGACTGCTTTAAAGTAGGTTCCTGTGTCTGGAAGGAGTCACAACTGCTTTAGGTACAGCTGTTAATTTACTATGAAACATTTCAATACCAAAAAATATGGGATCGGTAGTTCTCACAGACAAGTGTGTTTTATGTAAAATACATGAGTTACCAATATTTTTTCAGCTACGCATTTCTTCTTTTATTACCAGCGCAGCTAAGTACACACTTACAGACTGGCCTTGATTGTTTAACCAGGCTGCAAAGCCACAAACTGCCACTCATTTCCTCTGTGTGATAATATTCTTCTTCTATACCTCATGGTCCATGATCTGCGCTTTTGATCCTTGGCCAAGACCCAGCTACTGCACCTGCAGAATGGTGCAGTTCTTGACTGGCTCTGTGAAGAATTTTCTTTGCCATTACCATATCACAAAGGCTGCCTGTCCTAGAAGTAAAACGTATTCCTCTTAGAAAGCAAACAGCTCGGAAAGCAGCAGCAAATGAGATTAGGGATAGAAAGAAGAGGAAACAAGTTCCCCAAAAGATAAAACTAAAGAAAGCCCTCGAGTGTGTCATTGAAGCCAGGAGAAAACACTTTAAACAACATTTGGAGATAAGAAACACTGTTGATTCACTAAGACAAAAGTGGGGTGGGAGGAATATTACCAGAGGCAGGAAGCTCTCCATTGCTCTAGAAAGTGTACAAATCTGAAGACCCACTACCACAATAATATGAGGGGAGGACACAGGTAACTGCATCAAAGAAACAAGATAACGTGAGAGGTTAAAATCACACATGTCACTGGACAGGCGTCTTTTTCTCTGCTGGCTACACTTACGACGCCCCAAACATTATTAACTGCTGTGGTAGAAAATGTCTTCTCTGGGTTACAGTTAGCACTATGGGACATTTAAGACTGTTTGTGGGACAAGGCTATGCAAGCAAATGAGAACTGACAGTAAGACTCCATGTACACTGCTAGTACTGCTAGTACTGGTACTGCTACTGTGCACTGCCATACGCTATTACAACCAACACCATGCTAACAATGCAACTGTGACCACTGCTTTTGAAAAAGGAGACAGAACATTTTTAAAAAATCAGTTTATTAAGATTGCACTGAAGGGACTAGCCAAGAAAGGAACAGAATTCATTAATTTGAAATTCTTCCACTGAAAAATTACAGCAGTTCCTTAATATCAGATAACATGGGCAGATAGAGCACAAAGGTGACTTTTATACAGCTTTACTTTTTGTTCTTCAAAACAAGAACCAAGTCAGCATTCGAATGTCCTAATTGGTTTTGCAGTCAGCTTTGAGAATAATATGAAGGCAAATTTTTTGCAAGGGCAGAGTTAGAGGTTAATAAAACAAACTGAGGACTGATCATCATTCAGGAAAACCACAGTTCTTCTTCCAGATACAAAGAAACTATTCTGCATTTCATTTTCCTGTATGCCATATTTCAGTGGGATCCAAAAAGGAAATAATCAAAGCTAACTGTTTTACTTCCTGTTTATAGCAAAAGAATAGACAATATTTGTCCTGATCCACAAACAACACATTAAAGAAAGATACTGTACTATGGTTTAGCACAAGCCGGTTAGATCACATTAAAGAAATATCTAACAGATTTCAAAACTCTGTAGGCTTCAGCAACTCTTTAAGACGGAAATGCGTCCTTTTTCTATATTTACTTTAGTTCTTACTTTCAAGCCCAGCTGCTTCAAAAAAAAAAAAAAAAATATTTATTTTGTTTTCCTGCCATCTCGTGGCTTAACTGCAAAATGCACTTAAAGAAATAAAAAAAATTACAACTGCTGTCCTGTGGAGCAATTTAAAAAAAACCTATTCGGACTATGTTGTGCTCCAGACTGACACCTCTCCTCCCTAACCAGCATCGCAGCTTGGAACAGCATGGATCTTTAGTCCACCGAGTTTCTCCAACTTGATCCCGCACAAGGAAACTGTGTCAGCGAGCCCAGACCTCGCCAAAGAGGTGATGGGTCATTCTGTCTTCCAGAGACTGTTCCCTTGACCCAAGAATTACTAAGGCAGTGACTGTCTTACTGCATTCAAATTTCTTACTGAAATATCCTAGTTTGAAAGTGATTATGTGAGATCTGAGCTGAATTCCAGTCTGGTTCATTCAATAGCAGACACCAGCGCTACACCACTGAAACATGCCAGATTTTTAGCTACGCTCCTCACCAAGTGCAAAGGTGCATTTGGGAATATGTATGAGTGCTGAGAATCCAATCAAAGTCTTTCTGGTTTACTTTGCATTTACAGGGAATGGTCAAGGGAGCCAATTTAATACAGCTCATATTAGGCAAACAAAAATGAAATCCTAATGCCATTTCCACAGTTACAAGTGAAGCAACCAGCACAAAGTAAAAAGAGACTTGCTCTTCACCACCCTCTGATTGAAAAGCAGCACATTCTACCTTTATACAAACCCAGCCAAAGAAGTTAAATAAGTGGTCGAAGATCAGATATGAAGAATATTGGAGGTTTTCAACAGAGGGTTTTTTTGGGAGGGAGGGGGGTGTGCGTCTTATTTTGTAACAAAATCACAAGAATTGCTAGCTACTTGACTGTCTATAATTGCTCCACTAACTGAGCTGCCCAAGATGGAAACTAAGTTCCTTGTTTTCTTCATCACTGTGATGTATTTTTATGAAAAAAAAATCAAAACCAAAACCATTTTGCTCATTCTGGATTAGAAAGAGCCTCTTACCACAGACATATAGTCAGTTGGATTTAATATCTCATTTAACATTTAGTAGGTGAATAATATTTGTGCATGTATTAGGCAAGAAATAAAGTCTTTTAAGAGTCAAGATTTCACTGGCCGATGTTCTGAGAGAGTCAATCTTCTCCAGCAGTTTTCCTGCCAGCTGAAATGCTATGCCAGCCTGACTGGAAACAGTAGGAGCGATTAAGGGAAAAATGCTTCTGCTGGCTTATTATTTATTTAGTGAGAATTTTTTTGGGCCATGTGATTTCAGATGTGTTGGTAGACAGTTTCAAGAAAAAACTGGTTTTAGTTAAATATCAGGACTGCTGTGCAACTTGCAGAATGCTCTCTCCAGGACATTTCAAGATCTTGGTTTTCCAAAGTAGCTTCTTCTGAAAGTTCAACTTTCAACTGTTTTACTTCCAGTTGAGTTACAAACCTGTATACTTGTGTTTTACTTCCCTGACAGAGAACATGAATTAGGTGACAAGAGATATTTTAAGAAACAACTACAGGATTTCTCACAAGAACCTCATAAAGAATCTGCTGAAGTACTGGCTGGATAAACAGATAGTAAGGTGAATTGAAAAAAAATGGCTCAACAACCAGGCCCAGACGGTGCTGGTTAGTGGCACAAAGTCTGGTTGGAGCAGTGTGCTCCCGGGGTATCTGATCCTGTTCAACATCTTCAATAATGAGCTTGATGATGGGGCAGAGTTACCTGCAGCAAGATTGCAGATGAAACCGAACTGGCAGGAGGGGATGATCCACCAGAGCATCATGCTGCCATCCAGAGGAAATGGGCTGACAGGAATCTCACTGAATTCAGCAAGGGGAAGTGCAAAGCCCTGCATGTGGGGAGGAATATTCCTGAGAACCAGCACAAGCTGGGAGCTGCTGAGCTAGAAAGCAGCTTGGCAGGAAAGGACCTGGGGGGCCTGGTGGACAGTAAGTTGGACATGAGCCAGTAACATCCCCTCTGCTCATCACTGGTGAGATCACGCTTGGAATACTGCATCAAGTGCTGGGTTCTTCAGCAGTGGATAGATACGGATGTACTAGAGAAAGCTCAGCCATCCCCATGTTCTCGAACGAGAGCCAGCGGGGGAAAAAAAACCAGCTTGGTTGAGTAGGGAGATCTTGAGACAGATCAAAAAGAAGAAAAATGTTTATGAGCTTTGGAAGAAGGGACAGGCCTCTTGGGAGGACTACAGGAGGGAAGTGAGATTGTGCAGGGAAAAAATCAGGAGGGCTACAGCTCAACTAGAAATCAGATTGGCAAAGTCTGTGAAAGATAACAGAAAATTTTTCTAAAAATATATTAACAATAAAAGGAGGACTAGAGAGAATATAGAGTCCCTATTGGATGCAGAAGTAACAACAGTGACAGGGGATGAGGAAAAGGCTGAGGTATTTAATGCCTTCTTTGCCTCGGTCTTTAATTGTAAAGAAAGTTGTTCCGTCTGTGTACAAACCCAGGAGCTAGAGGAGCAAAATGAGGCTCCCGTGATCCAAGAGGAGGTGGTCAGAGCCTTGCTAGCCCAACTAGACACCCACAAGTCTATGGGGCTGGATGGGATTTATCCAAGGGTATTGAAGGAGCTGGCGGGTGTGCTGGCCAAACCCCTTTCCATCATCTTCCAGCAGCCCGGGCTGACTGGGGAAGTCCCACTGGACTGAAGGCTGATGTTGTGCCCGTCTACAAGAAGGGTCGCAGGGAGGATCCAAGGAGCTCCAGGCCTGTCAGTCTGACCTCAGTGCCAGGGAAAGTCATGGAGCAGGTGATCTTGAGTGTGATCATGAAGCACATGCAAGAGAACTGGGTGATCAGGCCCAGTCCACAAGGGTTCACAAAAGGCAGGTCTTGCCAAACTGACCTGATGGCCTTCTATGACAAAGTGACTCGGCTGCTGGATGAGGGAAAGGCTCTGGGTGGATCTTCCTGGACTTCAGTAAAGCCTTTGACACAGCTTCTCCCAGCATTCTGCTTGGGAAACTGTCACCTCTGGGCTGGACAGGCGCACACTCTCCTGGGTGGAAAACTGGCTGGATGGAGGGCCCAGAGAGTGGTGGGAGATGGAGTTAACTCCAGCTGGAGGCCAGTGACAAGTAGTGTCCCCAGGGCTCAGTGCTGGGTCCAGCCCCGTTCAGTGTCTTTATCAATGACCTGGGTGAAGGCATCGAGTGCACCCTTAGCAAGTTTGCGGATGACACTAAGTTGGGTGGAAGTGTGGATCTGCTGGAGGGTCAGGAGGCTCCAAAGGGATCTGAACAGCCAATGGCATCTTGGCTTGGATCAGAAATGGCGAGACCAGCAGGTCCCTCTGGACTCGGCACTGGCGAGACCGCTCCTTGAATCCTGTGTTCAGTTCTGGGCCCCTCACCACAAGAAGGATGTTGATGGTCTGAAGTGAGTCCAGAGAAGAGCAACAAAGCTGGTGAAGGGGCTGGAGAACAGGCCTTATGAGGAACGGCTGAGAGAGCTGGGGGTGTTTAGCCTGGAGAAGAGGAGGCTGAGGGGAGACCTCATTGCTCTCTGCAACTCCCTGAAAGGAAGTTGTCCCTCAGCACCTCGTCCACCCGTGCCTTAAACCCCTCCAGGGAAGGTGACTCAACCCCCTCCCTGGGCAGCCTGTTCCAGTTCCCAATGACCCTTTCTGGGAAAAATTTTTTCCTAATGTCCAGCCTGACCCTCCCCTGGTGGAGCTTGAGGCCATTCCCTCTTGTCCTGTCCCCTGTCCCTTGGGAGAAGAGCCCAGCTCCCTCCTCCCCACCACTCGCGTCACAGACACCACCCTGATGCTGTACAGACACCGTAGTTTGAAATAAATCATTATGAGTTGTTGTTCCATCTCCCATAGTTGGTGCTTCTTGGTTCCATGACACCGGGAAACTTGAGCAGAGTTTTAGAAAAACCTCTCCTCACTCCCAGCGAAACACCCTTCCCCACTGCTACTGGTTTCTCCTCTCAGCCCTTGCTGTCTCCCAGAGATCAGCCCATCTCCTCACACTCCCTTCTCCATGATGCGGACATGAACAGGTGTACTGGACCAGGGTCTCTGATCCTCTCACACTTTTCTCCATCTTGCTGTGGATCCCACCTGCGAGTACCCTCCGCAGAGCCTGCAGCCCCATCCCACTTCAGCAGGGCTGCCCAACGCACAGGGGCACCTGCCCAAGACAGGACCTCGTGCCCGCCTCCCACACTGCCGGATCGCAGCCTTGGCACTTGTTCCCGTACAGCAAGGAACTCTGCTGTGTAATCAGGAAGGCGAAGAGCAGCTTTCCAAAGTGCGGCTGCTAACAGGGAGACGCACTGCAGATCAGTCGCCCTCCCATTTGAGCTGAACTAGTGTTCATTTCCCCTGAATCATGACTCTGTGCTCAGACCACCTCAGGAGAGGCTCTGCCGCGCACAGCCATGATGTCAAGAGAGGCTTTTGGTATCCTCATCTCTGCTGTAACTGGCTCCAAATCACCGGAGAGCATCTCTTGCTCAGCTGGTCAGGCACCACCTCTGCTTTCTGCTTCTCTGCTCAACTTAGCATGCAGAAGCAGCTTTGCAATAGCTGCTAATTTAATCTCCAATCCAGTTCTGGAATCCCCGACATAAGGAGGAGATGGAACTGTTGGAATGGGTCTGGAATGGGTCCAGAAGAGGCCGCAGAGATGATGCGAGGGCTGGAGCACATCCGCTATGAGGACAGGCTGAGAGAGCTGGGGTTGATTCAGCCTGGAGAGGAGAAGGCTCCAGGGAGACCTGAGAGCAGCTTCCAGTATGGAAAGGGGCTTCAGGAAAGCTGGGGAGGAATCACGAGGTTGAAAAAGACCCACAGGTTCATCAAGTCCAACCATTTGCAACACAAACCCTCACTTCTCTGCCTAAAAGCCCCACAGTTCTCCTCAAAAACCTCCAGTTTTCACCCAAATCCTAACCTCTCCCCCCAAAACACTGATTTTTCCCCTCAAAATCCCCCATTTCTAACCAAAACCCACACTTGTGCCTGAAAAACCCACACTTCTTTCCTCAAATCCTCCACTTCCTTCCCCAAATCCTCCACTTCCTTCCCGAAAAACCTCCACTTTTTTCCCAAAAACCTCCACTTTTTTCCCCAAAAACCTCCACTTCCACCCAACCCCCTGATTTTTCTCAACCCCCCACATTTTTCCCCTAAATCCCCACTTTTCCCACCCAAACCCGCACATTTCCCCCTTTAAACCTCACTTTTCCCCCGAAAATCCTCAACTTTTTCCCAAAACTTCCACTTTCCCCCAAATCTCTACTTTTCCCCCCAAAATCCCGCTTCCCCCTCCCCCAACCGTCCCCATTTTCCGCCCTCCTGGCCCTCTCTCCCCCCCAACCCCCCAGTTCCTCCCGGGGCCCCCCAAGACCCCCTGGTTTCCCCACAAAAAGCGCTCCCCATCCCCTCACCCCGCGCCCTGCACGCGGCCCCGGAAGCGCCACCACCGAAGCGCGGGAAGCGGCGGCCAGAGCGGCAGCGCGGGGGCCGCTCTGGGACCGGGGCCGCCGGGACAACAGACACGCTGGAAGCGGCTCTTAACGGCGGTCGCCGCAAGCACAGGAGAGAGGCCGGAAGTGGAGAAAGAGCGGCGGCGCAGGAGCCGCTCTGCGAAAAAGCCCGCGGCAAAAGAGAGGGCGGGTCCTCCAGGAGGGAGCGGGATTCGAAACTGCGCCCCATAGCGCATCCGACAGGGGCCGCTTGCCCTGTAGCGGCCCCATAGCGCCCTATAGGGGCCATACAGCACCCCATAGGGACCCCACAGCGCCCTATAGAGATCCTGTGCCCCATAGGGACCCTATAGTGCCCCACAGGGGCCCAGCCCTCGGCGCTGGATACACCACGGTCTGTCCCGAGGGCAGGCTGGGGACACCTCGGAGGCCGCATGCCCACATTTCAGGGGTGTTTGTGAGGAGATTTGTGGTGAAAATAACATTTCTGGGGTGTTTGTGAGGGGATTTTAGGGGAAAATCAGTTTTCTCGGGTGTTTGTGAGGGGATTTTAGGTGAAAATAAGCTTTTTATGGTGCTTCTCAGGAAATTTGTTCTAAAAATCACATTTCTGGGGTGTTTGTGACAAGATCTGTGGTGAAAATCACATTTTGGGGTCTTTGTGAGGAGATTTTAGGTGAAAAACACTTTTTCAGGTGTTTGGGGATTTTAGGTGAAAATCAGCTTTTTGGGGTGTTTGTGAATGGATTTTAGGTGAAAATCACATTTCTGGGGTGTTTGTGAGGAGATTTTAGGTGAAAATAAAATGTTGGGGATGTTTGTAAGGGGATTTCAGGTGAAAATCAGGTTTTTGAGGTGTTTGTGTGGGGATTTTAGCTGAAAATCAGGTTTTGTGGTGTTTGCGAGGAGATTTGTGGCAAATATCAGGGGTTTGATGTGCTGGTGAGGGGATTTGAGGTGAAAGTCACATTTTGGGGGAGTTTGGAGGGGATGTGAGGCGATATGGATGAGGGTGGGGCGGTTTTCTCTCAAGATGTAGCCCCAGGAGGAGAGGACAAGGGCAAAGGTTTCACACCCTAGCATGGCAGAATCCCCCTGTAAGGACCCGCAAGGTCTGAGAGGGGTCAGGCCTGGGCGGCTAGGCCCGAACCTGCACAGGTAGGGGGTCCCTTGCAGTCCCCCACTGCCCCAAAGGCTTTCTCCCTCTGTGCCCTGTCCTGCGTTGGGGTGGGGGCACCTCCAGTGAGCGGGGTGAGGCAAAGCCGCACTTCACTGCTGTTTGATATTGAGGACTTTATTGTCTTTTCGTATCTGAGGGTTTGCATGTGCTCTCCTCGGCACATGAGGACTGAGATGTAGCCTTGGCGCAAAACCCCCAGGAATCTCTCAGCCCCACAAGCTGCTGCACTGCTTCTGCCAGTGGGAGAGATCCACAAAATGTTTTGATGAAGAGGTGCAGGAAGGAAACAATGAGATGGACTCCAGACAGATGTAAAAGCGGAGACCTTTATTATTGCAACTTACAGGTTTATATACCTTTGCTCATCTGTCCACGCGCTTCCCACAGCAACCTGATTGGCACAGGCCTATTGTCCATGTGCTCGCAATCACCAGCAGCAACATTTGGTTCGTTGACCTTCAAAACCCCACACGCTGCCCCTAAATGCTGTCTCCTCCCTGATTTGCATCTCTGATGTTCACCTCTTTGTTCAGCTTCCCGCTCTTTCAACCTAAGGTCAGTTCAAGGACCCCAAGTCAAAAGTATCAAACAGGTCTACCTTGCTATCACCGATTCCTACAAAAAGGAAAATGAAGTCTCATCCCCCTGACCAAGTCTCTGGGTGCTGCTTTCTCCCCCACTGTGGGGGGAAGCAGCTGTGGGTTGGGCTACAGGGCTCAGGGGGATGGAAGGTGGCCTTCTCAAGGGACCCCAGCATTTCTCCTCCTGTCCCATCCCCAGGACAGCAAGTAACTGTGGCCTCTCTCCATTTCGCAGTGCAAAACCACTCCCACGGCATCAGCAACAATGGGGAACATCCTCTCATCGCCCCTCAGCTGAGGGCAGTGTAGAGGCAGCACAGCCAGCAAGAGTGAGAGCACATGCCCCATCTGTTATGACAATCCAGATGAGACTGTCTTCCTCTTACCCTGCCACCATCAATTTTGCTTCTACTGTGCAACGTGCTGGATGTGGGGAAGTCCAAATTGCTGCCTCTGCAGGGCAATCACAAAGTTTATCTTCTTATTGGATCAGCTGGATAATATGGAGACGTATTGGTAGATGCTTTCTCTGACAATGTAGTGCCAGCAGCTGAAGATGAAAAGGAGCAGAAGCCTGCGGGGCTGGTGTGCAGCACTCAGGTGGGCGGCTTCCCTCCCGAGGTCTGGGCAGACTTTTTCAGAAAACACCCAAATGACTGCAAGCGCCTGCTGTCCTGGGCGCGGCGGGAGCTCAGGCAGCATTTCTACAAACAGTGGTGAGAGGTGGCCAAGACAGAAGGTGCAGTTGTGAGAAACTTGTGCCAGTGGGGACTGCACAAGGAGGTATTTGTGGGGGAGCTGCAGCCCTACCTTGGAGGGCACATACAGCGAGGCATCCGCAAGCTCAGCTCTGCTGCCGTGCACCTGTGTGGCAGTGAGATGCACCAGCACCGGGGCGAGCAGCAGCCCCACGCTGCAGGTACGGAGAGTGACAACAGTGCAGCCAGCACCAGCGGCACCAGTCACCAGAAGAGCACTCCCACCCCACAGCCAGCTGCTTCTGGCTCTGAGGGCTGCGATGGGGAGGGGGAAGCCACCACATCAGAGGCCACCATCCGTGGGGGCCCTGGCCACCCCTCTTCTGTGCCTGCCTCTTCAGAGCAGGATGAGCTCCACAAGGAGACCGGAGGGGTGGTAGCAGGCCCCTCTGCTGGAAGCCAGGACAACTTGCGTTGTGGGGGCAAGCACTGTAGGAAGATGAGGACCCACAGCCGCCAGGACTCTCCCCAGCCATACAAGATTCCACGTCATCAGGACGAGGAAGCCGGAACATCAGAGTCTGCCCCCCATGGTGGTTATATCCCCCCCTAGTCTGTGCCCAGCCCTGCAGAGCAGGAGCAGCCCCAGCAGGAGCCAGAGGAAGTGGCAGTGCCAGGACCTTCTGCTCCTGGCCCAGACAACTTGCCTGGAGGACACCAGCGCCTCTGAAATAGGAGAGCGCACAGTCCCCAGGACTCTCCTCAGCCATGCAAGAGGACGCATCATGAGGAGGAGGAAGCCAGCACATCCGAAGCCACCATCCATGGGGATCCTGACCACCTGCCCTCTGTGCCTTTCCCTGCAGAGCAGCTCCAGCCACAGGACGAGCCAGAAGATGTGACGACAGAAGGTCCCTCTGCCCAGGGACGCAACCGCAGCCCCTCTGCTTTGGAGTAGGTCAGGGAGCACTGGCCCCGGGGGAACATGGCACCCCCCAGAGACAAGAATCCCCGTCCTCCAGGACTCTCCCCAGCCCCACAAGTGGTTACTCTGCTCTTGTCAGTAGCAGGGATCCATCAATTCTTCATTCAGGAAAAAGGAAATAAAGTTCTATTTCCCTGACCAAGTCTCTGGGTACTGCTTTCTGCCTCATTCTCCTCCTGCCTTTCCCTGACCTCTGCTAACTACTACGGGTTGCATCGCCCTGCTGGGGAGCACGGCCATGGGCCTGCGGAGTGCCAGGTCAATAGGAAATCCTGCTGTAGCTGTGATTGTACAGCAGATGGCGAGGGCAGATGGCATGGTGGGAGTCGGCTACAGACACCAGCGAGGAAGAAGGGGATCCAGTTAGACAAGGTGGCAGAAGATGAGATGAGAGAGCACTGACGCAAAGACCCCCAAGTCCCTGCTGGACCCAGCCAGGGAGCACCTCAAGTGCACATGGAGCTGGCCCATGGCCCCACGAGGCCACTCCGAAAGACGTGTCTGCGCAGTGGCAGCAAGCAAACAGCGCATGGGCTGATGAGCAGTATAGGGGATGGCACCCGGGCGAAGCGCCGGGCCCAGAGGGCAGTGAGCAGTGACCGCAGTGGGCTTGGAGGGCAGGCAGTAACAGCGAAGCCCCAGGCAAGGTGCCCACGTGCTGCGTCCTGCTCTAGGCTGCCCAGTGCAAGGCACGCAGGGCGCGCTGGGAAGAAGCCCTAAAGCGCCAACCCCAAGCCCTGCAGTCTTTCCACTGGGCTCCCCGAGCTGGTCACTTGGAGCTGCTGCCACCAGACACAGCACAGGGAGCGGTGCTGGCACGGAGCAGTGCTGCGAGGGGCAGGCTCCGGCCAAGCAGAGCTGCTCTGGCACCAGCACCCCATGGCCCAACCTCATCATCACCCGCTGGGCCGCGTCCCTGGTGCACAGCGAGGGTCCTCCGGTCCCAGCCAAGATGTGTCACACTCCGAAGGTAGACAGAGTAGGACCCAGAATTGTATTTAAACATTCAGTTTATTACCTATAATGTTACAATTATAAGTCAAGAATATAAGCTTAAGTCTAGACCAAAATTAGCATCCTATAAGGGTTTGGAAAGGACCATATGACCTGTACAGAGTTCAGTGATAGTCTTTAGATGTTTTCCTCGAAGCTGCTGCGAGTGAAGTTTCTGCAAATGCTCCGGGTTGGTGTCCATGAGTTGCAAATGACGTCGGTGGTGGGGTTGTCTCAGGCCAGCTGAGAGAGAGCTCCAATTTCTGCTTGCTCCTGTCAGTCTTTTATAGTTCGTTCTGAACATCTGGGGTCCCAGTCGGCCCAATCTTATCAGTAGAGCCAGTGGTCTGAGAAACAACAGATTGCCACACAGCCCCCACCAGTGCGCACAAATCCAGACAATTCCAGGGTCGTAGATCAGGATGTTCCAAGCATGAGGAACTCATAAATCTTATTAATACTTTTGTTTTGAGGACCACTTCTGAGTCTTGTTTTGTGTCACAGTTAGGATGTATGTGTTGGTATGTGGGAGAGGGGGGTGACCATGGGCCAGTTTGGTCATTCTGACAGGCAAAACGAGTGGCAGAGACATAATCACCCATTCTCCCAGACTTATTTTTGCTGCACAGATGGGCTTTGGGATGGCCGCTGACAGGGACGGGCCACCAGACCTTCGTCTGGTTCCGTTCCACATCGCTGACTCGGTAAAACAGGAGCCCGCTTCAGCAGCTTCTGGGGGTGGAGGAGGATATGTCATTCCCACCCTGTGGCTTTGTCACTCTTATGCCTATGAAATTTAATCAGAACCCATCAAAATATTGAGGTGTATCACGGCAAGCACCATGAGAATTATCCTCAATAATCGGAATCATGTCATATTCAGAAGTGATCATCAAAGCATTTACACGTTTGACTATGAGATTCACAAACAATTGCTTAACACTAGCTACTATGATTATTATTACCACAATGATAATAACCAGTTTTCCACTGTGGATGATGCATTTGGTATAGCAATACAACACTTTTTTTTTTGAGAATAAAAAGCCACAGGCTGGTGAGGTCCACCTGGTCCCTTCTGCCATAGGCTGCAGTGAGATCCATGTTCACTATATCCCCAGTCCCGCTGTATAGGGTCTGTTGGATGTATAGGACCTTACTGCTGAAAAACCTTAAGTTCCTCTACCAACAAGTCCAGGGCCTGTTGATGGACAGTAGTCCATTCCCATTTACTTGTTTTCCTCAAAAGATTATATAATGGTCGAGTAATGATAGAAAATCGAGGTACGTGCTTCCTCCAGTACCCTAAGGTTCCCAACAATTGTTGCAAATCCTTCCTAGATGTGGGAGTCTGACCTTCCTCTATCTGTTGCAAGGTATCTGAAGGGATTGTTATCATTCCCTTAATCCACGATACTGCCAAGAACTTAACTTCTCCACTTGGATTCTGTCTTTTTGAAGGAGGAATGTCTAACCCTAAAGATTCTAACTTGTCCACTATTGCTTGCATTGCCACTGACACCTGCTGTTCATTGTTTCCAGCTATTAGGATATCATCAATATATTGATACACCTCTACACCTTCAGGGCAGCTAAGTTTCTGTAATACTTCTGCTAGTGTGTTGTGAGCGATAGCTGGGAGTTTTTATATCCTTGAGGAAGTCTATTAAAGGAATACTGAACTCCTTTCCACGTAAATGCAAAACGAGCTTTATCCTCTTCTCGCAGAGGAATCATAAAAACCATATCCTTGACATCCAATGTAGCCATCCACTGGTGGTTACGGCTTTGGATTTGAACAATTATCTCGGCGATACTTGGTACTGCGGCTGTCAAGGCATCAGTATTAGCATTTAGCCATCTAAAATCAGCTGTTAATCTGCAGTCTCCATTTAGCTTTTTCACTGGCCAAATGGGCGAGTTGTACGGGGCTTGTGTTCGTGATATTATGCCTCAGTTTTCCAAACCCCGCACCACCCCGTCAGTTCATTTTATTGCTGCAGCTGGAAGCAGATACTGCTTTACATTAGTTAATTTAGAATGGGGGAGAGGAATTGAAACCTCCAATAAGGAAATATGTTTCACAGATGCCTGATTCACCTGTGGTTCAGGGGAAAATTCTAATGGATTTGTGTTATGAGCAAAACTCCAGACTGTACCGTCAGGGAATTTCCACCGTCTTCCTGTAACAAATCAAAACCTAAAATGTTTACATGGGCGGCACCAATCAAAACTCGTGTACAGCACTGTTTTGTTTGTCCTGGTAAGCAAATTCAAACAAGCCCCGTGGGACATCAGTGTTTTATATTATCAATTCCCATAACTTCAGTGTAAGGTCGGCCACCTTTTATAGAATAGAATCATAGAATAACCAGGTTGGAAGAGACCCACCGGATCATCGAGTCCAACCATTCCTATCAAACACTAACCCATGTCCCTTAGCACCTCATCCACCCGTCCCTTAAACCCCTCCAGGGAAGGTGACTCAACCACCTCCCCGGGCAGCCTGTTCCAGTGCCCAATGACCCTTTCTGTGAAGAATTTTTTCCTAATGTCCAGCCTGAACCTCCCCTGGTGGAGCTTGAGGCCATTCCCTCTCGTCCTGTCCCCCGTCACTTGGGAGAAGAGGCCAACAACGTCCTCTCCACAACCTCCTTTCAGGTAGTTGTAGAGAGCAATGAGGTCTCCCCTCAGCCTCCTCTTCTCCAGGCTAAACACCCCCAGCTCTCTCAGCCGTTCCTCATAAGGCCTGTTCTCCAGCCCCCTCACCAGCTTTGTTGCTCTTCTCTGGACTCGCTCCAGAGCCTCAACATCCTTCTTGTGGTGAGGGGCCCAGAACTGAACACAGGATTTGAGGAGCGGTCTCACCAGTGCCGAGTCCAGAGGGAGAAGAACCTCCCTGGCCCTGCTGGTCATGCCGTTTCTGATCCAAGCCAAGATGCCATTGGCCTTCTTGGCCACCTGGGCCCCTGCTGACTCATGTTCAGTCGCTGTCAACCAACACCCCCAGGTCCCTCTCCTCCAGGCAGTTTCCAGCCAGACTTCTCGTAGTCTGGAGCTGCTCAGGGTTGTTGTGCTCCAAGTGCAGGACCCAGCATTTGGCCTTGTTAAACCTCATCCCGTTGGTCTCAGCCCATGGATCCAGCCTGTCCAGATCGCTTTGCAGAGCCTCCCGACCCTCCAGCAGATCCACACTTCTACCCAGCTTAGTGTCATCCACAAACTTGCTAAGGGTGCACTCGATGCCTTCATCCAGGTCATTGATAAAGACACTGAACAGGGCTGGACCCAGCCCTGAGCCCTGGGGACACCACTTGTCACTGGCCTCCAGCTGGAGTTAACTCCATTTCCCACCACTCTCTGGGCCCTCCAGCCAACCAGTTTTCCACCCAGGAGAGTGTGCGCCTGGCCAGCCCAGAGGTGACAGTTTCTCAAGCAGGATGCTGGGAGAAGCTGTGTCAAAGGCTTTACTGAAGTCCAGGAAGATCCATCCAGAGCCTTTCCCTCATCCAGCAGCCGAGTCACTTTGTCATAGAAGGCAATCAGGTTAGTTTGGCAAGACCTGCCTTTTATGAACCTGTGTCGACTGGGCCTGATCACCCGGTTCTCTTGCATGTGCTTCATGATCGCACTCAAGATCACCTGCTCCATGACTTTCCCTGGCACTGAGGTCAGACTGACAGGCTGGAGTTCCCTGGATCCTCCCTGCGACCCTTCTTGTAGACGGGCACAACATCAGCCTCCAGTCCAGTGGGACTTCCCCAGTCAGCCAGGGCTGCTGGAAGATGATGGAAAGGGGTTTGGCCAGCACACCCGCCAGCTCCTTCAATACCCTTGGATAAATCCCATCCGGCCCCATAGACTTGTGGATGTCCAGTCGGGCTAGCAAGGCTCTGACCACCTCCTCTTGGATCACGGGAGCCTCATTTTGTTCCTCTAGCTCCTGGGTTTGTACACAGACGGAACAACTTTCTTTACAATTAAAGACTAAGGCAAAGAAGGCATTAAGTACCTCGGCCTTTTCCTCATCCCCTGTCACTGTTGCTCCTTCTGCGTCCATTATGGACTGTATATTCTCTCTAGTCCTCCTTTTATTGTTTATATATTTATAGAAGAATTTTTTGTTATCTTTCACAGACTGGGCCAATCTGATTTCTCGCTGAGCCTTAGCCCTTCTGATTTTTTCTGTACACAATCTCACTTCCCTCCTGTTGTCCACCCAAGAGGCCTTACCCCTCTTCCAGAGCCCATAAATGTTTCTCTTCTTCTTGATATCACCCAAGATCTCTCTGTTCAACCAAGCTGGTTTTCTCCCCTGCCGGCTTTTTTTCCGGAGCATGGGGATGGCTTTCTCCTGAGCTGCTAGGATTATGCCTAAGAATTTAGCTGCCTTTTGTGACAACACTCATACTTGTGCACCAGTATCTATCAGAAATTCAACACAAGTTTTCTGCTTGCTGACAGGTAGAACAATAGTGGGGGAAGGAGTATTTAACAGAGTCTTAGCAACACATACTGGTCTTGTGAGCCATTGTTTGTCCAGAACTCAAGCTTCAGGATGGCTCACTGCCTGTCCCAGGAAATGGAGTTTTTTTGATTAGAGTCTCCAACTGGATCAAATTCCCTTGTTCTTCTGCTTCGCTTGAGGGAGAAGGAGCAGTGGGAACAGAGGTTTTGTCAGGGGCTTTGGGACAGTGTCCCTTCACAGCCCATAGCAGTTGTGTTAATTCTGACACAGAAGCACATTGCAACATAGGTTTTGGAATGCCTGCACTGACTGCCTGCTGATAAAGATAATTCCATCCCACACCAGCTTTATTACCATAAGTAACTGCAGGGGCTCTGTAGTGCCACTTACGATTCCCTTGCAGGGATCGATTGGAGCCTCTAGCAACATTAAGATTCAGGAATCATATCCTCCGATAAGATTCCCTGGGCTCATGTGGCTGAGGATTAGTGATCGACCACCCTATTCTCCTACCATAACTTATGATTTCCTGGATTACCTCATTCCATTTAGGAGTGGCCTGGGCTCGTCGTTGCTGAGAATTCCTACCAAACTCCCTAGCTTGCATTACCTGCCATATCCAATCCTGAATACCTGCCTCTTGGTGCTGGGCTCTTCTCCCAGGTGACAGGGGACAGGACAAGAGGGAATGGCCTCAAGCTCCACCAGGGGAGGTTTAGGCTGAACATTAGGATAAAATTTTTCCCAGAAAGGGTCATTGTTCCCTGTCAGAGGCTGCCCAGGGAGGGGGTTGAGTCACCTTCCCTGGAGGGGTTTAAGGCACGGGTGGATGAGGCACTGAGGGACATGGGTTAGTGTTTGATAGGAATGGTTGGACTCGATGATCTGGTGGGTCTTTTCCAACCTGGTGATTCTATGATGCTATGAAAAAGAAAAGGAGGGATTTAATACAAGAAGTAGTTACTATTACAGAAAGCAGAATATTTTTATTTAAGCTAAAGTAGAGTTAAGTTTTATCTAAGCAACTGTATTTTTGAAAGTGAGACAGAATGTCCCCCTTTCAGGCAGTGTCTTTCTAGACACTGTTCATTCTTCGGAGATGAGAACATCTTGTGTGAAGCATGATCTGTGCCGAACAGACGTCTCTACTTCTGTGATCACCTCTGTTTGCAGCCTCTCACTATCTCAAACACAAGGTCAGGCAGAGCTGGTTCCAAAGCTCTGGATTAGCAAGAGATTTGGCTGTTGTGCAGTTCATAATAACATTTGAACGAGTCATTGGAAAGGAACAGATGATGCATAAGATTTCTGGGAGAATTTATCCGTATGCATATAAGTGGGAAATTCATTCTGTCCCAGCTCTTGCATGGCTGCACATGATGGATGGAGATAGCTCCCTCGTGTTGACCAGGCCTTATAAAGGATGCTTGCTTTATAAAACTCAAAAATGAGCCTTAGAGAGTTTATTTGCTGGTATTTTATTTGCTGGACTTCTGTAAAGCCTTTGACGTGTTCCCCCACAACATCCATCTCTCTAAATTGGAGAGATAAGGATTTGATGGGTGGACTGTTTAGTAGGTAAGAAACTGGTTGGATGGTCGTATTCAGACAGTAGTGGTCAATGGCTCAAAGTCCAGATGGAGATCCGTGACAAGTGGTGTCCCTCAGGGGTCCGTACTGGGACCAGTGCCGTTCAATATCTTAATCACGGATATAGAGAGTGAGATCGAATGCACCCTCAGCGAGTTTGTAGATGACACCAAGATGAGTGGTGCAGTTGCCACACCAGAAGGACGGGATGTCATCCAGAGGGACCTGGACAGGCTGGAGCAGTGGGGCTGTGAGACCCTCATGAGGTTCAACAAGGCCAAGCGCAAGGTCCTACACCTGGGTCGGGGCAATCCCCGACTTCAGTACAGGATGGGGGATGATGTGACTGAGAGCTGCCCTGCAGAGAAGGACTTGGGGTGCTGGTCGGTGAGAAGCTCGACATGAGCCAGCAATGTGTGCTCGCAGCCCAGAAGGCCAAATGTGTCCTGGGCTGCATCCAAAGCAGCGTGGCCAACAGGTTGAGAGAGGGGATTCTGACCCCCTCTCAGGCTGAGAGAGTTGGGGTTGTTCAGCCTGGAGAAGGCTCCAAGGAGACCTTTTAGCAACATTCCAGTACCTGAAGGGGCTACAAGAAAGCTGGGGGGGGAACTGTTCATAAAGGCTTGTAGTGATAGGACGAGGGGCAACGGGCGTCAACTGGAGAGGGGCAGATTTCGGCTACACATAAGGAGGAATTTCTTCCCCATGTGATTCTGAGGCCCTGGCCCGGGTTGCCCAGGGAAGCTGTGGCTGCCCCTTCCCTGGAGGGGTTCAAGGGCAGGTCCGATGGGCCTTGGGCACCTGATCCAGTGGGAGGTGTCCCTGCCCGTGGCAGGGGGGTGGAACTGGATGGGCTTTAAGGTCCCTTCCAACCCAATCCCGGCTGTGGTTCTTTGAGTTTCGGCATCAGGCTCCCCTCCAGCCCCGGTGACGGGCGCCACCCCCTCCCTTCCCGGGCCATTGGCCCGTCTGGCCGCGGGCCCGGCCCCTTCCGGGTCACGTGGCCGCTCGGGGCTCCGCGGGGCGCGGCCGGAAGTGCCGTTGCGGTGGACGCGGCGGGTGCGTGCGGGCTGCGCCCCGGCCTCCCCCCCCCCCCCCCGCCATGCGCCCGCGGCGCCCCGACGGCTTCGACGGCCTCGGCTACCGCGGGGGCGGCCGGGAGGAGCCGGGCCCCGCCGCTGGGCCCTTCGGCAGCGCCGCCGAGCCGGGCCGCTGGGCGAGCAGCCCGCCCGACGTCCCCGGCAGCCGCAACCTGCACTGGGGGGAGAAGACGCCGCCGTACGCGGCGGGGACGCCCCCGGCGGGCACCGGCCTCAACGAGGAGCCCGGCCTCGGGGCGGCGGGGCCCGGCGCCGGTAAGCGGCGTCCCGGTTCGTCCCTCGCTCGCGTGCGGCCCGCGGGTGCCCTCGCCGAGGCGGGGAAGGGCGAGCGGGCCGAGCCGCGGGCTGCGCGTCCCTGCGGGAGCGGCCGGAGAGCGCCCCGGGGGAGGAGGCGGAGCCGCCTCTTCGCCTGCTGCGCCCCGGCCGCCGCCCCGCTGGCGGCACCCGCCGTGCTCCGCGGGCAGCAGCGGCAGCGCCGGGAGCGGGGGCCAGCCCCCTGCCGGCCCCGCGGCCCGGGTCCTGCGGGAACGAGCCTCCTGCCGGAGGGGCAGGAAGGCCGTGCAGCTCTCGGGGGATGTTCCCATAGTTAGTTGCTGTACTCGTTTCAGCCTTCGTGTTCTCTGGCTGCTTTACTGTTACGTTGGAGAAGTGCGAGGGTTGTTGCACACGCTGCTGGAATAAACTCCCCCCTCCACACGGGATAACGGAGCAGCCCTGGAACTGGCAGCCACTGAGGAAGCAGCTGTGATTGACTCTCTCCCAGTTAATTATTGGGAAACTGAGCAGAAGCCCTGAGAAGTGCAGTGTTGTTTCGTGTCTTTGTGAAATTGAGGTGAATTAAGAGGAAGCGTGCTAAATCTAGGCTATTGAACGGTGTCCACTTTAATTAAAAGGGTGTTCTGGAGCAGTTTCTATACACTGGGGCATCAAAGACTTATTTAAAGGGGTATTGTATTAATTGGTGAGTCTCCTTTTTTTGATCTGTAGTGCGTTGCTTCTGTATGAGTCTTGTAATTACAAGTACAGCCCTCATCTGGTCTTCCTTCCATACAAGTGCTGCTTTAAGCACTACTGAAGAATTCATAGATACTTGGACTCTGCGTGGGTCTTTTTGTGCTGTTTGATCATGTAGGGTGTGTTGATACTGTATTTTCGTGGACCACTAAGGAGTTCCTGTGTCAAGAATCCAGCTTGTGCAAGTGGATGGAGCCTTACCATTCCCCTTCGGAGGGCTGCCACCTCTGTGGAGCGCCGCTGAAATTACTGACATAAAAATGCTTACCGCCTGCGTGTACCCTGTAGATTGTAGGGCTAAACAGTAGCTTTCAGTTGCTTTTACGGTTCTGATAAACTTTCTTTAAATCTCTTCAGATAATTCCCGCTATGTAAATGTCTGTCTGGTAGCAGACGGCAGAGAATTGAAACCTTTACTCTTATTGGAATTTTAGCTGTTCTGTAGTAACTGCATTTTTTCAGAGAAGTGGAGGGGAAAAACTGTCTTGAAAGTTCACATCATGCTGATGCTTATCGTTATGTCATTAATGGCATTTTGTGCTACTTTTCCCCAAGCTTCTCACTTTATACTGTATTTGTTTTAAAAATTAGTTTCACCTCAGATATCCAAATTTGTTTTGAAATTATTGTGAACTGTCGTGTATGCTAACTTTTTCAGTGATTTGAGCAAGATTTGTTTAGCTATTAAAATACTGTTCACTTTGTGTCTTCCTCCTCCTCTCCCTTTTCCCAGTATATGTTTTAAGACAAAAATAATTTTTATCTAATGTGCAGATATTCTCGGGGGAATAGGTTTTTAGATATTCTGTCACTGAGTTGCCATAAAAGTTGTGGTTTAGTGATTGTAATTTTTGAAGCAAATACTGTGTAACATTAGTTTGTCAGATGATCTGTGTGGCTTTTCCCACTCTATGCCTATCACTGCAGTATAATCTGTTTTTGTGTTTTTCAGAGCAGTTGAACAGATTTGCAGGCTTTGGTATTGGCCTTGCAAGGTAAGAGCTGTGTAATAATTTTCAGTGATAATGAAGTAGTAAAGGTGTAGTTGTCTTGTTATGCCTATGCACGCTTTTGTGTTGTGTTGTTATGCCTGTAGCCTTAGGCAGTTGAAATGCCTTTAGAAACACGAAGTCCACGTAGGTTTCTATTCTCTTTAAAGTATTTCTCAAAATTACTTAATCAACAGTGCATATAAGGTCAGTTGAGGTTCTTATTGTGTAATCCTGCTTAGAGAGGAGGACCTTTTACTTGACCACCAGCATGTCCTGCTCCTTATACCCTTGTTGCTGCCCTTGATGCCCATCACGTCCTCTTTGAACCAATTTAACTAACGGAAGGCAAAATCGATGAAAGAGCTGGATTGTGTTTTGCGTTCAGTTAGGTTGATTTACCTGGGAGCTCACTGCCTCTGAAGGCCAGCAGACACCCGCTGACTGAACCAGAGATGGGAGGGATGAAGAGGGAGGACTAGGAATGAGTATTTTCAGCGCATAATGAGTTGCTTAAATGAATCATCCCATTTCATGAAACTGCCTGGGACTTTCTCCCACTGCCTCCTGTGCAGTGGCTCCGTTTGGTCTGTCAGACCTCTTGATGAGCCTGTTCAGGTTTCTTTAGGAAGACCTAGCTCCAGTGAACGTGTGACGAGTTGTTTGATTTCTTTCCAGCGATGAATGAGCTCAGGAGAGTACCGGTGAAGGATTGGTGCCATAGCGCAGGAATGTGTAGATCTCCTTCAGGTGCGGAGAAATGTTAGTGTGGTTCAGTTGTTCTTTTCAGCTCTATGCTTTGATTTAATCTAGCATGACAGA
Organism: Phaenicophaeus curvirostris; assembly: GCF_032191515.1. Classification (NCBI taxonomy): domain Eukaryota; kingdom Metazoa; phylum Chordata; class Aves; order Cuculiformes; family Cuculidae; genus Phaenicophaeus; species Phaenicophaeus curvirostris. The sequence continues at coordinate 1,281,380 of NC_091431.1, forward strand.
GTTTTCCACCTGCTGAAAACCGTGGCCACTAGGACTAAAATTAGCGTGTGGTTTTGGGAAAGAGCTGATAAAGAGTGTTATTGTTGTTGAAATCAATTGTCCCTGCTTTTGCGTTTGTACCAGATCACTTGTCAGTCACAGATGGTTCAAGTTAGAATCTTATAGGGAACACCCAAAAGAAAAGGTTGGGTTTTGTGAGTTTAGACGAGTTGGCTAACGGGAAGGCTTAATAGGTAGCAACTGGAGTACAGGGAAAGTTTCACCTCTTTTGGTAGTAGCAAACTACTGATTAGCTTAGTAGCTATGAAATTGCAGGGTCATTGCTTTTCTGTGCCCATTATTACTTGTTTATCCACAGTGAAATCCCTGCAAGAGACCTACCCCAAATTATCCTATGGGTTGGTGGTCAGAGCTGTTATTTGGGGTGATTAGATGAAGCTTGGAGGTTTTACTTTTCTAATCTATATCCCAGGTTTGAACCACATGCAGGTAAGAACCCTGGTCATGCAGGCACTTTGAGATTAAATGAAAAGTTCATCTGCGTGACTGCTACCAGGAATCCTTCTGTGGAATTGAGAGAACATTCCTATGGAGGTTTGACTGACATAACGTTTCTGGGGGTGGAGGGAGAGCTGATTTGGGATAGTAGCATTTTCTGAGAGAAAAAACACCAGCTTTTAGTACCAATCCTCTGGTAATTAATTGCCCCAAGGGGCAATTGCAAAAGGTAGTAATTGCCCCAAGAGGAGGCAATTAATAATGTGTTACACGGAATAAACATGAAACTGGAAAATAATCCTCCCATAACTCTAGCTCTGACCTGTTCTATTCCCTCATATTTTGCAGAGGGAAGGTTTAAGGAATTTGGTGCATTGTTTTGCTTATAAAAATACGTCCATAATATATGTATATGTGGACTTTTTCATAATGTATGTATCGGGGTTTTTTGATACCTGTTCCTGTTTAATATTGGCAGGCTTTCAGGTAGCCATTCAAAGTGCCTCATTGGTTTTCTAGATAACGTATAGTTTTTCCAAATGCTGATTTAGTGTTGTTATAGGAAAATAGCAATTTTCTAATAAATCTACAAAAGCTTCCCATGATTGAAATGCACTTTTCTTTTAAAGCCTATTTACAGAAAATGTATTGGCACATCCCTGCATTGTTCTCCGACGTCAGTGTCAGGTATGCCTTTAATATTGCCTCTTCCAGTCAAAGCTCCTTTGTACTGTGATATTTCTGTGTTTTAATGTTGTGTAGAGCATAGGGAAGCTTTACAGTTCTTAGGGAGAGGCTGGTACATTAATGTGGTTTTGGTTGTAGCATACCTGTTTTCTGTTTTCAAATTTAACTTATCTTGAATGTTTTTACTAATTTTTGGATTGGCTGTGGAAAGTTAGAGGAAGTGAAGGTTTCAGACTCTGCTGAGTAATTTGCAGATCCCCATTTACAAGTGGGATGTTTGTTTCCAGTATTTTCTAGTTTGTTTCCTTTACTGTTTACATTCTCAATGTACAAATGCTTAGAAGTTCTGCCTGTTTCCCTGAATTTCAGTGAAAATTTATTCGTATTTTGGTTACTTCAGTTGACCTTTACAGAGATAAAGTCCGTGTTTTCAAAGTGAAAATAGGTGTGTTTAAAATTGTTATTTATTTATTTAACAGGTGAATTATCATGCTCGAAATTATCATCTCACTCCGTTTACTATTATCAATATTATGTACAGCATCAATAAGACACAGGTCAGTATTTGGTATTAGGCTGCATCTGAGCCCTGAAGATTACTATAGCACATCTGTACATTGACCTTCTTAAGTCTTTATGGAACTGGTGGCTAAAATATGGCCCTTGAGAGGGTTTGTTATTTTTATGGTTGCATAAATGCTTCAGGATGATCGTTCTTGATTTTTTTTGTTTTAGTCTAGTACTTAGTGGGGAAGATTTGCAGATGCTAGGGAAAAAAGTCTGAGTTTTTTTTTGTTTTTATTTTTTTTTAATGTGATTGTAAAAAATAATTAACCTTGATGTTGATAAATAGATAATCCAAATTACCACTTCCAAAGAGTATTGTATGAGTTGCCAATTCTGCATAGGAATGGCAATCCTGAAACTCATTCAGAAGACAGTAGTAAATCCAGGAAGCCTTTTTCAACAGGCGTGCTTGAACATCTTGAGTCCATTTTATCCCTAGAAAATGGTGTTAAGTTTAAGGTATACAGCCCTAACAGTGGAAGATATGCCTCCAAAATTGTTGACAACTGTTTGAAATTATCAAAGAACAAAAGCTTTTTCAGACTTGAAAAGTTAATTGTCCCCTGAATTTGATGATAGTGAAGTTCAATGGTAGAATTATAGCCCTGTGCAGTCTGACTTTGCTGAAATTGTATAGCAATTAGTGAGACAATAAGTGTTTGATTCTATGTTTTGTGATCCAAAATGTATTGCATATTTCAAAACACAGGGCCCAAGAGCTCTCTGGAAAGGAATGGGCAGCACTTTCATTGTTCAGGGCATAACCCTGGGAACAGAAGGCATCATCAGTGAATTTACACCTTTGCCAAGGTATTGCATGGTTTTGTTGTTTGGGTTTTTTTATTGCTTCAAACTAATGGATTGTCAGTTGTTGACTTATATTCACGGTTTTAGAAATGTAAGGCTGTTTGAAAAATTTTACTTGACCAGAATAGTCAGACATTGAACAGGAGTTTTTGGCACAATTTGGTTGTCTTGGCACAGACAGCCTTGTAATTAATAAATAGTGACTCTTGCTGGAGTCACTATTTATAGACTCACTATAAATAGACTCTTTCTGGAAAGGTTTCTGCGTTTGGTATGTCTACCTACTGGCCTGAGTATAGAAATAACAGCAAATTGGTCTTCAGTATAATTTCACTGTAACAACAGAGTTAGCACATTTGATTTTGCAGTTTGGTTTGTATTGTGTAGTACTAGCAAATACTACCCTTGTCTAAAGTAAAAGCTCCTGATTTCATTAATCTAAATACAGAAAGCTTAAGACAGCTAATGAGCCTGCAGGTGCATCTTGCTGAACATTTCCAATGTCAGTGCTGTGTGAGAGAGCAGGATGGCATTTTTAAAGGAGAAGATGTGGTAAATAAGAGGCCATGTGGCTGTCAGCTTTGTCTTCCACCCTCCTTTGAGGGGATTGATACAGCACTCCTGCCTGATGAACAGAAGACTCTTGGTTCATTTACGTATGTTAATGCACTATTTTCTTCACAATGACTGGTGTTTGCTACTTGTTCACAGGCCTCGGCCAGGCTTGGTTGGCTGAGATTAACCATTCACGCACTGTGTTGGTGTTTCTTCTTGTTACCTTTTCTCCTTCTCTCAGCCAAGGTCCTTCAAGGACAACCTCCACTTCCCTGCTTTCTTCGGCCTGAAAAAACCTCCACACTCCTTTATCAACAATTATGTGCACATTGTTCAGTAGTCTCATAATAAAGGGGTTGCAACTGAAAACGCGTGACTTAATTCTAAGAGAGATTCACCATTCCGCTGCCCATCTTTGACTGTAGTAGTTTAGTAATTTCTTTTATTTTGATTTGTGACTGCCTGCTTTTTATGCTGAACTGCAACCCCAGGATTATGGTGCAACATTGTAATGTGTTTCTGCTTTGAGATACAAGTCTGATAATTTTTTTTCTGAAGACTTTCCATCATTTTTTTTGTTTTATAATGTTCAAGTGCTGTCAGCGAGGGCTGACAATGTTAGTAATAGATATTGTCAGTTTTTTCTTTATTTTAAGACATAAGGAGGTTGTGTGAGAGAGTTTATTATATAACGTAACTGAAACTTCTAGGGAAGTTGGAAGATGCTGTGAATTAATCAAAAGTTAGGAAAAGATAAACTTAACAGGTGCTGGGCAGACATTGAAGCCAGTAAAATGAAACTTTGTCTTTGAAAACATAATAGGGAAGGAAGCAAGTAGTTTGGTTTAAGACTGGTTAAATTTGAATGGACCAATGGGCTTGAATTGTGTTAGCTTTCCAAAGAGGCAAGTGCCTGTCCTTAATGTGTGGACAGAGGCCAAGTATTTAAAGGACATGGAAACTAACCTCATCTTAAAGATCAGAAATGTAGGCGGGCTGAATCAAAATACTATTATGATGCATGCGTATTAATTAACGTGAGTCTTCGCAGGTTCTGAAACTTGTCCAAAGCATTAACAGCAGCATTTAATTCTTGGATTGTATGGAGTGTGTATTTAAACTTTTTAGTCTGCTCTCTCATACGTAACTGAATTTCCCAGGCATACACTTTCCTCTGAGTGTGACTTGTTTTTAAATACTGCTGTAGGGGATGCTTAAGTTCATGGGATATGATATAGTGTTTCTATTTTCATAGTTCTGATTTCTGTCCAATGTAAGCAAGGATTTTCTTCCTGTGTGCCAGCTATTCAGTAGTTTGTAAAGTCAGCTGGTACTGCTGCCAAAAGAAGCAATCCTTTCTGCTACTGGCTGCTCATTCTTTCCTCAGTGCTACTCCCGTCTTTGTGACAACAAAGTACGTGAACTGTCATAAAATGACCTGGACTGGGGAAATGATCTGACTGAAATGGTTGTCTTGAACGTGTACCATCTCATGCAGTTTCCTACTGGATGCTCTACCTTCCTTTTTAATGGTAGCATGCATGTTTGGGCTGTCACAGGGAGGTGAAGGTTATTGCTTATAGCAGCAGTGCCAGCAAATCTGATATAAAAGGTTATTTAACTACATTATTAAGCTACAAAAGACACATGGAAGATGTTATTTCCAATTCATTATCATGATATCATAACAGATATGAATGTTAACATTTCTGTGGCAAATTCAGTGTGGTTCTGTAGTACACCAACACATTCTATAATTGTTCTTCATTGCAGGAATAGGTATACCTAGTGGATTGACAGGTTAGGCTTTCTCACATTAGTTTGGCTGGTTTCGTTTTGCACAGCTTTCAGCAGGTATGACCCTACTGTCCGCAATACATAATGGTAAATGATCGTCTGTTCCTCCTTAGTGTATTTGGGAAAGCAATACCTACTAGTAACACAATTCTAAAGGAAGAGTTTCCATTCTTGGATTTGAGTTCGCAGTGCAGGCAGTGCACATGTGTGGTTCCTGGACAAGAATTGAAGCTGAACACTTTATATGTTATTGAAAACACATAGTCCCGTGTGTCCAACACTTCAGAAATACCTTTACCTCATAGTGAGAGTATTCACTGAATTTGGTATTTAATTGTTATCTTGATTTAGATGGGATTTCATTTTCATGCAGGTGGAGTGTAGTTAACATTTACTGTTGGTATTTTAAAGTGCGTAACTAGAAAATACTACTTGGAGGTTATTTTTTTTTTTAAGTCAGCTCTGTGTTAAACTCATGGGTTTTCTTTTCTTTTACTGGGGTATGCCAAAGACTGGTTGTAAGCCAAAAGTCTGGAGTTAAGTTTGCACAGAATTACTATGCAGCTTCTAGTCTGATTGGTTGTACTTGGTTTGGTCTTGTATAACTGTGTCAGAATGTGATTTCAGGAAAGAAACAACTGGGTAAACATAACTTCAAAGAACGTAAAAAGTAGAAGCAAACCAAAGCATAATAAAAAATGTGTGTTGATAAAGGAAAAGTATTGAGATTTTAAAATAATCCGATATTCCCTGGAAACAGCTTTAAGAGTTAATACATACAAAAACGGGTTAATAAATACAAAACACTAAAGCAAGTAGCTGTGAGAAATACAGACAACTTATTAATTGAAAGCTTTTTTGACAAAAAAACCTAACAGGCTGTAATGTAAAAGTTAAGCATGATTTATGAAATGCGTAGCTGATGTCTTTCTACTGTAGGAAATCCTACAGTGTAAATGGATAGTAGAACACCAATATGAAAACGGGTTGTTAACACCCAAGGAAGAAGTGCTTGAGAATGATGTGGTTTTATACATATTAAGGTAAATACTTTTCTTTTTAGGGAGCTTTCGCATAAGTGGAACCTCAAGCAGATAGGTGGACACCTTCTACTCAAAGGGTAGGTATAGCATGTGTTACTACCTAATGTCTTATTACTTACACATAGCTAGAACTACAGAATGTACGTTAGTTTAATCTGTAGCTGTGGCTACTTGACAGGGTGCTAGTATTAATTTCCAAATTTTTTTTTTTTTTCAAACAATCTTGATTGCATACACCACTTTCACAGATTATTTTCTGTTACTAGATCTTTATGTCTGTATGGAACCTGACTAATTTAAAATACTAGATTCTTTTAGTAATTAACTCACGATATCCGAGACCCCTAAATCAGTCTGGTCACATGGAAGTAGAATTTAACAGAACTTCAAAGTGAATTTCATCTCAACTTGTTAATATGCATTTTAGTAACTGAATTATGGTTTGTTAGTTTTCTCTCAGGCACAGCCTGGAAGATAATTGTATCAACTTTCAGGTGCATATTTAGGTAAAATTACAGTATTGTCATGATTTTAATTATTATCTTGTTAATTTCTACAGTTTAACACATGTGATAGCAATGCCTTTTTATTCTGCGAGCCTGATTGAAACTGTACAGGTAATTTACATGTATTTCTAACATTTAAAGAGGTATTGTTATTGTCTTTATAGATTAGAATATGTGTAGGACTGAGTCTTCGGCTTCGGATTTGCTTTTCTGTTAAAATAGCTGCGTTTGTTTTGCTTAAGGCTGTGTGACATTAACTGGGATGTATTTACTATGATAGGTATTTTAGTTAGTGTCTGAAGTCTAATTCTAGATTTAGGGAGGACATTTGATATAGGTAGTTGTTACTTGTCCTTATTTCATAGACAATATATTCTGTCTATATGTTCTAGCAGATAAACCCCAGAGAGGTTTTTCTAATGTAAGGATTTTAAAAGGCTTACTAGACAAGTTCCTGCATTGACCCCTTTCCCTGTAACAACTATAAAGCTTTTCCAGTAATTCAACATTGTTTTTTTAAAATTCTGCATTCTTCTGTTTCAAAACTGCTTTCATTTAGTCAGCTTTTTGCCTTTAAATTTTCGTCTGGTTTTTCCTTAGCCATGAAATAAATATCTGGACCTGCCACATAGATACAGCTTAACTTGTTCTGTAACTGTACAGACGAACCCATAGCACTGTATTGCAAATTTGCCTATCATAGAATCATAGAATAACCAGGTTGGAAGAGACCCACCGGATCATCGAGTCCAACCATTCCTATCAAACACTAAACCATGTCCCTCAGCACCTCCTCCACCTGTCCCTTAAACCCCTCCAGGGAAGGTGACTCAACCACCTCCCCGGGCAGCCTGTTCCAGTGCCCAATGACCCTTTCTGTGAAGAATTTTTTCCTAATGTCCAGCCTAAACCTCCCCTGGCGGGGCTTGAGGCCATTCCCTCTCATCCTGTCCCCTGTCCTTTGGGAGAAGAGGCCAGCTCCCTCCTCTCCACAACCTCCTTTCAGGTGGTTGTAGGGAGCAATGAGGTCTCCCCTCAGCCTCCTCTTCTCCAGGCTAAACACCCCCAGCTCTCTCAGCCGCTCCTCGTAAGACCTGTTCTCCAGCCCTTTCACCAGCTTCCTTGCTCTTCTCTGGACTCACTCCAGAGCCTCAACATCCTTCTTGTGGTGAGGGGCCCAGAGGTGAACACAGGATTCGAGGAGCGGTCTCACCAGGGCCGAGTCCAGAGGGAGAAGAACCTCCCTGGACCTGCTGGTCATGCCGTTTCTGATCCAAGCCAAGATGCCATTGGCCTTCTTGGCCACCTGGGCCCCTGCTGGCTCATGTTCAGTTGCTGTCAACCAACACCCCCAGGTCCTTCTCCTCCAGGCAGCTTTCTAGACAGACTTCTAGTCTGTAGCACTTTGAGTGAGTCCAGGGTAATTCTTCCAGCTATCTATCTATAATCGTAGAATGGTTTGGGTTGCAGGAGTTGGAAGTTGCTCTTAGTTAACAGGATAATATTTTTGTGCAGCCAGTGGAGCTCTTCTGTGGAGTGTGGTGCAGGGTAGTCACTCTCATGTCATTCAGTTGTCAGAATTTTCATTCATGGCATAGTTGAGCTGTAAGTACAGTCAAGACTAAAATGCAGCTGTTTAAACCTATGGTTCAGCTGCTGGTGTATGTCTACAAAATGGTGCTTTTCTGTGGAGAATAGACAGACAAGGCTGGCATCTACGGTTTTGAGTTTCAGCATGTGCTTTAGAGGAGGGTACTTTTAAGGGACAGAATTCTGCTCTATGCAGAGGATCCAAACTTAAAGGAGCCAGAATGTACTAGGAAGGCTGTTTTATGAAACCTTCTTTCTCTGTCTTATTGAATTATTTTCAAAATAATGTTCTATAAATCCAGCCTGAGTGGATCCAGTTAGTAGAAGCCAGGGGAAGATTTAACTAATCTCATACTGGGAAGCTGTCTAAGGAAATTCTTATGTCCTGGGAAATGGGTTTACCTTGAGCATGGTGTAATCATAGAACTAGAAACAGTGGTAGAACACTGTTCATTTATCTTGAGCTCATAGCAGGCCGTGGAGTGGAATCTTTAATAGAAGGAGTAACCTATCTGAATTTTTGTCTGAAAGTATGTTAGCTATGGAGTTGGATATATATTTTACCAAAAAATAGTGAAAGTGAGCATGATTTAGAACCTGTCTTTTGTTTGCAGAGCAAGTAATAGTTTCTTTGCTAGAAGGCGGCTTAATAGAACAATAAAAAATCCAGAGCAGCATTCCCTTGAGCTTTTAAACAGGTTATCTCTGTAAAGCATTGCTATAAAAATATAGTAATTCTGCTGAGATCAGAGGTATTTAGTCCTTGTGGGTTCAGCTACGTGCAACGACTTTACTGGATAGCTGTACATACGCCGTATGAAATGTAATCTCCAGTTCCTGGAAACATCATAATGAACTTTCTTATTAGAAGCACAGTAGAGGTAATGATAGCATTTATGAAGATTATAACTGTGCTGTATTGATCAATGCGTGAAGGCAACTTGGCTTCTCAGCCTTGCATTATATTCCTGTGCTGCAAGAAGACGATGACCAATAACAAACCCTAGAAGTTAGATTGTGGTATTTGTTACTTACAGCTTTATATTCACTTTGGTTGTCTTAATTCAGATAAACCATACTGTTCAGCAGTATTAATTTTACACACTTCTCCAAGTAAATATATTTAATCAAATTAACTAAATGGTAGAAGTTCATAGTTTCTGCACTACTGTTTTTTTCTTTTGACATTTCAGACCACATGGTGGTGTGTTTGCCAAATGCAAGCACAATTTTGAAGTGCAGTGACTTTAGTGCTGTGAGGGGAAGAGGACTCAGTGGGGGTTATAGTGCTTAACTTTTGCTTAAAGTCTGGAACAATGTTATACTCTGAAGTATTTGAACTAGTTTCTCTTGTGTGCAGACTGACCATCGAGGTTTTGCAGGCTGTTAGTGCTTGCCCCGAGTGCTGAGGGATGTTCCGGTGGTTTATCCTGACAGGAGGTCAGGACACAGCCTGAACTCAGACTTGGGTGTTGAGGAGAACACCCTCAAATCCTGAATTTAGGATAGAACAGAGATCATAAAGCACTGAAATTTTATAAGCTTTAAAAGGGGAACTGATGTTTTTAGCTTTTTGTACAGTCATAGGTGGAGTATAATAAAGTAAATAATTGCCAAGCAACTTCTTTAAAATTGTCTCTCTTCCTAAGAGGTAGCATAGGTAAAGAGCACTATTTAGGTGCAAATAATGGAATGGAAACATCTGGAGCTGAACTTACGGAATTCAAATTAAAAATAACCTTTCAGATCAACATTAGTTATGGAAGCCTTTATTATGCACATTTGAGTTCAAAGGCAGGAGTTACAGTCCTTAAAGAAAAGTACTTCTAATTAGATAAAAATTTCCTGGCATTTTGCTCTGGAAGTAGCCATTTTCAGTACATGACTGCTTCAGAGACTGATACTTTCAGCACTGCAGTGTGCTGGAAGTTGAATTTCTTCAGTAGTGACACAAATAATTGGAATGTACATTAAATAAAGACTCCTTAAGGTGGATTCATTTTTTAAAAGGAAGTTTACGTGAGTGCTCTGGAGTGATAGAACTTGTGTAAATGTAGCTGTGTAGATAAGATAGCTCACAAATGTGTAACTCGCTTACGAAGCTCAGCAATGATAAAGTGTCAAAGTGGATGTTGGCATGTTTGAGATGTGCAGCACAAGTTGTAACTATTCCATTGTGCTTATAGAGTGAAATCATTCGAGATAATCCTGGCATCCTGGACTGTGTGAAAGAAGGAATCGGCAGAGTTGTAGGCATGGGAGTACCCCATAGCAAGCGTCTCCTTCCTCTGATGGTCTTGACTTTTCCAACTGCTCTACATGGAGTTCTTCACTACGTCATCAGTTCCATCATCCAGAAGATTGTTTTGTTCATTCTGAAAAGGGGTAATTCCCACAACCTTCCAACTGAGAGCTCTACTTCTGTGCAGAGCATGCTGGATGCATATTTCCCAGAACTTATAGCTAGCTTTGCTGCTAGCCTTTGTGCTGATGTCATGCTTTACCCACTGGAGACAGTTTTACACCGCCTTCATATTCAAGGGACACGCACGATAATTGACAATACAGACCTTGGCTATGAAGTGCTTCCCATCAATACTCAGTATGAGGGAATGAGAGACTGCATAAATACTATAAAACGGGAAGAAGGAATGCTGGGTTTTTATAAAGGATTTGGAGCTGTTATAGTACAGTATACCTTGCATGTGGCAGTTTTGCAGTTTACCAAAATTATTTACTCAACACTGCTGCAAAATGTTTCTTAATCTGTTCAAGTGTGGATTCAGCACAGTGGTCGTGATTGACTTACTAACCTAATTATTGTTTAAAATGGCTTAGAAAGTGAAGTTTGCAGAATCCATTCTGTAGACTTTTCTTGCACTGTAAAAAAATTGTTTAAAATATGGGGATATAGTTTCCGAAGTGTAACTTAAAGTACTGTTTAAGTTGAAAATTATAGACAAATTGTATGTATTATGTGTAGTCGTACTGCAGAGAGCTGGATTTTGAATGTTTGGAGTGAGGATCTACTTTCCTCTTACTAGTTAATTCCTTAAGAGGAATGGATATGAATTCTTAATGTCTGCTTTGTAAACATCGCATCTGATACTTAATTTGGACTGCTAGCCGGTTCAAAGGAATTTATTTTCATAAGCTGTAAGAAATTGCAAGGGGGATACTGGTGGATTTACTGGTCTTCTAAAAATGTTTTCTCTTCACTGTTAATGGGGCTGTGAGCAAAATAGAAACTGTAGAGAAGTAACAAGTAGAAAAATGTCATAATTTACAGGTACATAGAATACTACTTACTTCACTGCACTGTGACAGAAGACAAAGAGGAATCTTGCTTTGTAAAGAATAACAAAAACTTGGATATAGGCAAAATTGCACAGAATGCAGGTTTGGCTGTTTTGTAGTTTGTTTGCAAGGCTTACAGTAACTAAAGTGTGTGAATAAAGCAAATTAGAAACTGATGTGTGCATGTGTAAGTGCCATTTCCAGTCAACTTTTTCACTCATAACTTCACAGTTTAGTTTTACTCTGCTACTTTGTATAAGAGTAGAATAGCCTTACAAGTGTATGTAGTGTTAATGTTCGAAGTGTATAGAAAGTGTAAAACTGGGTATTTCTAGAGTTTCTCATTTGTTAACTCACTGAGGTATGTACACAGTTATCTACTTTCTATTTTGCACTGCTGTCCTTCATTTAAATTCTCTGCTAGATTGGATATTTTGTGGAGCAGAATAAAGTCTATTTATGTCAAGTAAACTACTGAAATGTACTATTTTTGCCCTTTTCCCCTAGTAATTCAAGACTGTCTGAAAATGAGTTCTGATCATATCTAGTCCTTCTTGGTTTTGTCAGCAAATACCATGAAAGCTGGGGAGAACTGGGTATTTTCTCCAAATAAAACAAGCATGTGGAGAGCTGCTTTTAAATTATGAGAGGCTGCTGCCTTCTTCACGCTTTCATGTGGCAAGTCTGTCTTTGTGAACGCTGTAAATTTATGTGCATTTTAATGATTAATCATTGTATAGTACTTACCACTTAGGGGAAGCGATCATGGCAAAATACTGAAAAGGTGTTGCTGTCCATGAGTTCTGGCTTTAAGTCATTTGCAGGTCTGCTTTGCTATTAATCTAACTTCCATGTATTTCAAATGCTTAAGCATTGAAATAGAAAGTATAGAGAATGAGAAATGGTTTTATTTTGAAATAAAATAATAATGGTTTTATTTTGAAATATTGTTAATTGCAAATTTAGTGTATATAATGGAAGCAATGAAATAAAATGAGAATTCTCAAAGTATTGTGAAGTAATTCACTGAAGAGGCATATAAAGGAATCCCAGTCTGTGTTACACTTTATTGTATAGGCTTCAGGGTGACTTTAAGTTCCTCAACTTTCCTAAGTGCAAGAATGTGGGTAGAATATATAGGTATATGCAAGAATCTGGGTAGAATGTTATATTTGTATGTTAAAAATACAAACTTCCCTTGAGTACGAAGAGAGTCGTATCAGAAAATCATCCAGATTAGAAAGGATTTTGGCTGGTTCCTTAGTCCAAATTCCTGCCCTAAGCAGCTCTCAACAGCACTGTATGTTGTGCTAGAATATTAGCTTGTGTCAAACACTTGCTTTCATTGCCAAGAGTTTTACAGTTCTTGATTGTGCCAGATCCCAGGAACTTTAGGCAGGGCAAGAAAGAATACTATCAACTCAGAGCAAATCCTCTGCAGTACAAAAGCCGTTTGCTTTGGGCTATTCTTTTTTGGTTGTCTTCCCATCAGTTAGAATGAACATGTTTTGTTTCTTCAGGTATACTTGCTTTACCTTCCAAAAGAAGTAATACTCTGCTTTCTCTAGAGTTGCTACTTTGCCAGTGCAAAAATGTAAATGATGAGGTGAAAAAATCTTTTTTTAGCCTTTTTAATCATGTGTACTGTTAATGTATTTCTGTTTTTCATTTGGATCTTAAATCTAGGTACTCAATTTTTAGCTCAAATGAGCGATCAGTAGGTGGTTTTAGCAGGACTTACCACTGAAAAACTCAAAATGCTGAAGTGCTGTAGAAAGTTTTTAATTTTATGCAATAGGAGAAATTCCTATGTGCTCTATTCTTCCTGATATAAATATAATTCCTTTTTTTCTGACTCTTGTTTTCATTTTTAAAGAAGGCTGATGTCAAGAAGACAAATGTTACTGAAGAAAGACAGACTCAGTGTAATATTCCAGTGAAGAATTACTTGGCTTCTCACCTGTGCTCCTCAAAAGGCAAGCCTTGATGTGTGATGACTGACAATAGATCAGGCAGGAAACTGAGATACATGCTTTGCTGGAAACCTTTGCAGTTAACTACCTGTGTTGTTTTACAGGCTACCTTACAGGTCAGACTTGATTTTTGGTGGTTTTAGAATAGAGCTTTTGGGTCTGGTGTTGGCTACTACTGCATTCTTCAGCAAAGTTCCAGCTACGCGCACTGCGTTTAGCAGAGCTGCTTTGTGGCATGCGAGTTGATCTAGCTCTGGGTCCTGTCGGCAGTTCTTGAGTTAGGCAGTCTGTTTTACAGATTTATGCAGCGTTCATAAGACTCCATATCGAATTGCATGCTTTTTCTTAGCTCTTCTGAATTTAGCAGCAAGTTCAAAGCAATTATGTAAGCTGATGTCCTTTTTGCTGCTTGTTCCATTCAAGGTGGTCATTCAGCTGGATACGTGTGTTCAGCTACAAATGCAATCAGTGCACATGATGTAAATGAGGCCTGCCTCTGCATTAATATACAAGTTCTTGGCTGTGCTCTAAGATTTTTGATGTATAATTCAGTGGCCGCTTTCAAATTATTTGCCCTTCCAATGATATCTGAGGAGAAGGGGTCGCACACTAAATGCTTTGATCTAATGGTTGTACCAAAGAGACTTGAAAGCAAGACATAATAGCAGCATTTTCCCACCTGTATGGGAAAAGAGGTGGTAATAAAATGTGAATAAAGCACTCGTCTCCTTTTAGGTGATGTACTGTGTATCTTCAGCAGGGGCAAGAAGGTAAGATCTTTCATCAAGAGCTGATGGCATCTGTGTTTTAAAAGCAAATCTGATTTTAAGGAGTTTGATAAAACTGTGTTTACAGTTTGGGGTTTTTTTTGATGGAATATAGACAGTGTGCTCTTTACCTTCATAACTGTAACCTCTACAGAGGCTGTTTGGCAATAATGACCAGAATTTGAGGATGGGAAAGAAGCAATGTTGAAAATGGAATGTAGAAATTTCCCAAAAATGCAAGCAAGCAAAAGTTGATGATTAATGTTTTCAATGGCAGCAAATTAATAAAGTACTAATGTCCAGATATTAGTATTAATGCAGGGTTTCATTTGGAATTGTATTTAACGAGAAAGCAAAATCAGTAATTGTTTTAAGCACAACATACCCTTTTATCCCCCATGACACTTGTAAACTAACTCAACTAATTAGCCAGTATTCTTTCAGCTTTTTCAATAGGGAAGAAAAAAGCTATCAAGGTCTTCCCTTCAAATCAAGACACCCTTTCAATGGATGTAAATACCATCATACAGCAGTCTAATACTGCAGTTATATAATTTCTTATTATTGTTCAAACTGTTCATGAGTTGCCTGCAAGTATACATTGCCTGTGACAGCTTGATCTGAGACACTATCACTTTTGTTTTTTCTTAAGGTATAGATACTGAATGTGACTTGCGCCCACCAAAGCAATAAAATCAGAAGGGGTGGTTTAGCTATTTCCTGAAATTCTGAGTCTTGCTCTGATTTCTCAGCCTTAAGCTTGGCACTAAGGCAAATCCAGAATAAACAGACTTGTTGGACAGGACTTGACTCTTTCTGCATAGGCAATTCATGTCTTTGCCCAAAAGAGGCAACAGGCTTGTAAGTTGTTGTAGCCAACTCTTGGTTTTAAGGTCCTTCAGAAAAGAAAAACAGTGCGTTTGCTTTTACTGCAGCAGTGAGTGTAACTGAAGTTTTGTTGCCTGAAGTGGAATCCTGTATTTATGTGGTAGTTGAGCCTTAAAGCACGTTCTGTAGGAAGAAGCACCAATATGCGTAGTCGCCTTGATTTGCAGCTCCTAGCTGATACCAGCTCTGTTCAGTACCATTTCAAGTGGATGCAACGCCTTTGATATCCGTAGATATCGCTTATGTTTTATGGTTTCTGCAGATATAGCTATCAGCCTAAGCCTGTTGACAAATACGGGCATGGGCAGGGTTTTAAGAGGCTCTCACCTATGGCCTAACTTTGCGTGCAAAATGAGCCAGAAGAAAAAAGCAAATGTAGGCAATGGGAATGAGAATTCTTGAAACTGAGTGTGTGCTTATCAGTATGCACTCCTTGATAAGAAGGTCCATGTCACTTTTAACAGCTAGTTGAGCACAGTGGAGAGGTGGTGATAGCCTCTTTTGTCTCATGTGTTTCAGGAGCTTGAAAATGTCTGAAATGTCTCTTTGCAGGGGTGGAGGTGTTTTTATTTTCTATCACAATCCAAAACAAAAAACCCAACCAAAAAAAAAAAAACCAGGCAGAAAGCCTGCTAACTGTTACCTGCTAACTAAAGCAGGTAACTGTTGCATAACCATTCTGACATGCTTTCAAATGTACTACATAGCATTCATTGATCCCTGGCGTGGAATCCTGAATTTCTGTGTGTTATTTGAACCTTGAAGCACGTTCTGTAGGAAGAAGTGCCAGTATGCATTTTTTAAATGAAAAGCAGCTCTTCATCACCTTTATAAAGCCCTGCTTTTACCAGGGTATTTAATTTGTTGTGTCCTCTTAGGCTATTTAATTTCACTGATTAGCCAACATAATGTATCCTATAAAAACTCACTTGTGTTTTTCCCTCTAATACTTATGTGTCTGATAAGTACTCTCTAATAATGGAATTTCCTCAACATAATGCCCTTCAATCTTTGTGTATAGACTGCTTTTGGAAAAGGGTTCCAAGTACTCCACCAAAGGGAAAATAATAGTGTATTTAAATACAGTTTCAACATTTTTCTCAATGGAAGTGCTCAACAGGCACTTTTAGATCACAAAATAAACATATGTCCCATCTGTAACAAGTTAAAATATTTTCATCTTCCTAAAATTGACCATGTGAGCTTGTTCTATTAAGAAATACAGTACTAGGAGAACCTTGCAGCATGCAGTATAAAAAGTTGGAATCATACTTGGGGACTAACTGAAGAGTTCTGTAACTGCCATTGCTTGGGGAAACTAATGTTTATACTTTCACAGCAGGACAGCAGCTGTAAGCATTAGTTTTCTGATACCTGCAGGCAAAAGGAGATACAAAGCATGTTCTGGAAAAGTAACCGGCGGGATAAGAAACTAGCGTGGTTGAGTAGGAGGGTCCTGAGATACATCAATAAGTAGAGGAAGGTCTATGAGCTTTGGAGGAAGGGACAGGCATCCTGGGTGGACTCTAGGGAGGAAGCGAGAACGTGCAGGGAAAAAATCAGGAGGGCTAAGGCCCAACTAGAAATTAGATTGGCCAAGTCTGTGAAAGATAATAAAAAATCTTTCTACAAATACATCAACAGTAAAAGCAGGACTAGGGAGAATCTCCAGTCCCTACTAGATGCAGAGGGAACAACAGTAACAGGGGTTGAAGACAAGGCTGAAGTGCTCAATGCCTACTTTGCTTCAGTCTTTAATAGTAAGGAAAGTTGTTCCCTCTGCGCACAACCCCAGGGGTTGAGAGGAGCAGAACGAGGTTCCCACGATCCAAGAGGAGGTGGTTAGAGACTTGCTTGCCCAACTAGACACCCACAAGTCTATGGGGCCGGGTGGGATTCACCCAAGGGTATTGAAGGAGCTGGCGGGTGTGCTGGCCAAACCCCTTTCCATCATCTTCCAGCAGCCCTGGCTGACTGGGGAAGTCCCACTGGACTGGAGGCTGATGTTGTGCCCGTCTACAAGAAGGGTCGCAGGGAGGATCCAGGGAGCTCCAGGCCTGTCAGTCTGACCTCAGGGCCAGGGAAAGTCATGGAGCAGGTGATCTTGAGTGCTATCATGAAGCACATGCAAGAGAACCGGGTGATCAGGCCCAGTCAACACAGGTTCACAAAAGGCAGGTCTTGCCAAACTAACCTGATGGCCTTCTATGACAAAGTGACTCGGCTGCTGGATGAGGGAAAGGCTCTGGATGGATCTTCCTGGACTTCAGTAAAGCCTTTGACACAGCTTCTCCCAGCATTCTGCTTGAGAGACTGTCACCTCTGGGCTGGACAGGCACACACTCTCCTGGGTGGAAAACTGGCTGGATGGAGGGCCCAGAGAGTGGTGGGAGATGGAGTTAACTCCAGCTGGAGGCCAGTGACAAGTGGTGTCCCCAGGGCTCAGGGCTGGGTCCAGCCCTGTTCAGTGTCTTTATCAATGACCTGGATGAAGGCATCGAGTGCACCCTTAGCAAGTTTGCGGATGACACTAAGCTGGGTGGAAGTGTGGATCTGCTGGAGGGTTGGGAGGCTCCAAAGGGATCTGAACAGGCTGGATCCATGGGCTGAGACCAACGGGATGAGGTTTAACAAGGCCAAATGCCGGGTCCTGCACTTGGGGCACAACAACCCTGTGCAGCTCCAGACTAGGAGAAGTCTGGCTGGAAACTGCCTGGAGGAGAGGGACCTGGGGGTGTTGGTTGACAGCAACTGAACATGAGCCAGCAGTGGCCCAGGTGGCCAAGAAGGCCAATGGCATCTTGACTTGGATCAGAAACGGCGTGACCAGCAGGTCCAGGGAGGTTCTTCTCCCTCTGGACGCGGCACTGGGGAGACCGCTCCTCGAATCCTGTGTTCAGTTCTGGGCCCCTCACCGCAAGAAGGATGTTGAGGCTCTGGAGAGAGTCCAGAGAAGAGCAACGAAGCTGGTGAAGGGGCTGGAGAACAGGCCTTATGAGGAACGGCTGAGAGAGCTGGGGGTGTTCAGCCTGGAGAAGAGGAGGCTGAGGGGAGACCTCATTGCTCTCTACAACTACCTGAACTGAGGTTGTAGAGAGGAGGGAGCTGGGCTCTTCTCCCATGGGACAGGGAACAGGACAAGAGGGAATGGCCTCAAGCTCCACCAGGGGAGGTTCAGGCTCGACATAAGGAAAAAATTCTTCACAGAAAGGGTCATTAGGCTATGGAACTTTCTGCCCAGGGAGGGGGTTGAGTCCCCTTCCCTGGAGGTGTTTAAGGGACGGGTGGACGAGGTGCTGAGGGACATGGTTTAGAGATTGGTGGGAACGGTTGGACTCGATGATCCGGTGGGTCTCTTCCAACCTGGTGATTCTGTGATTCCGTGACGCATGCCTTCCTCTGTCTTCTCTGTAGCTGCAAGCTTTCAGTCATCTATCAGAGTGTTTCCCTCTCTCTGGCAAATAGCAGGTCAATAACTGCTTCTCAAATCTTCACGCTCTGCGCGGATTGTGGATAGATTTACTAGGTCAAGATTATTCATTGTCAGCAGAATGATGTTGGGGATGTTTAGGGATTTCCTGATCTCATTGCAGAGTGACAGGGAGGATGAGGTGGGATGTCTTAGTGAAGCAAAACTACCAAAGGAAAGATGATATACTTTTCCTAGAGGCTGTTGAAGTGTTTTCTCCCTTGTCCCTCCTGCACGCTCTCCGTAGCTCTGTATTTTGGGCCAGTGTTCTCCTCATGGCACAGACGTAGGTATTTGTCATTAGTGGTGTGATACCTGTTCTTTGTCACAGGAGTCACCTTGGTTTCCTTTCTCTGTGGAGCTGTACAGGTTGGCTTGCGTCTACCATGAGCTGGTATAGTGTTTTGCCAACAGCTTGAATTTTTAGGGAAAAAAATAAATTTTAATGCTTACGAGGTCTCAGGAAAATATCTGTGTATAGCAAGTGTCAGCCTTATCAAACTACTCCTGACTTCAAATTTCTTCCTCTAGAGAGAATGTTTTCTGCTTGGCAGGAGACACTTTCCACAAAGTAGTTTCTCTTCCTTTTTTCTAGAGTTCTTTTATGCTGTGCCTGGCTTTATACACCACTTCCTTGCCTCTTCACTTAACAGCGTGTATACCCTCTCTTTAGTCATTCCACCTTCTTCTCATGTGTCTTTTCGATCTCCTTGGTGTTCATAATCTGCCTTTTCTGTCTTTGTCCTTGTCTCTCCAGTGAAATCTGTAATCTTCTCTCTTCTTTTTTCCTCAGCTGAAGGTCACTCTGGGCACTCAGCAGTGTATGTAATGGTGCCTATTGCATGTTGCAGAGTATTTGAGCATTATCTACTGATTTCAGTAGATACAGAGTACACAGAGTATTTATCACCAGAAGATACAAATTGAGCTGCACACTGAGGCTGTAATTTATACTCTGCATTGGTGAATTCGCATGCTGATGAATATTCCCTTAACACTTCAGATGGATGAGATTTAAAGTTGTATAGCTCAGTCTCAGATGTTGTTGTGTTGGCAGTGCTTGTTGTGTGTATACATGTATGTAAAAATACATTAGAACTAAGTAGAAAATATGTAGAAATACAGTAACTGTGTAGGGACAGGTGTGCAGATGTTGAAATGTATATTGTTTGTTTCTTAATTCCTTGTAGTCCTTGAGGCGATTTTCTTAAAGGTGCCTATCTTCCTGTGTTCATGGTGTTTGTCTGCAATTATTTTTACTTTTAATAGCTGAAGCCAAAGAACTGCTCATTATGAAGGGAATTACTCTTCCAAGAATTGGCCTGTAGTCATCACAGGAACAGATTCTGAGATTATAAAAATCTGGCTGTGGCTTAGAAATGTGTGTCCTTGGTGATGAAGGTTAAAGTTCTTATTTCTCAGAAATTGTTCCACTTAGATTTTACTCCTTTTTCTTTCCCTGTTGCTTTTTGACATATGCATGACTTGCAGGAACATCTTTGTCAATGACTGTATTTAGTAGATATTCTGTTTTGGGTTAGTTCTGCTTGCAGTGTGGTCACAGCTTGCTTGTGTTCTTGTCTTTACTGAGTCAGTTTTCTGTCCTTTGTGTCCGTTTTGCTGGAGTTTAGGCTTAGCATCTTGCAGCTGGCTACCTTTCAAGCTCTGGAAGTAATATGTCTCTATTAACAGAGCACTTTGTCCAAGCTTAATCACTTGCTGGAGAATTACCTTCATGGCTGTAGTAGTTTAATCAAATCAGCTAACTAGGCCAAGCAGAGCTACGTCATAATGCTGTTACACTGATAATTTGGGGGTAACTGTGTTTCTGATTAATTATTAAATGACTAGTAGCAATTACATTTAAAAGTAATGTAGCCTTAGTGACTGATAACATAACAAATGATCAATGCTGAAATTGAGCAATATAAAATACATTTCAAGAATACGTATTTATGCAACAACTATGCAACAGGGTGATTTTGTATTATGAGAAAAAAGAATGCTGTGTTGCTCAAATACCTCCTTCTCTGCCTTGTGACATTAACCTAATTTTTTTCTCTGCATCCAGTACTTACATGCTACTGCTTGCTTACCTCTCCAGGTACACGTACATCTTTCTAAGTCCTTTTCCACTCTTTTATTTTTTCTGTTCCTGTGGGTTATATGGATTGGGAGCTTTGAAACAAGTAAGATAGCAGTTTGGAAACAGCACAACTGTAATTTGACAATCCTGCTGAGGTGGTTCAAACCATCACTGACTTTTTGCGATATTCTTAAAATCCACCAATTCTTTGAGATAGAAAATGAAGAATAGAATATCTGCTTTCCATTTAGCTTTTTGACAACACATTTCCTCCCTTCCTACTTCCCTCAAAACAACCAACAAACCCCTCACCAAGGTTCTATGTATAAGTAAAACTGGGGAGAATATGGGACTGGAAGTAGGTTTTTACTTGCACAAACACACACACACACACACCAGCCTTTCGCCCTTGTTGAGCTTCAAGAAGTATCCTTAAAAATTATAAAGGCTAAATTAAAATCTCCAGAACTGGAATGGTAACATCAAAAAACATTAAAAAATCTCCACTGAAGAATGGTAGGTATGTGCATATAGTGAAGACATGGAAACAGTATTAGTTGTTAGTCTTGTGAGCCTCTGTGAACCTGTAGTCTAAACAAAGCCTTGTCAGCTACACCATTGAATCAAGATCTGACAAGACTTGTTTAGACCTCATGTTTAATAGAAGTGCCTGAAAAACTGATGAGTGTGTGTGTGTAGCATAGCATTCTCTTGTGGGTTGGCCTTGCCTGGCCGCCAGGTGCACACCGAGCTGCTGTATCATTCCCCCTTCTCAGCAGGCTTGGGAAGAGAAAAATTTGACAAAAATGTTCATGGGTTGAAATATGGACTGGGGAATTGCTCACCAATTACCATCATGGGCAAAACAGGCTAAAAATCGTGAAATGAATGCAATTTATTGCTAAATAAATACAGCGGGATAATTGCCAATAAGAACAAATCTAAAAACTCCTTCCCTCCATCCCTCCCTTTGTCCCAGGATCAACTTCACTCCCAGTTTCTCTGCCTTCTTCTGTGGAGCAGCACAGGGGGATGGAGAATTGGGATTACAGTCAACTCACCACACATTTTTCCTGCCCATCCCTCCTCCTTTTTCTCTTCTGCTCCAGTGTAGCATCCCTCCCATGGGAGACCGTCCTTCATGAACTTCTTCAACATGAATCCTTCCCATGGGCTGCAGTTCTTAAAGAACTGCTCCTGCATGTGACCTTCTGTGGAGTGCAGTCCTTCAGGAGTGGATTTCTCCAGCATGAGTCCCCCGTAAGGTCACAGCTCCTGCCAGAAAACCTGCTCCTGCGTGGGCTCCTCTCCACAAGCTGTAGCTCATGCTAGAAACCTTGCTCCAATGTGGATTCTCCATAGAGTCATGGATTCCTCCATCCACTCCGATGTGTGGTCCTCCACAGACTGCGCTGTGAATATCTGCACCACTGTGCTCCTCCGTGGGCTCTGAAGGGACAATCTTTGTCACCGTGGTCTTTGCAGGTGGCAGTTCTCCTGTTTTGCCTTCCTCTCAGCAAGGTAGGACAACCCTCCCCCACAAGTACTTTTGTTTGATCAGCTCAAACAGAGTTTTGTTTCCTAGACATCAGATAAGTTTTATTATTTCCCTCTGGCTAAGTCCTAGATTTTTTCTTAAATATTTGTAACAATTTGAAGTGTAATTCCAAATGATATATGTTATGCAATTAAAAAAAGCATGATATGAGTTCATACAGAATAAATAAGACATAGTCGGTAAGAAATTTAAATTTCTACTCTTTTGGCTGATAGCCTTGCCATCTGTTAATGTTAATCATCAGATTTTCCCCATAAGCAATCTTTAGATTTATTGTTGAGGAACTGACGATAAACGCACTTCCAGAGCTCATGGTGTGTCACGCAAGGTATATGGAGTTTTGTTTTGGCATTCATAACCTCATTGCTTGTTATTTTGGAAAAGCTTTTGTAATTGTTTTGAGTTGCAACATCATGAATATTGAGCCAGAGCTTCAGATACGCTTTTTTACTTTACTCTGACTTTTCAGCCATTCCTAATTTACTCTATTTGCTGACATTACTTTCTATGATTTTGAAGAACTGAAAGGAAAAAAGTCACAAAAAAACCCACCCCGAGATATGCAGCTATGAGAAATTATTCATGCCTTTTATAGTGCACAGCTAGTCCTTCTGCAAAAACTCTAAACTTAAAAATATTTAAGAATTAAGAAAATTTTGCATCTGAACTTTCACCTAAAGACTTGTTTCTTCTTTAGACTGAAACCATTGTCAACACAGAGGGTCTTCAAAGAACCCATTTATGATTAAGGCCCATTAGGAATAAAACTAGAAATAGCCACTCAAAAAAAAAAAAAAAAGGGAAGAAATGTTTGACATGAAAAGGTCTATAAAGAGTTTTATTTTCTAGTTTATAATTTCAGATATACTAAAACAGAGATAGACTTTTCTCTGGTTAAAGTTTGTGACAAAAGAGTATCTGGCAAAAGAAGACATTTTGGTAAATACTGCAGAGGAGAGATCTCTGATGGTGAGGAATGCTGGAAGCAAATCTGCAAAGTGTCTGCTGGCGGATTCCAAAGGTTGAAACCAGGAACCTCACAACTGAAACAAAGACACAAAGCTGTCCCAAACAGAGCAAGTGGTAGCAGAGTCATGCGCCTCTCCAACTTCTTGGGTATTTCAGAAAAGATTATTTCAGGCAGTTCACGTAACCACTTTGAAAGCAATCCGGGATTCCACCCTGTTCTTGGGGATTACTTAGAATTTTACCTGATGCTACTTTGGTATTAATTAAATAATTCATCAAAATTATTTTTAAGACTCTTCTATGTACAGATTAAATTCTTATCATATGGGTCTCATTTTCTATTCCACGCTAGAATCAAGTACTCTATATATGTCTAGATCTATCACCAGATGGAAACACACGTTTAAGACTGAAATAATTTTCCTTTTATACAACGGATGTGGCACTTTTGCTACTATCTATTATGCTAATTAATTAGTAGAACTAATTCTAAGACTCTTTCAAGGCCATTACTACAAAAGCTGATAACAAATATTACTTTGGGTGTATTTCTGTGGAATAAGAAGTCTCTCTTTTCACTAGAAGTAATTTTTAAATTTTTCCCGATTTCATGATAGGATCAGGTTGGAAGCTTTCCCAATGAAGAAAACAAATTACCATAAAAATATATATATTAAATAAATAAATGCATACATGCATACATACCAAACCCAATGTAAAAATATAAATTTAATTAATAATTAACAGAGAAATTTATAAATACATTTAGGGACTACCAGGGTTTAGTTTCCAGTGAGTTTCGGCTGACACATTCTTCAGGGAATAGAACAAAGGGCAAAACTTTAATTTTGAGGATCTGAAAGGCAGGAATTTTAGTTCAGAGGAACTCTTCTCTCAGTTTAAATGTTAGCATTTTGTCATTTAACCTTGCCCTTAAGTCTAAACATTTTGAAATTTGTAAGACTGAGAGTTTCCCTGCCCACATGATGCCTAACAGGAAGAAGAGAATCCACAGGAACATACCTGTTAGAGCTCACTCCTAAGGACTCTACGTAAAATCACAATACGAAGAGTCCAGCTTTGTGCTGAGTATCTGAGCTGTGACCTTCTGCAAAACGTTGCAATTCCTGCATATATGCAAGAAATGGGACTAACAGGGTAGGGGCACAACTGGCATGAAGCATTTTGTGGCTAAGCGGTTTTGTGGAGCTGTGAAGTCAGCTGTACTCAGGATCTGTTTTGGCAGGTGATAGAGAAGCAGCCCTCTGCAGAGCTAGAGGAGGTCTTAGTACATGTATGGTAATTCTCACGAGTCCGAAAAAACACAAAATAAAGACAATAATGCTGTAGTTGGGTGGGACATGAGTGCATGATCAAGACATAGTTCTTGAGGGGCTGACAGCCAGTCACTCTTAGTAAATGCATTAGGATGCAGAATTGTTCAACACTAACACACACCTGTGGGTAGGATCCAGAAAATGGGAATAGAACAAGTATTAGGGTAAGTGGACACTTGCATGCTGGACGTTTACACCAGCAAATTAAAAAAAAATGCAGAGTAGCAAAGAAAAAAATCAGTGTCTCAGTTGATGAATTTTACCATCTGGTAGTTAGGAATTTTAGCTTTCTGGCGTGTTGACCTTGACTGGCCACCAGTTGCTCACAAAGCTGCTCTCTCAATCCCACTCCTGTTCCACAAAGGTCATCGCCCAGTCATGTTGTCATAGCACCAACACATTGACCTTTTTTTTCTTACTCACGTGTATACTAGAGAACCCCTTTCTGTCAAGAATGATTTTTGCTTTACAACATGATTCACTGAAAATAAATATGAATGTGTCATAGGTCTGTTCTGAGGAAACCACCTCCTTATGCAATTCTTTTAACAAGATTGTAGAATTCTTTTTCATATTCAATGGTTCATTGCCCTTTTTATAAATATTAAGACAACAAGACAAATTGGATAGTATCAACAAAGTGTCTATGGTAAAAAGCTGAGGATTCAAGTTTAAAATTAGGGCCAAAGACAACAAGTTGCGTGTGTATATAAATATTTGCTGAAAGACTTTCACTTTTGAAGCCTCAGATCCAATCTGAGATAAGAAGCTCAGATTAGATCTGAGAAGAAGCCGTGCGGTAGTAATTTCATGTTTCATTGCAAATTGGAAAAACAAACAAGTCCGGACCTAGTCAGCCTTAATGCTAACACCAGCTGCTGTGACCTTCCGCTAAAACAGGAATGACACACCACATTTTTCAAATTATGATGATGATTAGAACTGAGTCAATATATAGCTGGATTCATACTGATATTGAATTACCAGGTAAGTAAGTTTCACAGAGAAAGTAGGCAAGTAAGGAAACAGTCAATGCTGGTATATTGTAATCCAAGCAATTCAGAGATTCAGCTGCCATTGAGTTTTGAACAATTGTCAGGCTCAGGATCCTCAGGCTCCTAAGGCAGCTCAGGCTGCCTTAGCTCACAAAGGAGCATTCAGACCCCTGTAGTTCCTGCTTTTTATGCTTCTGGGTATCTTGAGTTTTCTATGTGTGCGCATATTTCTCTGTTTGTAAGGTTTCCCCTGGGGAAAAAGAGACTGTTGCTCAGCCCTCGTCCGAGGACTGCTTAGGTATTACATGTGGAGAGGTTTATTAACTTTGTTCATAGGAAATCCCATAAATATGCAGACATCTACACCTCAGTATCTCATAACGAAAAGGAGAGCTCAGGCAGCTCCCAGGGAAGCGATCTTCAGCTAATGAGGTCGCTCGATTTCGAAGTGCTGGCAGGTTCCCCTGTGCACGCAGAGGGAGGAGAGCGGCACAAGCTGGCAGACAGGACTGTATCCTTCTGCCAGGGGACGAACACTGAGCGGTGAGGATGTGTAGTACAGAATGTAGCAAGAAGGTTCCCACAAGTAAGATTGAACAAGTCATCGATGGAAGTTTTTTCTTGCCTGAAGGATCTAATTGCAAACCCCAAACTGTTGTGAGAGGATTAAGTAACTGTCAAAGGTGATACAGTGTTTAAACTACCAGATTAAAACTAATTAATCTTAGTTTGTGAGCACTAACTGGAGGCATAGTGTATTCTCACTCTGCTACAAATAGTGGAGAGGAAAGTTCCAGAAAGCACACCAAGTCCAGCAGCGTTAGGGGTAGCCAAGGGCAATGTGAGCGCTGCGAGGCGCGTCACTGCTCGGCCGTGCCCTGATCGTCCACTTCTCCGATGGGATGGAGCGAGTGGAACACGCCCCATTCCCTCCTTGTCCACATATCCATATTTTTGTCAGAAACCAAAAATAATCCAGGGCACGTGGGGTGATGAGACGGGTGAATGGAAGATGGGCAGACAGATAGGGAAGGGCAGAGGCAAGTCCAGAAGGTCCTGCCCTCCTTTGTGCGTGACTGGGGAAGCCAGGACCACTGCGTACACTGCGGACAGTGCCTGGGCCTCGCTGTAGGCATAACTGCATATCTGTGCACCACTCTTAGGGGACACAATACAATATTAATGATACATTTTGAAAAGGAAAAATCAATAAAAATTTATCTACTCAGATCTGAGTTTCACCTTTCTCTTCAAAAGCTGCCTTCTGTAGTGGGTAGATGTGTGTGAGGTTCCTGGTGGTGTGATGACAAGCGTCTGCCTTGTAAAAACATTTCTCCGAAGTGGGTGATGAGGCAGCATTTTGGTATTGTGTTTGGCTTATAGTTTTCTGAGTTAGTATCTTGTATTTCTGTGTCTTAACAGTGCTCTGTTAGCTTCGACAGCAGGACTCCTCCACTGTCACCTACTCAGAAGGAAAGTGTCGGCATGTAGTACTCTCTACATGAGCTCTCACTCATTGTTCATTACATTTGGAGTTAAACCATCAGGAACAGTAATGGGAAACTACAGGGAAAAAATCCTGGTGTAGTCAGTTTTATTGTATTGTGGATGACACTAAGCTGGGTGGAAGCGTGGATCTGCTGGAGGGTCCGGAGGCTCCAAAGGGATCTGAACAGGCTGGATCCATGGGCTGAGACCAACGGGATGAGGTTTAACAAGGCCAAATGCCGGGTCCTGCACTTGGGGCACAACAACCCTGAGCAGCTCCAGACTAGGAGAAGTCTGGCTGGAAACTGCCTGGAGGAGAGGGACCTGGGGGTGTTGGTTGACAGCAACTGAACATGAGCCAGCAGTGGCCCAGGTGGCCAAGAAGGCCAATGGCATCTTGGCTTGGATCAGAAACGGCGTGACCAGCAGGGCCAGGGAGGTTCTTCTCCCTCTGGACTCGGCACTGGTGAGACCGCTCCTGGAATCCTGTGTTCAGTTCTGGGCCCCTCACCACAAGAAGGATGTTGAGGCTCTGGGGCGAGTCCAGAGAAGAGCAACAAAGCTGGTGAAAGGGCTGGAGAACAGGCCTTATGAGGAACAGCTAAGAGAGCTGGGGGTGTTTAGCCTGGAGAAGAGGAGGCTGAGGGGAGACCTCATTGCTCTCTACAACTCCCTGAAAGCAGGTTGTGGAGAGGAGGGAGCTGGGCTCTTCTCCCAACGGACAGGGAACAGGACAAGAGGGAATGGCCTCAAGCTCCATCAGGGGAGGTTTAGGCTGGACATCAGAAAAAAATTTTTGATGGAAAGGGTGATTGGTCCCTGTCAGAGGCTGCCCAGGGAGGGGGTTGAGTCCCCTTCCCTGGAGGTGTTTAAGGGACGGGTGGACGAGGTGCTGAGGGACGTGGGTTAGTGTTTGATGGAAATGGTTGGACTCGAGGTACCTGGAGATCTTTTTGAACCTTGTGATGGGGGATTGAACTAGATGACGATTAAAAATCCCTTCCAACTCAAACTGTTCTGTAGGTCTGCTACAACAAATCGTCCCTTGAAACTTTAAAGTGATTGTTCCATTTTTCCATTATGGAATACTCAAACATGAGGCAGCACATCTTGGATTTCACGCAGCCATTCACCTATGGGTTGCAATTTGGCAGTCTTCACCCAGTCACTCTGAGCAGTTACCTCAGCTAAGCAGCCTTTACCCTGCACAGCCACAAAGCTGCAATCAACAAACCCCAGACGATTCAAAGAGCAGAAGGAAGCTGGAGGCTGTGGGAGCCATCTCAGTAGTATTCTCTGGGGGATGGCTGGAAATGTGATAGTAAGATAATTAAAGACAGGTAAATCTTTGGTAATCACATAATTAATTGTGGATGATGCCTTAAAGAATAGATCGTCTTTGGGACTCTGCTGAATCATGAACAGAGCGCCCATAGCCTCTGAACTGTGGGAGAAACAAACACAGACAAAGAAATAAATGTTCTCCTTGAAGCTGTTGATAATTGTCACTTCCCTCCCAATGCCTTTTAAAACTTTTCTTACAAAACTTACAGTTAATACCTAGAATTGGTGACTTTTTACACAAGAACAACACAACAATTCAAATGTATTGGGCTGGTAGCAGTGAAAAGGAGGGGCGCTTTATTTAGAATGCTTGGCGAAGTCTGGAGAGAAAAAGAGAAATTAGACATATCAATGCATAAGAAATCATGGCTATTTTTTAGGCTGCTATAAAACCCATATTTAAGAAAACAGCTTCCAAAGTATTTTTGGCTTGGGAAAATTGTGTGAGAGATTGATCTATAGAACTTGTTTTTCTATATATTCTGCCACAGTATGTCTCTGAGCTATTCTTGAGAAGACACCTTTATGTTGTACACTGTTTTGTGCAACTTCTGCAGTTATATTTATAATGGATTTCGTGAAGGAAAATTTTTTCTAAAAAAAAATCTTTCTGTGCAGTAAGATATTAATTTCATAGTGTTCAGTTGATAGTCTTGCTCCAAAATAAAAATAGACATTATTTACTCCACTGGTAAGGAGAAGAACATTTGATTTACATTAGGAAAAGGGAAAGTTCAGTTTATCATACATCTGGTAATGATCATTACCGTCGCTGTGATGAGAAGTCCCTTGGGTAGGATGTCAAGGTAGGTCTGTAATCATTTAGCTCTTAAGGTGAGCAATCGCCATGATGTCTCTAAGCTTGATTTTGCTAGAACTTAAGCTAGAGAAAATTTTAATTAGTGATGCCTTTGAGTATGATGGTCCAAAAGAGCACACTTTGCAGGTGAATCTTCACACCTGCACCTGGACCCTAGAGGGTCTGGTTGCTTCTGATTTATCTATCCTTACACCCCACAGGAATTTCTTCCCCTTATTGCAGATTACCACTGCTGCCTCCCATGCTTTTACTGCTCTCCTCTGAGCATATTCTGCCTCCACCACCTCTGGATGCTGAACAGAGGGGTGAGCTACTGCCAGGGGTTCTGCTTGCCAGATTGTACCAGTCCTCACAGGCCCTGGGTTGCCACTTGCCACAGTGGCCACCAGGCTCTCCTGTGTGCTTCTTCAAGCCTGTCCTTGGAGAATCAGGCCAGATTTCTTATTTATGTGTCTGGATACTTTATACAGTCACTGTGTATGGTTTGGGCTTTTTTTCAGTTGTCAGGGAATGCAGGGTCATTTTTCCTCAAGTTTACACTTCTGAAGAGTGACTCTTTGGTGAGATGGAATTTGCATGACTTTCACACGAGTAACATGCCTGACTTGCCCCAGGAAGGTAGAATAACATGCTTCAAAAATCACAGACTGTAAGAACCAAGTGCCAGGGAGCTCCCCTTCACGTGTCAAGGCATTCCCTTTCCTCTGATATTTTGTTAAATACTCTGTTTTCCTCTTCTTTTCTTCCTGCCTTCTGCTTCCATCATTGACCTATACTATCTTTCTGTATTTCTAGATTTTTTTCATTTTCTCTGGATAGTGGATCCTGTGTTGTGAAGCCAGCTTGGATACAGTGCATTTTATTAAACCAGACAACCTGAGAGCAGCTTTCACACACCCACAGGCTCGCAAAGCAAGCGTCCTTCTCTTCTTTCATTAGGGATGACTATAGCAGGATTGTTAGCAAATAGCTCACCTAGATTTGCTGATCACCTGCTGGCTACAGGATTTGCTAGAAAGATGAAGGAGGTGGGTGTAAATCACAATGATAAGAACTGAATGCTTTAGTCCCTGTGCTTTCTCTTCTTTTTTACAGAATATATTTGCTTTCTGCACTTTGTAGGGATGTTGATTTAATATTTGCTGTGGTAGCAACTCTAGGACCAAGTGCTATGTGGAGAGAGGTTGAGGATGACTTTCTTTATGGATGTGAATGCGGATTAGGTACTTTTCTATTGGCTAAGGCCAAAACGCTCCTGGACCAACACAGAAGTGGGATTTTAGATGCATTATAGCAAAATTTTGAGTGTCTGTGAAGCTCACATGCCTCCAAATTAGTTGGCAGCTAAATTAAGGTTTTCTAAACAGCATTTTTTTTTACGTATGTGTCTAAAATTAATTTTTTGTCTGGATATAAGGTCTTTGAATTAAACTTTTGCATGAAATCAAATGGGAGAAAATATTTCCCCTTAAATACACATCCTGATGTTGGTATCTGCTTGCTTAGACTTATTCTTACAATCTGAATATTGTTTTGTCCTCAGACAGCTTGAACTTCTTTAAAAATAAACGCTCCTTAAAAAGAAGTGTTTAGTTAACCACATCTACAGGTAGCTTACAATGTCTCCATGAACAGAGACTCCACCATCTCTCCGGGCAACCTGTGGTAGTGTTTGATCACCCTCACAGTAAAAAAGTGGGGTTTGTATGTTCAGATGGAATATCATGTGCTTTAAACTTTGCCCATTGCCTCTTGTCCTGTCAGAGAGCATAGCAGAGAACAGTCTGACTTCCTGTAAGTGCCTAAAA
This sequence comes from Phaenicophaeus curvirostris, assembly GCF_032191515.1. Taxonomy (NCBI): domain Eukaryota; kingdom Metazoa; phylum Chordata; class Aves; order Cuculiformes; family Cuculidae; genus Phaenicophaeus; species Phaenicophaeus curvirostris. Next base: position 1,312,229 of record NC_091431.1, read on the forward strand.
TACAGAAACAACAGTTAAGCTGGAGAGAATTAAAGATCAAGCAATCCAAGAAAAAAATGGCATTTCTTATCATTCATCATTTTGTCAGGACAGAATTGCTACTAGGAACTGCATCCAAAATATTTAGTCTACAAGAAAATATCATAAAAACTGATTAAATAAATTATTAAGAATAAAATATTCCCTTAAGAACCGCCATCACAGATAAGAGACGAATTTCCTAGATACTATACACTATCAAATATGACTCAGGGCATTCAAAATCTGCTATTTAGGAATGACACATGTAGGAAACTGCAAGGGCTCTTTTTGCTGTAAACAATGGAAATACTTCTTTGCTTTGACTCCTGTTCTCATTTCCAGGAAGTCTCTTGATAGATAAAACAACGATACACAAAGATGCCTTACTTAATATTGTGTATTATCAAACAGAAATTACCAAACTGCTTACAGTGACATGCAGTTCTCCTTCAGACATATCTTTCCTCCCTCCAGAAGTTCATATGATGTTCTCTTGCCTTCTCTCTTCAAATTGTATCTCACCTGTAAGCATAAACTCATCTCCCATCTGTGTACCAACAGCTCACAAATCCACGTTCTGCTCCAAATGCCATTTGGTCCCAGCAAATTTCTTGTCCTGTTTCCCTAATGGCTCCTTGTGGATAACCAGCCATCAACTTAAAACAGCATGGCTAAAAATGCCTTCTTTTTCACAGCTGGAGAAGTCAGCAATGTTTTATTGGACGCTTGAGACTATGGCCACACAATTCTCTCTGCCCACAGTCTCTCTGTAGAGCCTCCCATTTGTGCTGTGTTTAAAGTTTCCATACTCTTTCTTAACAATGCTGTTAAGAAGAAACCTTCAGCCTGATCCACATGGCCTGGTGTTGTACGGATCTACCTGTGTTAAGGTTGTGATATCTGGTTGTATTGGAGCCAGTCTACACAAAGTCTGCTTATTCCTGGAAACTGATGTGCAGAAGACTGATGTGCTGCCTTTGCGAGGCTGCATTCAGTGCCCTACGCAACCAGATAATGCACAGTCTAATTATGCTTCTAATCGGATGGTCCAGGAAGGTCTGCAAAACCTTATGCTCCTTTGCTCATGTTCATGTGCTTTTAGATACGTATTATAGCCATTTGCAGAGGTAACAAGCTTTTGTTTAGGCACGTCCCACAGCAGAATGGGGGATTGCAGTATACGGGGTATTTCCTGATGCAGGGAAACTCTGAGAGTGCCCTGGGACCCACCCAGACTCCGCAGTGGCAGTTCTCCTGAGGGCAGCTGACGTGGTGTGGGCAGGACCCCCAGTGACAGCAGCCATCCCCCACCAACAGACACACGGTGTGTGAGCCAGAGCACGGCGATGGTGAGGAAGGAAGGGTGCACGAGTGAGGGTGGCTCTTTGAGGGGGGCACGCCAGTGGCCAGGTGGCAGCCCTGAGGTACACAGACCCCAGCACCCAGGCATCTTCTGTGACTATCTGCACAGGTCACAGGCGCTCACCCTACCTGACCCTCAAGGCAGAATGGTGTGCGTTCGCCTCAGAACAAAGGCTGCAGCTCCAGCTGGGTGTTCTACCCTAGCAGCGGCTGATGGCTTCATGCAGATGAAAGAGCTGAGGGGAGAGGCTATGGTGCAGACTGCAGGGAGTGCCTGAACCTTTCTTCTGGGGCAGAGCCAGGCAATAGAGCCGCCTGAAAAAGGTGTGCGAAAGGTGGAAGAGCTCCTACAGCAGGTGGCTGAGCTGCAGGAGGTGGTGAGAAGGCTGTGAAGCATCAGGGAGTCTGAGAAGGAACTAGGTAGGTGTTTTCAGGTGCAGCCTGCTGTGGACCCACAGCCCACAACCAATCAGCCAAAAACTACTCCAACAGAACACACAGAAGGGAGGTGGGACAGTAATGAGGAAGGATTTCCTTCACCGCTCTGCAGACTGAAGAGGAGACATTCATCACTTCCAGGGACACACTGGAGCTGGGTAAGGCAGCCTCATCTGCCCCCAGGATAACAATTAGCACAAATAAGAAAAGGCAATGGGTGACAGTAGTGCGGGACGTTCTTCTGAGAAGTACGGAGACACCTATTTGCTAACCTGGCCCACTCTCCAGAGAGGTGTGCTGCCTCCCAGGGTCTTGAATTAAGGATGTCGTCAGAGAGGCTGCCAAGCTTGGTGCAGCTCTCAGACAACTATCCACTGCTGTTGTTTCATGTGGGCAGCAATGATACAGCAAGGAGCAGTAATGATATAGCCAAGAGCAGTCTGAGGGGTACGGAGAGGGATTACAAAGCCCTGGGAGAGGCAGTAAGGGACTCAGGAGTGTAGGTAATTTTTTCATCAATACTCAGGCAAGTCTGGCAAATCAAATAAATGACTGCAGGACCGGAGCCACATCCAAGGGTTTGGCTGTTTAAATCATGGGGCTCACTTTGAGAAACTTAGTCTGCAGGAGGCTGATGGTTTCCATCTATCAGAGAAGGGGAAGAGCAACCTTGGCCATAGGCTTGCCAACATGGTGAAAGGGCTTTGAACTAAAATCCCAGGGGAGGAGAACCTCAGTCCAACCCCCTTGTACCAGATTGATGATGGTGCTAACAATAGATGCCCAGAGCCAGGAGAAGGAGCACAGGTCAGCGGGAGAGCACCTGAGGAATGACACAAAGGATCTCCAGCCAGCAAGCCGGCTTCACTGGGGGCCCAACTTAAGTGCCTTTATGCAAACACATGTAGCATGGGGAATAAACAAGAGGACTTAGAGATGTGCACACACCTGCAGGGCTATGGTCTCACTGGCAACACAGACGGGTCCTATGATTGGAGCATTGGGATGAAGGGACACAGGCTTTTTAGGAAAGACAGGCAGGGAAGATGAGGAAGGGGTGTTGCCCTCTATGCCAATGACCAGGTGGAGGTCATGGAGCTCCACTTGGGGATGGATGTGCAGCCAATGAAGAGCTTATGCATCAGGATTAAATGAAGGGCAAGGACATGTAATAGTATAATGAGCATCTGCTACAGACCAGCAGACCAGGAAGAGTGTGAGGATAAGGACTTCTATAAACAAATAAGTAAAGCCTTGTGTTTACAAGCCCTAGTCCTCATGGGGGACTTCAACTGTCCTGGTATCTGTTGGAGGGACAACACAGCAGGACATAAGCAATCCAGGAGGTTCCTGGAATGCACTGATTAACTTCCTTCTCTAAGTGAGAGCAGACTCAATTAGGAGAGGAGTCCTTGTTCTCACCAACAAAGGGGGAAAACCTTGGCTGCAGTGACCATGAAATGGTGGAGCTCAAGATCCTCAGGGCAGCAAGGAGGACAAGCAGCGAACTCACTGCTGAGGATTTCAGGAGGAAGCACTTTGCCTCTGAGCTGGACAGGCGCACACTCTCCTGGGTGGAAAACTGGTTGGCTGGAGGGCCCAGAGAGTGGTGGGAAATGGTGTGAAATCCAGCTGGAGGCCAGTGACAAGTGGTGTCCCCAGGGCTCAGGGCTGGGTCCAGCCCTGTTCAAAGTCTTTATCAATGACCTGGATGAAGGCATCGAGTGCACCCTTAGCAAGTTTGTGGATGACACTAAGCTGGGTAGAAGTGTGGATCTGCTGGAGGGCAGGGAGGCTCCAAAGGGATCTGAACAGGCTGGATCCATGGGCTGAGACCAACAGGATGAGGTTTAACAAGGCCAAGTGCCGAGTCCTGCACTTGGGGCACAACAACCCTGAGCAGCTCCAGACTAGGAGAAGTCTGTCTGGAAAGCTGCCTGGAGGAGAGGGACCTGGGGGTGTTGGTTGACAGCGACTGAACATGAGCCAGCAGGGGCCCAGGTGGCCAAGAAGGCCAATGGCATCTTGGCTTGGATCAGACACGGCGTGACCAGCAGGTCCAGGGAGGTTCTTCTCCCTCTGGACTCGGCACTGGTGAGACCGCTCCTCGAATCCTGTGTTCAGTTCTGGGCCCCTCACCACAAGAAGGATGTTGAGGCTCTGGGGCGAGTCCAGAGAAGAGCAACGAAGCTGGTGAGGGGGCTGGAGAACAGGCCTTATGAGGAACGACTGAGAGAGCTGGGGGTGTTTAGCCTGGAGAAGAGGAGGCTGAGGGGAGACCTCATTGCTCTCTACAACTCCCTGAAAGGAGGTTGTAGAGAGGAGGGAGCTGGGCTCTTCTCCCAGGGGACAGGGGACAGGACGAGAGGGAACGGCCTCAAGCTCCACCAGGGGAGGTTCAGGCTGGACATCAGAAAACAATTTTTGATGGAAAGGGTGATTGGTCCCTGGCAGAGGCCACCCAGGGAGGGGGTTGAGTCACCTTCCCTTTAGGTGCTTAAAAGACAGGCAGATGAGGTGCTGAGGGACATGGCTTAGTGATTAATAGGAATGGTTGGACTCGATGATCCAGTGTGTCTTTTCCAACCTAATGATTCTGTGATTTGACACTGTCCCACACAACATTCTTGTCTCTAAAGTGGAGAGACATGGATATGATGGATGGACCCCTTGCTGGATATGGAACTGGCTGGATGGTCACACTCTAAGAGTTGTGGTAAATGGCTCAGTGTTCAAGTGGATACTGGTGTCAAGTGGCATTCCCGGATGTCAGTATTGGGACTGCTGTTATCCATCTTTGTCACAGACATGGACAGTGGGATTAAGGGCACACACAGCAAGTTTGCCAACAACAAGCTGTGTGGTGTGGTTGACATGCTAGAGGGAAGGAATGCTGCCCAGATGGACCTCAATAGCCTTGAGATGTGGGCCTGTGCAATGAAGTTCCACAAGACCAGGTACGGGGTCCTGCACCCGAGTTGGGGCAATCCCAAACAGAGTTACAGCCTGGGCAGAGAACAGATTGAGAGTAGTCCTGAGGAGAAGGACTTGCGGGTGCTGGTGGATGAGAAGCTCCACACGAGCTGGCAATGTGTGCTCGGAACCCAGAAAGCCATTTGTATCCTGCGCTGCATCAGAGGAATGCCACCAGCTGGTCAAGGCAGGGGATTCTTCTTCTCTACTCTACTCTTGTGAGACCTCACCTGGAGTCCTGCATTCAGTTCTGGAGTCCTCGGCACAGGAATGACATGGATGTATTAGTATGAGTTCAGAGGAGGCCATGGAGATGATCAGAAGGCTGGAGCACCTCGCATATGAGAAAAGGGTGAGATTTGAGCTTGAGTTCTAAAACAACAACGGGAGAAAATCTCAAGGCGAGTTGTGTTGAGCAAGTAGTTCGATACATTTTGAAATTACTTGATAGTTGTAGGCATTTACTAGGAATTAAAAATCTAACTTTGTAAAATTAAATTAAAGTCCAGAAAACTGCAACACCGCTACTTAAAAAACACTCCCAGAAGCCCCTCGCAGGAGGTGAAAAATTAAATCAAAGTTTTTTCTAACACAAGCTTTTGGGCTCTGCTCTGGAGAGATGTGAGGCACTGCTGTCTGAGCACTCTCTTGCATCAAATGCTCCAACTTTATCACATTTCCTTTTAGATCACAGCCAAACACAGCTCCACTCTGAAGTGTAACTGTCCTGTGCAATGTGGCGATGGTGGTAGCCTTTACCCCTCCGTGTATGGGGCTTTCCAGGTAGGAGTTTTGTGCACTTTGATTACATTTGCTGGCATTTTTGTGTCACAGAGGCACAGATGTGTTTGTTCCTTGTGTTTGTTGCATTCTTCACTGCTGATGTGACTTTGTGGTCTCTCTATCTCTCTCTCTGCCTGACTCATGATCAAGAAGAAAGGAATATGCATCACACAGCTGTGTTTTCACAGTTAGATTTTACAGTGAAATACTGACTCATCAGAGAGACAAATGGCAAAAGTTTTCTCAGTGTATTAAAATGTTTTCCTTATATTCAGAAAAATTTTGTGCAAAATACGTGTCTATAGTTCCCTCTGAATCAAACTTGGAATACGCTGGCACTCCTGTTCCACTTCTTTGACCTGGAATTTTACTTATGTTGGAATTTTTCACTGTGTTTCAAGGCAAATATTTACTTTCCCATTGTTGTACCCTGTATTACTAATTACCAAAAACTGTGAGATTCCTTCCGGATTCCTGGGTCTGCCCTTGTGATAACTCAGTGTTAAGCAGTTCTTCCAAACTGCAACACCAAGATATGACCATTACTCAGCCCCTCCTGATGGAAAATACAGCTCAGAACAAATTGTACAGAATTCTGTATAGCCTACGACTAAGGAATTCCCAGCTTTTTACCAAAGTCACAATTCAAAGGTTATTATTTCCCCTCCAGATCACCAGCTGGTAATTACCTATTGCCCAGCAAGGAGATCATACTACTACTCCATAGCTGCCTTCCCAGGCATAAATGACTCCCTGCTCTGTCCCCGTATCTCGCTCTCCCTCCTCAGCCTGTTGCTTTGCTGATGACCTGCCCAGGTCTTTTCCACTCTGACCTCTCAAATCTTCTTGTGAAGTTCTTGTGCCTCTAACAATTCCTGTGGCAACAGTGGGAAAACAGCTTTGTGGTTCTTCCTCCCTCTGTGCTTTCCCAGGCTTCCCAAAGCAGAAGAGGAGATGGAGAGCAGAGTGACAACTCACCCTTCTTTCACAACAGGATAACGCAAACCTGTCAGGTCTCTCTGGTCTCCATCTATTCATGCCCCAGTCTTTTCACACCTAAAGGGAGAAAGACACGAGAACAGTCAGTCAGAAAGACTTTTCCCTTTGCTGGAATAGGGAGATCCTTCACTTTCAAGTAACCTCAGACCCTCCAAGAAATAATCATGTTCTCAAAAATCAGTCTCTTCTCTACCTCAGATTTTCTCTATTTTCAACATCTGATTTTTTTTTTCTTTTAGTCAAAGCTGCAGGTTAATAAATTACAGCCTTCAAGACTACATTCATGACATCTTTATTGTCCTAATAGAAGCCTTATTAGCCATTCCTACTGTCATAAAACCTCATTCTCTCACAATCTTCCTTCTTCTTGAGCATATATATGAAAATTCCACAGTACTGCCAATTATATTAGTGTAGTTATTAAGACAAGGGCTTTGTAATGCCCTGAGAGAACTGTCTGCATGTCCTAAAAGTGCGTGTATCCTTAGCTATGTACATATAAATACATGGGAGCACATATAAAGGCAACCTCCAAGCACAATGCTGAAAAAGCAACACAGTGGTTCATCTCACCAAATCCTCACAGCTTCTGACCACTGGGCTGAAAAAGCACATATGAATTCTTGAAAGGATCTAACCCCTGCAACAGACTGGTGAAACCCATGTGCATCTTCTACCCAGCCTTTTGGTTTGGAAGAATGTTCAAATTCTGAATTTGCCTTCATTCACTGTGAAAAATGACTCAACAAAACATGTAACTGTTGAACTAAGGACATGTGGGGTTCAACACTGTTAACTCCTTCATCATTGAAAGGGAAGCCTACCAATCTTGGTGGTAGATACCCCATCCGTAGAAACTTTCAAAGTCAGATTGAATTGGCCTTTGAGCTACTTGTTCTAGTTGAAGACATCCCTACTCATTGCAGGGGTGGGTGGACTAGATGACCTTTCAAAGTCCTTTCCAAACCAAACTATTCTATGATTCTATGCCTGTAAGAAAAAAGACATGGGGTTTACACTTGGCAGTCTTCATACATAACTGATTAAAGGTAGACAATTTATCTTCATAGATTTTATTAAGGACTAAGGCCTGGATAAGTCTGTTTCTTGTGCCATGAGGCCCTTAAAACAATGCTTAGGAATCTGTAAGACCCTTTGATTTTTTTCTTATTAGATCAGGTTGTGCTGTAACACTTTTTTTTTTTTGCTCAGGGGCATGGTTTAATGGTTTAGTGGTTGACAGGAATGGTTGGACTCAGTGATCCTGGAGGTCTTTTCCAACCTAGTGATTCTGTGATTCTGTAACAGCTGTCTTTTCTGTTTGAGAGAATGACAATGAGATGTGGCATTCATCTGCAAGGGATGCTACAGATGCTATCACCAAGACATTTCCTATGGATCCTAGACTTGAGAGAGCAATTGTGGCTTGTTTTTTGGTATTTTTTTCCCCCTGAAGACGTATATTGACTACTTTGTCTTTAAAGAATGAGATATCATACCCAGGGACAGATGGCTTTCAGGTGCAGTTACAGTGTTATACTGTTCTTGAAATCTCATTTGCTCTTTGCTGCTGCCAAGTAAAGTTAGTACAGTTATTATTTTCTTCCTTGTAAAATTTGCAGGTATTTTTCTGTTATTCATAGGAGTGCATCATAAATTGTTTGTTTAGCACAACACATGAAAATTTCCACAAGGTTACAAAAATTATGGAAGGTTGTACCAACAGCTGAAAAAACTCCAATTAATTGAGTCTAATAGTAAAAAAATGAGTCTAGGAATATTTTGCTCTTCTTTGTTTCCTACAATGTGCTTGTTTTCTAGTGTGATAAGAAACACTACTCTGTTTGCTTGATATCCCCCACCTGGAGTGCTGTGTCCAGTTCTGGAATCCACAACACAAGAAGAATATCGAACCATTGGAATGGGTCCAGAGGAGGCCACAATGACGATCACAGGGCTGGAGCACCTCTGCTATGAGGACAGGCTGCAAGAGTTGGGGTTGATCAGCCGGGAGAAGAGAAGGCTCTGGGGAGACCTTAGAGCATCTTCCAGTACCTGCAGGAGGCATACGACAGAGCTTGGGAGGGACACTTTACAAGGGTCTGCAGTTATAAGATGAGGGGGAATAGCCTTATAGTGGAAGGGAGAAGATTTAGACTAGACATTAGGAAGAAGTTCCTCATGGTTAGGGTGACAAGACACTGGCCCAGGTTGCCCAGGGAAGCCATGCCTGCCCCATCCCTGGACGGGTTCAAGGCCAGGTTGAATGGGACCTTGAGCAGCCTGGTCCGGTGGGAGGTGTCTCTGCCCATGGCAGAGGAGTTGGAACTGGATGACCTTTAAGGTCCCTTCCAACCCAAACCATTCTATGGTATTATGATCCTATGATTCTTTGATCTCTTCAGAGAACTGGCTCTAGAATGAAAAGACAGGTCATTGTCATACAGGACTCCCTTCTGAAGGGAAAAGAAGCCCCAGTATGCAGACTGGACCCATTACTTAGGGAAGTCTGCTGCCTACCTGAGACCTTGGTTAGAGGTCTGGAAAGAAAACTTCCAACTCTGTCAGGCCCACAGATTTTTATCCACTATTTATTTTTCAAGTAGGCAGTACTGAAACCCCAACAAGAAACCTGAAGGCAATTAAAAGGGACTTCAGGGACTTGGGATAAATGGTGAGGGGATCAGGTGCACAGATAGTGCTTTCCTCTGTTATTCCTATTACAGGGAATGATGAGGGAAGGAGTAGGAAGAGCCAGGAAATAAATACCTGGCTCTAAACCTGGTGTGAGAAGCAAAACTTTAGGGGTTTTGGCCATGAATTGGCTTACACAGCGCCAGGCTTCCTGACTAATGATGCGACATTATCACTGTGTACAACTACGTGAAAGGAGGTTGTAGCAAGGTGGGTGCTGGTCTTTTCTCCCAGGTTACAGGTGATAGGGCAAGAGGAAATGGGAAATGGCCTCAAGTTGCACCGGGTCGTTCGGATTAGACATCAGGAACAATTTCTTCACTACAAAGGTTATCAGGCACTCAGACAATCTGCTGAAGGAGGTGGTTGAGTCACCACCCCTGGAAGTGTTTAAAAGAGGGATAAAGAGGTGCTCAGGGCTATGATTTAGTAGTGGATAGGTACAGCTGGACTTGATGATCTCAAAGGTCTTTTCCAAATATATGATTCTATGTTCCCAGAGTCAGTCTAGAGCAGAGAAGAAGATGTGTTAGAGAAGGTCTAGGTGTTTGTTAGCCCTGCCTAGGCTCTTCACGTAACATTTATATGAATCTCAGTTGTCAAAATATATAAGTCCGAACTCCTTGGATGGAAGATGTCATGCTGTTACAAAGCATTATTCAGTTCCTTGCTGTAAAATTCCAGAATTATTGCCTCTTATGTTTACATACCTACAATACTGTAATGCTCCTGTTTCAGAGCATGACATTTAGCATAACAAGAACTGAATTTGAATTAATTTGAAATATTTTAAAAATTGGTCTAAGAGTTGACCTACTGAGACAGTCGTTAACTGTCCCAGGGCACATGGTGCTTGTGCCAAGGCAAGCTGAGCTACACTCAGATGTTGACTAGTATTTTCTTTAGCTGTTCTTTTTGTTCATTTGATGAGATGTTGAATTGTACTGAGATTTGATTATGGCATGAGTCATAAGCATGATTCAAAGAATTACAAACTTTCACATCCACCACATGTAATTTGTAATACCCTTTTCACTATTTTCAGTCTGACTGTCTCATTATCCCTCTCTGCAAAGAGCTTATCTTACTTGTTTCTACTCCAGTATTTGGTTTTCTGAATTTGTCATGATAACACTGTGTCCCAGTTGCCCATGTCTAATGTTTTGGTGACATTTCTTAAGCTGTCCTGAAGACACTATTTCCCACTTTCTTGTACTCTCCCAGCTGTTCATCAGTATAGTGAGATGGATACCAGATGACAGAACTGATCCCAGTTCAACACAATGTTTCAGAGAGCTTCCTCCAATTTATTTCGTAATCAATTCCCTATAAACAGTCTTTGAAGAAAAGTATTTAGATGTTTGTGTGGGGTTTTTTTCATTGGTTTTCATTTAGCTTATGTTTTTGATATAACACGAAGGCCTCCATTGAACCTCTTTGGCAATTTGCTTGCTCCGGTCTGAAGGTAAAAAATTTCCAGCTTCTTCCCACATCTTTCCACATATTTTCTGCAGAAGTTCCATGAAGTTTACTTTCTCTTTTACAGTATTAACCAAGCAGACATGCCCTGCTAGGGACAGAGTAAAATGCAAGCACCCATGCTAGCCTCTATTTTGTTAAGTAACCACTTTCAAGTACAGAGTTGTGAAATCAGTAATTCAAATATTAAACTTAAATTTTATGTTTGTAGTCTGACTAGTCCTTTTAAGATAATGCAAATGAAATGTTGCTCAGGCTTGCACAGAGTAAGAAAGCTCAAAGACCAGACATGTTGCTTCCTCCTGCTGATTTCCAGAAAGGAAGTGATCTCTACCAGACTTTCTCTTTTCCAGACCACATGACATACGTTACTATAACTTTTCTCTTGTTATTCCCTATGATATGAAATTTACATTATCTATTCTTATACTTTGTACAATTTTGTACTTGAGTTTCCACAGGAACCATATTCTGTGTAACCTACAAATTGAAATGGGTAAGATTTAGATTAAACATTAGGAAGAATTTCTTCACGATGAGGGTGGGGAGGCCCTGGCCCAGGTTGCCCAGGGAAGCTGTGGCTGCCCCATCCCTGGAGGGGTTCAAGGCCAGGCTGGATGGGCCTTGGGCAGCCTGATCCAGTGGGAAATGTACCTGCAGAGGGGGTTGAACAGGATAATCTTGAATGTCTTTTCCAACCCAAACCATCCTATTATTCTATGATTCTGTGACTGACAAGGAAACTGGGTTACCACATTTTCTGCTTTTTTGAAGTTGAGACCCTTGTTTGTCTGCTTCTCAAGTAGCTACATCTATTATGTTCTACTAATCAAGCCAACTTTAAAATCAGCTGTCTAGGAACTACCTAGGAACTACATGGCCTCAAGCTCTGCCAGGGGAGGTTTAGGCTAGACGTTAGGAAAAAATTCTTTACAGAAAGGGTCACTGGGCACTGGAACAGGCTGCCCAGGGAGGTGGTTGAGTCACCTTCCCTGGAGGTGTTTAAGGCACGGGTGGATGAGGTGCTGAGTGATATGGTTTAGTGTTTGATAGGAATGGTTGGACTCGATCCGGTGGGTCTCTTCCAACCTGGTTATTCTGTGATTCTGTGATACTACCAAATGATCAAGAAAATCCATTTCAGGTGTGAAGACTTTAAATTTGTAGATCCTCCAACTGCAGATTTTTGCCTAGAACTGCTATTACTCCTACACTTACGTTAAACATTGCTTCAAGTTTTCCATCTGAAAAGTAGTTCCCGCTGTAACCATTACTCGAGATTAGCCTGCAAACACCACTAGGTCCTCAGTGAGAATAATGTAAAGTTCTGCAAGCAAATACGGCCTGTGCTGGGCCACGAATATGGTTACATGAAGTTTTGGTGGTAAACACTAACACTATTCATTCACAATCTGTGGATTACTACCTGTAATAGATGGCATTAGATTTTTACTGCATTGCTATGGATGTCTCTCCACCATTCAGTTTTTAGCAGAAGAGCCAATGATAAAGCAGCCAGGGCCATGAACATTAAGTGATAAAAGGAGCCATTAAAACTTAAAGAATGTAAGGACATTCTCAGTATTTCCTGTACCTGAAGCATGGCTGTACTATCACTACATGATCCAAAACAAAGCACAGCTCTGGCATCGTGCCTCTCCTAGGAAGCATCTCAAAAAGTGACATGGCAGTGCTGTTTCTAGAAGTCTGCTAGAAGTCTGCATGGAATCATGCAGCTTTGCACAGGGTTTGGCTTTCTGGCTCTTACCTCCAATAACTTGGAGACCTCCACATCCAAAACTGGTGTAAACAGCAGTATAATCATAGCTGCTTGGCCATAAACAATCATGCCCAATGTAGTACGGTTCTTTTCATGAAGCAAGAATTTTTGAAACTGCTCATTTCCTTCCCATTTAATTTTAATTTTAATGCCAGCAGCTGAAAATTGTTGCAAAAATTATTTTTTTAAAAAATTTTTTTAAATTTTTTTTTTTTAAAAAAAATTATGCCAGAGCTTGCAAGCACTGGGCAGTCTGTGACCTACCTTTACGGTCTCGTTCTTTACTTAGAGCTTAGGAGATCCTAGTTTTGTCCATGTCCTCTCTTAAAACTACACATTGTGACTCACCAAGAAGGGAAGTAACAGATCAGGTGGTAGATGAAGCAAGAAGTCTGAGCAAATTATAATAGGGCACTTGCTAAATTATTTAATTCCTGTGAGGTTTCATGTTATTGAGGAAATACTCTAGCAATGGGATCCTTCAGTTATTCCTGTGTCACTGTATGAACAATTGATATATCACAATGGATTATGACTCAGGGACTGAAATGTTACTCACTGTAAATTATGACCTCTTAAATCGACTTGTCAGAGAACTCACAAGAAAGAAACCAACACTGGATTAGTTCTAAAAAATCCAAGCAACCTGACTCAATATATAAGTCTTAGACTCATGCAGAACTTACCACAAGATGACTAGGTGTACTATTCTTATGGGAGGGGAAAAAAACCCCTGCTGAATTAAAGTTTTATATAAATGGGCTAGATGCAGGTGCATTGATCAACATAAAAATAATGAGGGAAATTAGAACTAACAGGTTAAAATATGAAACGCTTACAAGCATGATGGATATATGCTATCTACTAAACCAAGTAAACATGTATGGCAGATCAAGAAAGAATCACAGATTCATAGAATCATAGAATGGTTTGAGTTGGAAGGGACATTCAAGATTATCCAGTTCCACAGCCTCTGCCATGGGCAGGGTCACCTCCCACCATACCAGGCTGCTCAAGGTCTTGTCCAGCCTGGCCCTGAATATTTCCAGGGATGGGGCAGCCACAGCTTCCCTGGGCAACCTATGCCAGTGCCTCACCACCCTCATTGTGAAGAATTTCTTCTTAATGCCTAATCTAAATCTTATCCCTTCCAATTTAAAGCCATTCCCTCTTGTCCTGCCACTACAGGCCCTTGGGAAGGGTCTCTCCCCTACGAGTCCCCCGTAGCCCTCTTCAGGTACCGGAAGACTGCTCTAAAGTCTCCCTGAAGCCTTCTCTTCTCCAGGCTGAACAATCCCAGCTCTTTCAGCCTGTCCTCTCAGCAGAAGTGCCCCAGCCTTCTGATCTCTGTGCCCTCCTCTAGACCCATTCCAACAGTTCCATTTCCTTCTTATGTTGTGGATTCCAGACCTGGACACAACACTCCAGATGAGGTCTCACAAGAAAGGAATAGAGGTCCAGAATCCCCTCCCTCAACCTGCTGGCCATGCTGCTTTGGATGCTGCCCAGGACACGTTTGGCCTTCTGGGCTGTGAGGGCACATTGCCGGCTCATGTCGAGCTTCTCATCAATCAGCTGTAAAGACTATAAAGACAGCATGTGTACACACACACAAAAGCAAATGGGCTCCCCAGCCAGAAAAATGGTCATCAGTTGTAAGACAAGGAATTTTTTAACACAGAAACCAAGCCTAAATGAGAGATAAAGTCACCAGTGAACTCTTGAGAAGTTAGACATAAAAACACCGTAAGGCAAACAAAGAGCAGAACAACTACATAAAGGCATAAAACCAAAATAGATGACCCATTTTAATTTATTCTGGAAACTTGCAGCATGCTGAGGAAGATATGGAGTTAACAGATGAGAAGATGTAAAGGAATGCAGTAGTTAGAAAAAAACCCGTAGCAGTTAAGTATTGCATTGTTGTCTAATGCAGATTCATATGCCAGAGAAAAAGTCTGAAGAGTAGGCTCAAAGGAAAGCTTTAGTTTTCCAAAAAATCTGTTTTAATGTGAAACTGCATAGCAAGAAACTCTCAGGCCTTCCTAGTATTCACCCAAGAGTTAAAAAGGACCAAGGTGTGAAATAGCTGAGACAGATAGCAGCAACAGTGTGCAAATTCTGGTCAAATAAGTCCTGGCACAGCCGGATCGGCTGGTGGCAAATAAGCTGCCAGGACTGGACCAGAAATCTAAATAACAGTAAGTCTAATTGCAGTACCAGGTAAATTTGTATCCATGGTAATAAAGAAAAGAATATGCAGATAGCAGAGATAAAAATTATACTGGGGAAGAAATGATGTGGCTTTTTAAGAGGGATCATGCTTCATCAGCATACTGGTTTATCTGAAGCAACGATGTATGTAAGGTGAGTCAGCTCATAAAACATAGTTAGATTTACAAAAAGCTTTTGATAAGGTCTCCTGTAAAAGTCTCTTAAACATGCTAAGTTGTCATGGGAGAGTAAGGTTGATTAACAGCCAGCTAAATGTTGAGAAATAAATGCCGATAATAAACTGCGAGGTTTCACAATGAGAGGACATTTTCAGTAAGATCCTCACTGGAATTCATTTTGACTCCTTCATACAGGACTTAGAAGAGTGTTGAATGTTGAGATGACAATTTTTGCAAATGGTACAGTAAAAACTGACATTTTTCCAAGCAACTTCTGGCAACTAGTCTTGTGCTTGACTAAGTTTTGCACAGTATGGAGTGATAGTGATAAAATGGCAGGTGACATTCAATAGTGATAAATGAAACATGATATATACGTGAAGAAAATGACTTACCCGTATTTTATAGGTTAGATGTGATTGTTGAGATCATAGACATTAGAGCCATTAGCTCAACATGCAGAAGCTTCCAAAAAGACAGTTAAAGTAGTGGGATCTATTAAGAAAGCAAGATGTATGGGGAAAGATAAAGTCTTCCAATAGGACACCTGGTTTTAATCTAAAACCTTCTCTCAGTGTTGTTGGCTCCAATATTATTGCTACAGTAACATGAGTTGGAAAAGAACTGAAAATAAAAATGTAATCCTGCTGTTATACAGATTCACAAAATACATCATGAATACGAAAGTCCAGTGCTGGTCCCCTCATCTGAAAAGACAGATGGGAAAGAGCGGATAATTGAGTCTCCATGACAGGACATTTAAGAGCTCTTCCACCAGTAAGAGGCAGCTAGGAGGGTGATTCATAAAACTGGCAAGGGACAGGAAAAAGAGTGATTATGGAATCAATATGCACTGTTTCTTATATGAAAAAAAAAAGGAACACAAAATTCTCAGGCATCAGATTTAAAACAGGCAATGGAAGTGTTTTTTTTATAAAACACTCAGCTAAGCTGCAGCGTCAATCGCCTTAGGAGCCATGGAAACAAAATGTAAGAATGAAATCAGGCAGGGCTTACAGTAATTCATGCAGGGTAGGTCCGTTAAGAGCTACTGAATGCTAGTTCCTGAAAGAAGACTCAAGCTGAGGAAATCCTTGAACCACCGACTGTCAGAAACTGGGTTAATAAGCCTAGACAGTGTCCATTTTCTACATAACCAGCTTCTAGTTCTCTTTTCCGAGTATTAAGTACTTAAGAAAGGATAACACAATAACTACAGTATTACGGACCGTGATCTTGATTTTCTGTTCTCCTTGTCTGTTTCAGGCTTGTGAGACAAGGTTTATTCTTTGGCCCCTTCTGGTCTTTCATCAGATGTTGGAGTAAGTCTCTTCGAAAAACGATAGTTCAGCTCACAATGGATGTAAGCTGATGTTTTCTTAGGGGTTCCTTGCTGTTCTTCCACCTCCAAAACTTCTCTGGTTCTCTTCCCATTACAGGAATTTGCCCTTCGCATCTTCTCCAGTTTGACAGGTGCATGGCTCTCCTAACACGGGGCCAGGCTATCTGCTCCCTCCAGATATCACAGAATACCAGGAATTTTCCCACCAGGAAACAAAAAATCTGACTGCCACTGTGCTTAAAAAGGCGTACAACTCAGAGAGAGCCTTCCTGAAATGGGGGATTGCCCTGCTACGCAAAATGAACTCCCAAAGCAGCAACCAGCGCAAGAATATAGGAAAGGGATGATCTAAGTAAGAAGTAAAGCATCCCTCAGTGCAGTCAGTCTTCCAGGATCGTGTGAGTAAGCTCAAAATTCAAGCATGGCCATATGAATTCTCTCTATTTCCTAAGCAAATTATATAGCATAATTTAAAAGGGTACAATCATAACTCACAAGAGGAGTGTTAGCATCATAGGACATTGTCTTCACATTGGGTGTGTTGGTTGACAACCGACTGAATATGAGCCAGCAGGGGCCCAGGTGGCCAAGAAGGCCAATGGCATCTTGGCTTGGATCAGACACGGCGTGACCAGCAGGTCCAGGGAGGTTATCCTCCCTCTGGACTCGGCACTGGTGAGACTGTTGGACTCGGTGATCCGGTGGGTCTCTTCCAACCTGGTTATTCTGTGTGATTCTGTGTGTGTGAATATTGTGTTCAGTTCTGGGCCCCTCACCATAAGAAGGATGTTGAGGCTCTGGAGAGAGTCCAGAGAAGAGCAACAAAGCTGGTGAGGGGGCTGGAGAACAGGCCTTATGAGGAACGGCTGAGAGAGATGGGGGTGTTTAGCCTGGAGAAGAGGAGGCTGAGGGGAGACCTCATTGCTCTCTAGAACTACCTGAAAGGAGGTTGTGGAGAGGAGGGAGCTGGGCTCTTCTCCCAAGTGACAGGGGACAGGACAAGAGGGAATGGCCTCAAGCTCCGCCAGGGGAGGTTTAGGCTAGACGTTAGGAAAAAATTCTTCACAGAAAGGGTCATTGGGCACTGGAACAGGCTGCCCAGGGAGGTGGTTGCGTCACCTTCCCTGGAGGGGTTTAAGGCACGGGTGGATGAGGTGCTGAGGGATATGGTTTAGTGTTTGATGGGAACGGTTGGACTCGATGATCTGGTGGGTCTCTTCCAACCTGGTTGTTCTGTGATTCTGTGATTCTGTGATAACTTCTCTCTACCATTCTGCTTCTCATGTGCCTCACTGTTTGGGCCTTGTTATACTGAACATTATCCTTCTGCTCAGATTATGAAAGGATATTTATAAATTTGCCTTTCTTGTACTTTCCAAGTACAAGGAGGCATTTTCCTCCAATTTTAAGCTTCTTGCACTTCCATTTTACTATGGGATCAAATGCCTGTTTAGAAAACAAGAAAATAAAGAAAAACAATATCCAGAAGGGAAAAAGGTGGATAATTTCTAAAGCAAAGAGAGAAATGTTTATGAAATTTGTGAAATCCCCAAGATTTATCTCTTTTTTTTTTTTCCTAAAGAATTGAAAGACCTTTCTTCTAACTTCCTTGGCATTGAAGGGAAGGAAAGTGATAAACATAGTACTCATTTTTAAAGAACCCTGGAAATTACCTTCCTTGTTTTGGCCTCTGGTACTATCTTCACTTAATTTCAATTAAATTAAACATCTAGCCACAGTTTAACTTTTTATTTTTAAGACTGAAGAAAAAATGCTATTGCACATGATTCATCAGTGTGAAACTGCAGGAAAAAAGAAAAAGCAAAAGCATAATGCGATGTGTAAGGTCAAGTGTCATTTTCAAAGGTAAATGAAACTGATAATCTCTTAACTGCAAAGTTGAGTCCAGTTTCCACTGAAGAAAAACGTTGACCACAAAATGATCAGAAGTCTAACTGACCTTTAAAAATACTTTGAAGAAATTTTGGTTGTACAGTCCAAACACAACAATCTTGAGGGGAAATAACATCCCTCAAGTGTACAGAAAACATCTGCAAAGAGCAAAGGAGTGGTCTGGTCTCTTTCTCGCAGGTAGGGATGTTAATGTTTAATTGCTTTAAGCTATGCTCTGGATGTCATAACACAATCATTAGAAAACGTTGTTTGAATAGGAGCACTACAGAAGCTCGTCTTGAACAGTCAGGTTATTTTCATAGCTTGACATAAGCAAGAGCATGATGACAGGTCTTCTGTGAGAAATAATGTATATATAATTGATTGTGCCTTGTGGAAGGATTCAAAAGATCATCTCTCGAGGGTTGTTCTAGCTCTGTGCATTTGTATTAATCATAAAATCATAGAACCATAGAACCATAGAGTCATAGAATTGTAGAAACATAGAATCATATAATAGTTTGGGTTGGAAGGGATCTTAAAGATCATCTAGTTCCAATTCCCTCGCCATGGGCAGGGGTGTCCCACTAGGTCAGGCTGCCCAAGGCCCCATCCAACCTGACCTTGAACCCCTCCAGGGATGGGGCAGCCACAGCTTCCTTGGGCAACTTGTTCCAGTCCCTCACCACTCTCATGGTGAAGAACTTCCTCCTCATACTAAACTTAAATCTTCCCCTCCCCAGTTTATACCCATCCCCCTTGTCCTATCACCACAAGCCTTTATGAATAGTCCTTCTCCAGCTTTCCTGTAGCTTCTTTCAGGTACTTGAAGGTCACTATAAGATCTTCTCAGAGCCTTCTCTTCTCCAGGCTGAACAACCCCAACTCTCTCAGCCTGTCCTCATATGTGGGTGCTCCAGCTCTCTGATCATCTCTGTAGCCTCCTCTGGACCTGTTACAACAGCTCCATATCCTTCTTATGTTGAGGATTCCAGAACTGCATACAATCCTCCAGATGAGGAGGATTCCTCACAAAAGAGGAATAGAGGGTCAGAATCCCCTCCCTCCCTGCTGGCCACGCTGTTTTGGATGCAGCCCAGGACACATTTGGCCTTCTGGGCTGCGAGCACACGTTGCCGGCTCATGTCAAGCTTCTCATTGACCAGCACCCCACGTCCTTCTCCTCAGGGCTGCTCTCAATCACATCATCCCCCATCTTGTACTGAAATCGGGGATTGCCCCGACCCAGGTGCAGGACCTTGCACTTGGCCTTGCTGAATCTCACAAGCTTCTCACAGCCCCACTTCTCCAGCCTGTCCAGGTCCCTCTGTCCTTCCATTGTGGCAACTACACCACTCAGCTTGGTGTCATCTGCAAATTTGCCGAGGGTGCCCTCGATCTCACTCTCTATATCATTGATGAAGATATTGAACAGCACTGGTCCCAGTACAGACCTCTGAGGGACACCACTTGTCATGGATCTCCATCTGGAATTTGAGCCATTGACCACTGCTTTCTGAATGCGACCATCCAAACAGTTTCTTATCCACTGAACCATCCACCCACCAAATCCATATCTCTCCAGTTTAGAGAGAAGGATGTTGTGGGGGACCATGGCAAAGGCTTTACAGAAGTCTAGATAGATCACATCTGCCAGTTTACTCTTGTCCACTGCTGCAGTTACCCCATCATAGAAAGCCATTAAGCTGATCATACAGGATTTGCCTCTAGTGAAGCCGTGCTGACTGCCATCAATCATCTCCATGTCCTCCATGTGCTTTAGCAGAGCTTCTGGGAGGATCTGTTCCATGACCTTCACAGGCACAGAGGTGAGGCTGACGGGTCCATAGTTCCCACCTGTCAATTATGAAGTGTGGTCAGTTTTCATATTCCCTTCTTAAGTACTAGTTATGCGCTTACTTCCTTTTCTTGTTCATTAACTGCTGATAGATTAGTAGAAACTTTGTCCTTTGCCTGTTGTAATCCCTGCCAATTGTAATTAATTTTGGAACCTCATCAATTAAGATTTAACTGTTACCAATCATCTTATACCTTAATACTTGCCTTTAGTTATGGTAAGTATTGACTCCAGAGAGCCAAAGGCAGAGATCTTGCTGTGAGTAATACTATCAAATTAGGGGAGATAACCACACCACTGCCCTCACTTACCATTGACACTTCTTCTGCAGACAGCTTCTATGCCAGCTTCTACATTAAAATTTCTTTAAAAAAATCTAACTGCCTTCTTTCTAGGTAAATATCTCTACTAGGATTCAATGACAGGGAAAAAGGTTTTCTCAGAATGGGAAAAAGTTTCAAGTATTTCCTTGAAAACCACTCTTCTAATAGGACAAATATTTACAGAGGGAGATTGTCATAAGGCCACTACCTAATAATAGCTTTCTGCGTATGGGTATTATTTTGGATGCTGAAGATCATGTTTGTTTAACCAGAGACTTGCAGATAGTTCATGTTAATGCTGTGTTAAATATGGCTTTGGGTTTAGGCCTGTCCGGGGTTTTCCTCTTTTCCACCACTGGAAAACAGGGTTCCCCACAGGCAAGGACGTGTTGCCTGGGGGAGGCACAGGAAAGTGATTATTGGAGAACCAGTGCTACTCAGTCTGTGTTTTCCCTGCTGTTGCTCATCTTTTCTTAACATGTAGTCAGTAATGACCTCAGAGAGTACGTGGGCTAAGCTGCCTTATCTCCTCTTTGTAGCCATCCATCATTAAAAAAAAAGGAGATCAAGATAGAATCAAAAAATCTGAAAAGGTGCAAATGACAAATGGTTTACACCTGTCTCAAAGGGGGGAAAGGATTGTTGCAGTTAGCAGGGCTCATTGTAAAAGCTTTAAACTGGGGTTAACTAGCTTTAAACTCACTTTCCCTGCTGGCAACATTCATTCTAATGCTGCCATAAGAAGGATACAATTGTCCGCCTCTGCCACAAGGGAACATTTGTAGTAAAGCTTGTTTGACATAGAATCATAGAAATACAGAATAGTTTGGGTTGGAAGGGACCTTAAAGCCCATCCAGTTCCACCCCTGCCATGGGCAGGCACACCTCCCACTGGATCAGGCTGCTCCAAGCCCCATCCAACCTGGCCTTGAACCCCTCCAGGGATGGGGCAGCCACAGCTTCCCTGGGTAGCTTGTTCCCGTGTCTCATCAATCTCATAGTGAAGAAATTCCTTCTTATCTCTAGTCTAAATCTGCCCCTCTCCGGTTTATACTCATTGGCCCTCGTCCTAATACTATAAGCCTTTGTAAGAAGTCCCTCCCTCATGCCTCACTAATACGCTAGTGTCTTTGTTCAGTTTGTGTC
This sequence comes from Phaenicophaeus curvirostris, assembly GCF_032191515.1. Classification (NCBI taxonomy): domain Eukaryota; kingdom Metazoa; phylum Chordata; class Aves; order Cuculiformes; family Cuculidae; genus Phaenicophaeus; species Phaenicophaeus curvirostris. The sequence goes on from NC_091431.1 coordinate 1,333,713, forward strand.
CTAAGAACAGACAAGGCAAGTATTTAATACTTCCTTAAGAACTCCAAGAAAACCTAAATGAAGGGGTTATTAAAACACTGGAGACATTTAGACAATATATCTACATTATTGCTGATGATCTGGTGAAACTTTAACAAGAATACCCCTGATATTTGTGTTAAGAACATAAGAAATGTCTTAGTATCTGCAAGCCATCTGGCTTCCACAAGTGTTAATAGGAGAGAGATAAATCTAACTGCATCTTGTAACTGAGGGTATAAGGAAACCTGTGTTTCTGATTTTTTTTTCCAGATTTCAGCAAATACTTCAGGGAAAACTGTCACATGCAAAGTATGATGGTGGGATGCTGAGAAAGATCAGTGACAAAATCCTTCCAGAGGGCTATGTGACCTGTCATGGAACATAAAACTATTCCTTCCATCAACCAAGTTCTTTCCAAGGCCTGTGATGGAAGATGACCACTCTGAATCTGGAGAATTCAGGTTTGTGTTCAAAAGAAGGGCTAGGAGGGGAATTTTGTCCTTGCCTGTGGCCTTGTTGGAGCTTTGGAAATGCTAAATATGGTTTATGAGCCTGAAAACCATGGAGGCATAGGAAGACTAGTTTAGACAAATGCAATGTTGGCCAGAAAAGGCCACTAGAAAAGATGACCAAACTTGAGAAGAAGCTGGAACAAAGCACTCTAAACCAGGAACAGGAAACCAGATCATCAAAGTTTGACAGTAAAACAGGTGACCTTCTTTATTTGCATTAGCATTTATTAGTTAAATAGATCATAGAATCAGAGAATCAGAGAATCACCAGGTTGGAAGAGACCCACCGGATCACTGAGTCCAACCACTCCTATCAAACACTAAACCATGTCCCTCAGCACCTCGTCCACCCGTCCCTTAAACACCTCCAGGGAAGGGGACTCAACCCCCTCCCCGGGCAGCCTCTGCCAGGGACCAATGACCCTTTCCATCAAAAATTTTTTCCTAATGTCCAGCCTGAACCTCCCCTGGTGGAGCTTGAGGCCATTCCCTCTCGTCCTGTCCCCCGTCACTTGGGAGAAGAGCCCAGCTCCCTCCTCTCCACAACCTCCTTTCAGGGAGTTGTAGAGAGCAATGAGGTCTCCCCTCAGCCTCCTCTTCTCCAGGCTAAACACCCCCAGCTCTCTCAGCCGTTCCTCATAAGGCCTGTTCTCCAGCCCCTTCACCAGATGTCAGTTACTGAAACATTAGTTAGATTTGTAAACTCTCAAGAATTTGTAGGATTCACGAGACTATCATGTACACATAATTAGGCCTGTTATGCCAAAAAGGTTTGGAAAATATATGAAATAGTTTGGAAATCAGGTGTCTGAAACTGACCTCCCAATAGTTCTGATGCAGAGATTCCCCCAAACTGGACATTTGTACCTGTTCATTATGGGAAAGTTGTGCGCAAAACTTGGCTCTTCAGAACTTGTACAAAATGCCATAATTTATGCTACTTGAGCTCGTGACTATCTGGGCTTAAAGATAGTTAATTAAGTTACCTTAAATACCAGGAAAGTTTTTAATAAACTAAGTCTATAGCTATTTTCTGTGCAATTGTAAGTGAATGAAATAGTTTACAAGCTGCTGACTCACACTGTGAAAATTGCTCTGATGCTGAAGGCAAAGCAGGACATCGTCAGCACTCATCAAGGGAGAAGAGTGAAGTTTTTAAAACCTGCTTTACACCTTCTGTTTCAAGGACCTGTAGCTCCTGACATTCTTGTGTACCTGACCCCAACCGTCACTAATTCCCTGAGTGCTTCTGGCAACTGAAAAATACCGGGGATAAAAAAAGATCATAAAACATTCTATAAGGGAGGACTGTAAGGGAGAGAAGGACTAACAACAAGTTTCAGTATCTAGGGGAGTGGTTCCATAATAAAATCTGCTATGCAGGTACTGAGGTGAGAATGCACATCCACTATTGAAAAGAAGATTGAAGCTGTGCATTATGTGCCAGTTTCCCAGGTACTCCAGGTTTTATAGGAACCCATTCATAGCATCTGCTCCTGCTGCAAAACCATTGCACAAGGTCGCGATAGCTGCTTTAGTGGCTCAAACTATTTTTTATTTTATCATTTCAAAACCTGAAAATACTCTTGGCAATTGATCTTAGCTTAATGCATGTATTCCTAAAGGAAACTGAGCAGCATGAGGTGATTTTCAAAGTTTCAAGTTGGTAGAAGTAGCCTACCAGGACATGAAAACTAAATCTGCACATAGTTATGTTAAAAAAAAAAAAAAAAAAAATCAGATTTGCACACCATTAGGAATGCCAGCTTTATAGTTTAGCAGCAAACAGATGGATAGAGTTGGGATAAGGTATGATATTACAATGATCACGCAGTAATTTCTGACACAGAGCTGGGTCTTAGAGCAGAACCAGAAAGAGACATGCTTGATCAACTTTCTCTCAACTTTTTTTCAAGAGAAAAAAAAAGGTATTTGTGAGACAGCTGAAAAAACCAGAAAGTGCAGGCTCCTGCTCTGAATCCTATTATGACACAAAGGCAGAAGTGAATAAGCATTTCTTTCCCTCTTTCCACAGCCTCCAGGAAAATGAGATTGCACATACATTCGCTGGAACCACACAGGAGTGCACAAAAGGAGTAATTAATTTGTGCCACCTACGTTTCTTCTCCTAAGAGAAATCAGTCTTGCTATCCAGGCAGTTGCTATTACCTAAATGGGAAATACTGCATTGCAATATGCAAAACATCCGTTTTAAACTTTTCTTGACAATTAAGATCTAAATCTTTTCATCTACATAGGAATCAGAGAATCATAGAATCCCTAGGTTGGGAAAGCGCTTTGAAATCATCAAGTCCAAACATACCCATCTATTACTATATCGTATTACTAGGCACTTTGCCTACCCATTTTTAAATACCTCCAGGGCTGGGGACTCAATCACCTTCCTGAGCAACCTGTTACAGTGCTTGATAACCCTTTCAGTGAAGATTTTCCTAATGTCCAATCTGAGCCTCCCCTGGTGCAGCTTGAGGCCATTCCCTCTCATCCTGTCACCCACTAGTTGCACAAAGAGACCACCACGCACCTCTTTACAACCTCCTTTCACGTAGTTGTAGACAACGATCAGATCTCTTCTCAGCCTCCTCTTCTCCAGGCTGAACAACCCCAGTTCCCTCATAATACTTGTTCTCCAGCCCCCTCACCAGCTTTGTTGCTCTTCTCTGGACTCGCTCCAGAGCCTCAACATCCTTCTTGTGGTGAGGGGCCCAGAACTGAACACAGGATTCCAGGAGCGGTCTCACCAGGGCCGAGTCCAGAGGGAGAAGAACCTCCCTGGCCCTGCTGGCCACGCCGTTTCTGATCCAAGTCAAGATGCCATTGGCCTTCTTGGCCACCTGGGCCCCTGCTGGCTCATGTTCAGTCGCTGTCAACCAACACCCCCAGGTCCTTCTCCTCCAGGCAGCTTTCTAGACAGACTTCTCCTAGTCTGTAGCTGCTCAGGGTTGTTGTGCCCCAAGTACCTGGCATTTGGCCTTGTTAAACCTCCTGCCACTGGTCTCAGCCCATTGACGAGCCTTTTCAGATCCCTTTACAGACCTTCCCTTCCCTCAAGCAGATCAACACTCATCCCAACTTAGTGTCATCCCCAGACTTACTAAGGGTATGTTCAATCCCTTCATCCAGGTCATTCATAAAGATATTGAGGAGTTATATACCACTCAGGTCCAGCACAAAGACAGTAACTTGAAAAACGAGAAATTAGAAAATACTCATAGATAATGACAGTTTGTCCTTCAAAAAAATTCACTTTTTAAAAAAATAAAATCTGTTTATCTGTAAAGGTTAACACACCTAAATTCCCTAATGCCTCCTAGATTTTTATTCTTGATGTTATATATATCACCATATTTTGCTGGAAACTACACACTTAAATTTATGGTCTATTTTTCCTAGTAAAAGACATCACTTTCTGAACAGATTTTTTTAGCATTTCCAGTATGTCTCATTTTGAAGTCATTCAATCTATATGCTGTACTTCTATTTCTTAATGTTTCCTTTGTGCTACTTCATCCTCTGCAACATGATGCAAAACTTTCCTTTAATCTTTCCAAAGACTATTGTCACAAATATATCTGCTTGTTTTTCAGTAGCTATTTTAAGACAATGTGTGCATATTGAATATGAAAAGACCATTTTCTATCATCTTTTCTTCCTTTCCTTACCTTTTTTTTTAATAGGAAAAAGGCATTTTGAACAAAAAAGCTAAAGACCTGTTGTCAATCAATCTCTAACACAGCTATTCTTGTGGGATTATGTAAGTATTCTTGTGTCGCACACTGAAGGCTGGCGCATGGCATGCGAAGTACCTGCTGGATATGGAGTCTCAGATAGCAGAGTCCCTTCCAGTTTCACAAATCAGGGCTATGTTGCCTCTCCAACTTCTTCCCACAGTTGGAAAATCAGAGTGCAGCTCTCTTAAAACAAAGCTGGAGCTGAAGGCAGCAGTTTTGATCTATTTCACGCCGCATAACACACAGTGAATCAAGACCCACAAGACCATGAAAAAGGTTGGCTCAGTCTTTCAACTCATGAGCCACCAAAATGGCTGGATTTACACAAATATTTACAAATGCCAGAGGGTTTTATGTTCTTTTTGAAACAGCCCTTAAAAGTGTGATTAAGATATTGGTCGCCATCTTACAAATAGTTACTACTTTGAAATACCAAGTGAGTTGGCTCCAGCTGGTCATAATTTTCCTCAAGAGACATTAAACAGAGACACACTTGAATGACTAAACAGGCATTTCCCAGTAGCAACCTTCTTGAACCGTCTTACCTAGGCTGTAAGAACAATATCCCCCAGCTTAGTTTAATCTACAAGACCCTGCTCATGTCTCTAGAAGGGACTGACTCCCAGTTTCCCCTAAACTATGAGCTGGCATGGAACAGCTGCAGTTGAACAAATATTTGGCTTTTAATTCCTTGTGGGCCAGGGCCCTACTGTCCAAGGGCAATTCCAAGTAAGGATCTCACATCTCCTGTGCCATGGGGAAGGAGTCAGAGAAAATCCCCTTGGTTTCCCTTTCCTCTACCTATGACCCCCCTTCTCCCTGCTTCATTTTGAGTGAAACAGCCCTCTTGCTGTGACAGCAAAGGCAGCAGGTTTACTCAGCAGCGTGTCACACAGGTGGTTTTGCTACATGGCTACCTGTCAGGCTACATGCAGTCCGTTCACTGCTGCGTGACTCGTGCTGTGCTTCACATGGGTCCCCAGGGATGAGGCTTCCACCTCTGCAGGGAATAACCTCCCCAGCACTGCTTAAGCACAGATTTAAATTCAAAGTGTCATTTTCCTGTCAGTCTCACTCATTTTACATCCTGCTTTGAAAGCAAGACGCCTCCAACCCGCAGCTGCCAAGACGATGCACCGAGCTGAGCTCTTCTGTCTCGGCCTGGACTCGGGGTTCATCCCCTCGACCAAATTAAACTTTCTTTGGGTTCAAGCTCTGTTTCAAGACCTCTACCACATGCTATGCTTCCTGATCACACAGAACTCATATGGGAAATGCTTTGCTCCATTCAGGCCACAGCTGCAACCGACCTAAACCAGCAGCAGGCCTGAACAGCTTCTTCCCTCTTGGGAATGAGCACAAAAGGCAGCACCCCCTGCCCTCCGCCCTTCACCCAGCCTGGCCTGTGCTAACAGATGGCATGAGCAGAAGAGTAAGAGGAAAGTTAAAGACAGACAGATTGGAGACGTTTGGGTTATCTGAAAGCAGACTTTTGGAGACAGCAAGCAGGAGAGGTGGGAGGAGTGAGGGAGTATGAGAGCGCATGGCTGCCTGTGGCCAGGATGCAGCATGAGGAGCAGCTCGGAATCAGCAGGCAGGGACCGTGTGGAGATGAGGTACACGTCCAGGGATTGGCAGGGACATGAAACCTTTTACAGAATGTGATATATAAATAAGATGACATGGAGGCGTACATTTTATCTGGATTCCAACTTTGTTAGCCTCACACAAGCTACTGGTTACCTTATCCAATGTCATACCCCAGTGTCTTTTGGAACAGACTTGTCTTGGAACATGCCACTAGGTCAGCTAGTGAAGGGAGTATCAGCGGGAGAAGGGGGTTTCTGGCGGGAGGCAAAATCTCCATTTCCAGGTTCCAGTGTCTCCCTCCAGGAGTGATGCCAAAGAAGCTACCACCTCTGGAGAGCAGGCAGCTCCTCACATCCCTGCACTAGGCTTCAGGAAGAGTGGGAAACACCGCTGCCCTCCCCAGGCGTAGGACAGGCAGCCTGCTTCTCTCAGCTGATGAACTGCGGAGAAAGGGAGCCATGAACACACAAGTAAATAAACAAACTGCTGCGCTTTCAGGGCAAATATTCCTCCAACTCTCTCAAGCTGACAAGGGTTGCCATGGGCCACAGCTTTCCTGGGCTGTCTTGAGACCATCGGTTTTCTGCAGCACCAGATTGAAATCCAAGGCCCTGAGATGCAAGGAGCCCTTGATTTAGCATGTTATTAATCACAGAATCACTAGATTGGAAAAGACCCACTGGATCATCGAGTCCAACCATTCCTATCAAACACTAAACCATGTCCCTCAGCACCTCGTCCACCCGTCCCTTAAACCCCTCCAGGGAAGGGGACTCAACCCCCTCCCTGGGCAGCCTCTGACAGGGACCAATCACCCTTTCTGGGAAAAATTTTTTCCTGATGTCCAGGCTAAATCTCCCCTGGCGGAGCTTGAGGCCATTCCCTCTCGGCCTGTCCCCTGTCACCTGGGAGAAGAGGCCAGCTCCCTCCTCTCCACAACCTCCTCTCAGGTAGTTGTAGAGAGCAATGAGGTCTCCCCTCAGCCTCCTCTTCTCCAGGCTAAACACCCCCAGCTCTCTCAGCCGCTCCTCATAAGGCCTGTTCTCCAGCCCCCTCACCAGCTTTGTTGCTCTTCTCTGGACTCGCTCCAGAGCCTCAACATCCTTCTTGTGGTGAGGGGCCCAGAACTGAACACAGGATTCCAGGAGCGGTCTCACCAGTGCCGAGTCCAGAGGGAGAAGAACCTCCCTGGCCCTGCTGGTCACGCCGTGTCTGATCCAAGCCAAGATGCCATTGGCCTTCTTGACCATCTGGGCCCCTGTTGGCTCATGTTCAGTTGCTGTCAACCAACACCCCCAGGTCCCTCTCCTCCAGGCAGTTTCCAGCCAGACTTCTCCTAGTCTGGAGCTGCACAGGGTTGTTGTGCCCCAAGTGCAGGACCCGGCATTTGGCCTTGTTAAACCTCATCCCATTGGTCTCAGCCCATGGATCCAGCCTGTTCAGATCCCTTTGGAGCCTCCCTGCCCTCCAGCAGATCCACACTTCCACCCAGCTTAGTGTCTTCTGCAAACTTGCTAAGGGTGCACTCGATGCCTTCATCCAGGTAATTGATAAAGACACTGAACGGGGCTGGACCCAGCACTGAGCCCTGGGGACACCACTTGTCACTGGCCTCCAGCTGGAGTTAACTCCATTTCCCACCACTCTCTGGGCCCTCCAGCCAACCAGTTTTCCACCCAGGAGAGTGTGCGCCTGTCCAGCCCAGAGGTGACAGTCTCTCAAGCAGAATGCTGGGAGAAGCTGTGTCAAAGGCTTTACTGAAGTCCAGGAAGATCCATCCACAGCCTTTTCCTCATCCAGCAGCTGAGTCACTTTGTCATAGAAGGCGATCAGGTTAGTTTGGCAAGACCTGCCTTTTGTGAACCCATGTTGACTGGGCCTGATCACCCGGTTCTCTTGCATGTGCTTCATGATCGCACTCAAGATCACCTGCTCCATGACTTTCCCTGGCACTGAGGTCAGACTGACAGGCCTGGAGTTCCCTGGGTCCTCCCTGCGACCCTTCTTGTAGATGGGCACAACATCAGCCTCCAGTCCAGTGGGACTTCCCCAGTCAGCCAGGGCTGCTGGAAGATGATGGAAAGGGGTTTGGTCAGCACACCCGCCAGCTCCTTCAATACCCTTGGGTGGATCCATCTGGCCCCATAGACTTGTGGGTGTCTAGTTGGGCTAGCAAGGCTCTGACCACCTCCTCCTGGATCACGGGAGCTTTGTTCTGCTCCTCTAGCTCCTGGGTTTGTACACAGACGGAACAACTTTCTTTACAATTAAAGACTGAGGCAAAGAAGGCATTAAGTACCTCAGCCTTTTCCTCATCCCCTGTCACTGTTGTTCCTTCTGCGTCCAATAGGGACTGTATGCTCTCCCTGGTCCTCCTTTTATTGTTAATGTATTTATAGATATTTTTCCGTTATCTTTCACAGACTTGGCCAATCTGATTTCTAGATGGGCCTTGGCCCTCCTGATACCCTTCTAGGTAGACTTCCTGTAGGGAGTAAATGGCCCTGGGATATGCAACAGCTGAGCAACAGCACTGGGGGTCGCAGTTCTGAGTAGAGGTACTTTAAACCAGGATTATAGTAGGAGTTATATATCCTCTTGGTTCTAGTCGGCACAAATTTCCATCACTCTCCCTGAGACTGTATTACATCTATCCATTACTCAGCAATCTTTCCTGGCAAAATATAATTCAGCATTATTTACACAGAGTAAATTCCCGGCACAGTGATGTTTTTGAGAGTAGAGGGAGAGAAAATTCAGCTAAATGCTGTGTTCCATTAATAAAAATTAAATTCATTTGTAGTTGAGTTTGGAACCGAGGTGTTCAGATGGTTATGAAGAGGCTTAATTCTGATCATTTCTGCAGCCCTAGAAATACAACAATTTAATCTTATTTTGATCTGAACCTTTCAGTATGGGCTAGACCTGCTCCAAATTTTTACTGAATCAGCACAAAAAAACCCTTATCACTGTGCTGTTTGTAATACTAAGGTTAAACTAAACCTATTAATAAGATATGAACATGTAAGACAAAAGCAGCTGGACAGTCTTAACTTAACGAGCTGATAATCGGCAAAATCATAATGCAGTTTTGGTATTTTTACAATTTGTGAAGCAGAGTAGATACAACTGATGTCTCTAAAACATTTCTTTATACCTTGTCATGTGATCTCAAAGGCTGAGGGGTAGGAGAAAGCAAGGGAGGAGCTTGACAGCAGGTAGTCCAGGTAAAGCTAAAAGCTGCCTAGGAAAGCTGAAAGCTTAAAAATAAGCATTTAAAGGTGGATTTGGAAAACATTTGAGACTGGATAAGAATAGAGGGGCAAAAGACTCTGAGTCTGATGTTGGCAATGTCGATGCAGGAGATGCTTGGACAGAGGAAATGGAGATGGCAAGCCACCAGCATTAGAAGGTTTGGGAGAAAGGCATTCTGTATCCACATCAGGACTCACATGCCTGAGTCCTGATGGTGTGCTCATGGTCTAGTTGATAGCTAACCAAATAAATGCCACCATAATGGCTTATTACATCATAAGGGTTAGATTATTTTTTAACAATAATGAGGACATACACCTGTGCTTTGTTGGCATGTCTTTAGATCTCTGATGGAAGCTGAGGAGTACCAAAGGCAGAACTTGCTGCAGAGCTGTTCTGTTCATTGTCAGCCCCCAGCAAACCTGAGGTGCTTCTGGCAGGGATACACACACTTCTTCCAGCTGGCAGGTGGAGGTCATGACCAGCATCCAGCTGCTGCTTCTGTTTGAGAAGGTAAGATCCTAAACACACATAGTGACAATCAACCGGACCTATGTGTCTGGGACCAGGAAGAGCAGAGTCCAGGTACTGAATGGGAATGTGGGGAAAAAAACGTGGCCAACACTTTGATTTTCCATTATGTTGGAAGTAATGATACTTAAAAAGAAATTTACATCATTTTCTGAAACAAAACTATTTTAAGAAGAACATATGAAAAATGTGAAGCCACTGAGCTTTTATTCTGCTGCTCTGTGTATGAAGGGTGTCTCTAACATCATCGTAAGTACAAGTTTCTTGATGGTAATATGCACATATCCACACTGGTACAGGCAGAACATTATTGGGTAGGTGGCTGGGTGCTACTACTAGCAATTAGACGGTGCTGGGCATCACAGAAGTGTGCAGTGCCTTCCTTATCTGTGGAGGAGCCAGCTGCAGCCTGATCCACGAAAATGGAAACCTGAGCAGTGTTTACGCAGGTAGATGAAAGATTTCTTGCATGTGTGGCTGCTGGAAAGAGTGGGAAAATCACAAATAGGCTGCGTGTATCTGCCTCACCCTGGGGCAGCCTGTACTGGGCTGAGACATACAGCGTGCATATCCTCAACCACCAACATACTTCCTTCCCAACTCCCCAGCTTCCCTGGGGTAATCACTATCTTCCCCCACCTCTCTTTTCCAAGTACAGTATTTCATAATTTAAGAAACTCCCAAATCCTACACATGTGAAGTTTAATTATGTTAAACATCCCGGATATGACAGCATTTCCGCAACAGCGAGATATTTTAGGGAAGATTATACTGCTCATGCGTACAAAAAAATAGTGTAAGGTTTGCCTTTCAGCTACATGTACCAAGATGTAACAATTAAAATTTGGCTCAGCAAATACAAGTCAAACTGACAAATTATAATGCCAGTAATATAATAAAACTGATCAGAAGTGTCTACCAGAGTCAGTGACTTCTTGTTGGCTTCAAGCTCTTCCTTTCCAGGTGGCGGCTGGCAGCAGTCCCACCCACACAGATACCATCTTGACCTGCAGCACAATACCAACAGTTTTCTCATTCCCATATTTTTGCTGCTCAAGCATGGTCACAAATGTGAGGTCTTCAAGGCAACCAGGCACCAGGGGCTAGGAAGAAAGTAGTCAGGCTATAAGCATAAATCTCCATCAGAAAAATGCCTCTTGTCATGAGATTTTTCTCTTAACAGAAACAGCTTCCAAGTCCCTCAAAATTGGCCAAGTGCTTGGGTCAAAAGCTGCTGACAGAAACGAGGCCTCAACATTCTTATAGCTGGAACAAGTTAAAAGTTTTGAATTGCTATAGTTATAAAAATTGGCAGATTTTTCTAAACTCCTATATTTCCTTTCCTGTCTCTCTGATACATACGTCAGTAATTGAACCTGTTCCTCTCAAGAAGTTACAATAGAAAGCAAACTTTAAAACATACACATCATAAGTTGTTGTTTCTGAGGTTTCTGATAAGTGGAAAGTAGAGAGTAGTGAAGTTGTTGGCAGATACTCTTTATCATAGAATAGAATAGAATAGAATAGAATAGAATAGAATAGAATAGAATAGAATAGAATAGAATAGAATAGAATAGAATAGAATAGAATAGTTTTGGGTTGGAAGGGACCTTAAAGATCATCTAGTTCCTGTGATAAGCATGGACACCTTTCACCAGATCAGGACTTTTCACATATTAAAAAAAAATGATTAAAGAAAATGTAAGTTAATTCCTTTTTTCTTAATAATCTTTCATTTAAACTTACTTACAAACATGTTTTGAATGTCAAGTTGTCTTCCATAGCCATACACATTTCTGCTTCCTTTAATAAAATACATTTTTAATTTGCTGATATGATTATATTGCCTGTTCCACTGCAACTTCTTTCTGCTGCAAACTTCAGAGACGCGAGTTTGGAAACAAAAGCAAGAGCATAGTGACAATGAAGAAAATAATTTCAATCCAGTTCTATATGCACTAAAAAAAGTTATAGTTTTTACCTATACACAGGATTTCTACGTCCTCTTTAGTAAAGACAAATAAACAACTCACAGGGTTGTTCACAGGGTCGTTGCGTCTGGTTCAGTAAAGATAAAAAGGCAATGGAAAGGAAAAAAAAAATAACATGTTCCTGGTCCTGACCACTTTCCTTAGATCAGTGTTACACTGAACTCATGGCAGGAAAAGGCTTTTGGTCAGTTACGTTACTGGCTTTCAGGAACACAATAAAACTCACCTAAAGTAAATCCATTCAAGCTAGGGTGCACCTTTGCTTACGCAGCTGCAAAATGCAAAGCTGTTTATAAGAATTGTATTTTTATTAACTTTTATGAAGTCCATTAGCAACATCAGTCAAAAAAAGATCCCTGGAAAAAGATGAAGGCACATGACTTTGCAAGTTAAGAAAACCCCAACAGCTCCTGGAATATAAAAACAAGACATCCTTTAGGAAACAGAGATTTTGTCGGTTTGGTAGGCAGCAATGTGAGAGTCATGAAGGGAAGCACCCTAACAAGACTTGCTCAAGTGTTAAAGACTACCCAAGCTCATGTATAGCTCAGTGTACCTGCTCTGCAACTGCATCTTAACTCATGCAATAGCTTTTAAGAAATTGATTGTAAAATGTAGGGTTTGACTAGGATTAGATTTGTATACACACATACATACGGAGTCACAAGACTGATGCCAAACTTTGAACTGCTGACTGAGAGCTCTCAGCTGCGAGATGAAGCATAGGAATAAAGGCAAAAGACAGAGAAGAGAAGAGAAGAGAAAAGACCGGGAGCAGGGCGGGAGGAGAATCCACTCAAGTGGACAGGCACGCAGTGTTGACTCATCTCCTTTGGCTCGTCCCCAGCTCAGCTGGCCAAGAAAAAGCTCTTTCTCCTCTTGCGGTGACAGTCCTCCTGGGTTTCCCTGATGACTCATGCCGGAGAAGCATTCCCCGAAAACGAACATGAACTTTCTCTGAAATTGAGCTGAGGCTGGACTTAAAACCTAGCAGCCGTGCCCAAGGCAGGACAGGAAGGGCATCCTCAACCTCAGCACCTGGGACAGCCTGGTCCCTGACAGCCTGAGCATCCTCATCCCCAGCGCCTGGGACAGCCTGGTCCCTGACAGCCAGGGTATCCTCATCCCCAGCACTCAGGACAGCCTGGTCCCTGACAGCCTGAGCATCCTCATCCCCAGCGCCTGGGACAGCCTGGCCCCTGACAGCCAGGGCATCCTCATCCCCAGCGCTCAGGACAGCCTGGCCCCTGACAGCCAGGGTATCCTCATCCCCAGTGCCCACGACAGCCTGGTCCCTGACAGCCAGGGCATCCTCATCCCCAGCGCCTGGGACAGCCTGGTCCCTGACAGCCAGGGTATCCTCATCCCCAGCACTCAGGACAGCCTGGTCCCTGACAGCCTGAGCATCCTCATCCCCAGCGCCTGGGACAGCCTGGCCCCTGACAGCCAGGGCATCCTCATCCCCAGCGCTCAGGACAGCCTGGCCCCTGACAGCCAGGGTATCCTCATCCCCAGTGCCCACGACAGCCTGGTCCCTGACAGCCAGGGCATCCTCATCCCCAGCGCCTGGGACAGCCTGGTCCCTGACAGCCAGGGTATCCTCATCCCCAGCACTCAGGACAGCCTGGTCCCTGACAGCCTGAGCATCCTCATCCCCAGCGCCTGGGACAGCCTGGCCCCTGACAGCCAGGGCATCCTCATCCCCAGCGCTCAGGACAGCCTGGCCCCTGACAGCCAGGGTATCCTCATCCCCAGTGCCCACGACAGCCTGGTCCCTGACAGCCAGGGCATCCTCATCCCCAGCGCCTGGGACAGCCTGGCCCCTGACAGCCTGAGCATCCTCATCCGCAGCACCTGGAACAACCAGCTACCCTGTCAGTTATTCTGTCCCCAGGGCAGAACAGAACAAGTGCCCCTCGGCTGCATTCCCCGCAGTCTGTGCAAGCAAAAGGCCTCTCCAGGGAAAGTGGTTTGAAAGGTAAAACATTCACCATTGAGAGAAAAATACCCCAGCATTCTAGGTGGTACAGGGAAATGACCCCTTCTCTCCAGTGGTTCCCGCTCTTGCGTCCTGTAGCGATGATGCAGGGATGCCCTTGGTACAAAGGACAGGAGCATCGACCCTCGGGCGTTCTGCCTGCAGGTGCCCTGTAGTGTTTTGTCTCTCCTTCGAGAGAAAATCCTGAGTTACTGCAGTAATCCAAGCTGAAGGTGGACCCCATACAGTTGTGGGGTGGGATGTTCACACTTGTTTCATGCAAGACCGGCTGTTGTGGAGTTTTTTTGTTTTCTTTTGTTTTGTTTTGTGTTCGGATGCTGCGTTTCATTATTATTCATCATCCTGATTTTCTTTTAGAATCAGTGACACAACTTCAAGTGTGAATAATTGTTATTTACAGTTCTGGAAAGAGATGCATGAGACGTCCAAATAAGCCCCGGTTATGGAATTGGAAACCTTCATTTCCGTAGGCGTACAGGTACATATATGAAGCCAGCAACGATCTGAAGCTCAGCAGGAGAAAAACAACGTGTAAAGACACCATGGATAATCACAAGGGTAACCAACCAGTTTTTCTAGTGCTCCCGAAGCACCGACATCCCTCTCTCGAGATGTGCCCTCCACTCCTTGTCGGGTCACCTAGCGGCACAGGAGAATTAACCTTTGGCTTTTTCTTACGCAGTCCTTTCTGGCTTGATCATCTTTCTTCAGATCGCCCACTTGGTGCGGGGATCCCCCTACAATTTCAGCCTCTGTAACCACGACAAGATTCAAGAGGATCTCCTAAACATTTTGGAGCCAGACACGACCTTTGACCAAGAGGTTGGTGGTTTCTCTGCTGGCATCGAAGGGAAACTGTCGGGACGGCACTGCCTCCACGATTTTGCCCTCGACCGCCGGCAGCTGCTTGCTGAAAATCTCGATTAGGAAGCCGGGAGTTGGCTAGTTTAGTAAACCGGTGCCTGTGAAACAGGACGGGGAAGTGGTCTCCCGCTCCGCTGCGGCGGCCGAAGCTGCGACTGGCAGGGACAGAGAGCAGGAGCCCGGGCGGCTGCTGCCACAGCGCTACCCGGCTGTTTTCCCGGCGCCTTGCAGACCCGTAGGACTGAAAAGTCGCGTGTGTAACGCTTCACCGGCTCCGAAGATGGTTGTCGCGGTCGCAAAGGTGAAAAAGCGGTTGAGAAGCTGCGTGGACGGTTCCCACGTGCGGCAAGAGCAGGCGGCGGCTTTTCGGGGCGGTGCGGGACGGGGGGAGCGGGGACGCCAGGGGCGGCTCTAACCAGCACCTTCCCCCTTGTTGTTGTTTCCTTCTTTCCAGGAGCTACAACTCGATTTCCACACCTGCCAGGACGCGCCCTCCCCGACGGCGGGGCCGCAGCAGGCCGAGGTTCGCCCCGGGTGCGCGCAGCCCCCGGCGCTGGGGACGGGGGGGGGGGGGGGGGCACCCCCTTTCCGTGGAAAAAGAACCGAAAATGAGGGCGGGAGGGGTGGAGAAAGGGGAGAAGGGTGGAGGGAGAGGGGGGGAAGTGAGGAAAAGAGAGGAAAAAGGGGGGAAGTGGGGAGAGGATTAAGGAGGGAAGTGGGGAAAAGAGGGGAATGGGAAGGAAAAGAGGTGAGCAGGGAAAAGAGAGGAGAAGGGGAAGTGGGGAAAAGGGAAGCTGGGAAGCAGGGAAAGAGGAAAAAGATGGAAAGTGGGGAAAAGGGAAAGAGGCAAAAGGGGGTAAGTGGGGAAAAGGGTGAAAAGAGGAAAACAGGGAAAGAAGAGAAGTGAGAAAGTGGAAGAAAGGGGAAAACGGGGGAAGCGGGGAGAAGAAGGGAATGAGGCGGAAAGGAGGTAAGCAGGGGAAAGGGGGGGAAATGGAGGAGAATGGGAAGTGGGTAAAAGGGGGAAACGGGGTGAAGTGGGGAAAGAGAGGGGAAAGGGGGGAAGAGAGGTATAAGGGGGGAAGTGGGTAAAAGGGTGTGGAAGTGGGGAAAAAGAGGGAAAAGGGGGAAAGTGAGGAGAAGGAGAAAGGGGTAAAACCGGGAGAAGTGGGGGAAGGAGGAAATGGAGAAAGTGGGGAGAAGAGGGGAATGAGAAGGAAAGGAGGTAAGTAAGGAAAATGGGGAAGCAAGGAGAAGGGGAAGTGGGGAAAACAGGGAAAACGGGGTGAAATGGGGAAAAGAGAGGAAAGGGAAAATGGGGAAGTGGGGAAAGTGGGGGGGAAGAGAGGAAAAAAGGTGGGGAGAAGCAAAAGAGGGGAAGGGAGGAAAGAGAAAAAGGGGAAAGAGAGGGGAAAAAGGGGGAAGAGAGGGGAAAGAGGGGGAAGAGAGGGGAAAGAGGGGGAAGAGAGGGGAAAGAGGGGGAAGAGAGGGAAAGAGGGGGAAGAGAGGGGGAAAGGGGGAGAGAGGGAAAAAGGGGGGAGAGAGGGGAAAAAGGGGAGAAAGTGGAGGAAAGTGTGGGAAGGGGGAAAAAGGGGGCGATATGGGGAAAAGGAGGGAGAAACGAGGAAAAAGGGAGAAGGGGGAAATGGAGAGAAGCAGGGAATAGGGAGAAAAGCGAGGAAGAGGAGAGAGAAGGGGGAAGAGGTGGGGAAAAGGGGAAAAGTGGGTGAGGGGGGAAAGAGGGGATTGAGAAGGAAAGGAGGTAAGAAGGGGAAAGAGGGGAAAGGGAGGAGAAGGGCAAGTGGGGAAAACGGGGAAACTGGAGTGAAGTGGGGAAAAGGGGAAGGGGGAAGTGGAGAAGAAGTGCGGAAAAGTGGGGAGAAAGGGGGAAAACGGGGAGAAGCAGGAAAAGGGTTGAAAAGGGGGAAGAGGAGAAGGGGAAGAGAGGGAAAGGAGAGAAGAGGGGGAAAGAAGGGAGAAGAGGGGAAAACGAAGGAGAAGCAGGGGGAAAAGGGAGAGATTAGGGGAAAAGGAGAAGTTGGGAAAAGGGGGAGAAAAGGGGGAAAGAAGGGGGAAGGATTGACAAGGGGGGAAAGGGTTGACAAGGGGGGAGAGGAGAAGGGGAAACAGTGAGAAGTGAGGAAAAGGAGGGAGAAGTGGAGAAAGGCAGGGAGAAGAGGGAAGAAGAGGGAGAAGTGGGAAAAGGGGAAGGAGCGGGGAAAAGGGAGGAGAAGTGGGGGAAGGGGGGAGGAGAGGGGAAGGGGGGAGAAGTGGGAAAGGGGAGAAGCAGGTAAAAAGGGTGGAGAAGCGGGGGAAACGGGAGAAGTGGGGGAAGGGGGGAGAAAGGTTGAGATGAGGGAAAAAGAGGAGAAGGGGAAAAGGAGGAAGAAGGGGGGAAAGGAGGGAGAAGCGGGGAAAAAGGGGGAGAAGCGGGAAAAAAAGGGGAGAAGCGGGAAAAAAGGGGGAAGCAGGGAGAAGGGGAAAAGGGGGGAGAAAGGTTGAGACGGTGAAAAGGAGGAGAAGGGAAAAAGGATGAAGGGGAAAAGGAGGAAGAAGGGGAAAAAGAGGAAGAAGGGGGAAAGGAGGGAGAAGTGGAGAAAAGGAGGAAGAAGTAGGGAAAAGGAGGAAGAAGTGGGGAAAAGGAGGGAGAAGGGGGGAAAAGGAGGGAGAAGGGGGGAAAAGGAGGGAGAAGGGGGGAAAAGGAGGGAGAAGCGGGAAAAAAGTGGAGAAGCGGGAAAAAAAAGAGGAGAAGCGGGGAAAAGGGAGAAGTGGGGAAAAGGGAGAAGTGGGGAAAAGGGGGGAGAAAGGTTGAGATGGGGAAAAGGAGGAAGGGGAAAAGGAGGAAGGGGAAAAGGAGGAAGAAGGGGAAAAGGAGGAAGAAGGGGAAAAGGAGGAAGAAGGGGGGAAAGGAGGGAGAAGGGGGGAAAGGAGGGAGAAGGGGGGAAAGGAGGGAGAAGGGGGGGAAAGGAGGGAGAAGCAGGGAAAAAAGGGGAGAAGCTGGGAAAAAGGGGAGAAGCGGGAAAAAAGGGGAGAAGCAGGGAAAAAAGGGGAGAAGCAGGGAAAAAAGGGGAGAAGCGGGGAAAAAGGGGAGAAAGGTTGAGATGGGGAAAAGGAGGAAGAAGGGGAAAAGGAGGAAGAAAGGGAAAAGGAGGAAGAAGGGGAAAAGGAGGAAGAAGGGGAAAAGGAGGAAGAAGGGGGAAAGGAGGAAGAAAGGGAAAAGGAGGAAGAAGGGGAAAAGGAGGAAGAAGGGGAAAAGGAGGAAGAAGGGGGAAAGGAGGAAGAAAGGGAAAAGGAGGAAGAAGGGGAAAAGGAGGAAGAAGGGGAAAAGGAGGAAGAAGGGGAAAAGGAGGAAGAAGGGGGAAAGGAGGAAGAAGGGGGAAAGGAGGAAGAAGGGGGAAAGGAGGAAGAAGCAGGCAAAAAGGGGAGAAGCGGGGGAAAGGGAGAAGTGGGGAAAAGGAGAAGCGGGAAAAAGGGAAGAGAGGAGAAAAGGGGAGGAGAAAAGGGGGAGAAGAGGAGAAAAAGGGAAGAAGCAGGGGAAAGGGAGAGAAGAGGGGGAAAGGGTTGAAAAGGGGCAGAAGAGGGGAAAGGCGGGAGAGGAGGGAAAAAAGGAAGAAGGGGGAAAGGGAAAGAAGAGGGGAAAAGGGAGGAGGAGAAGGGGGAATAGAAGGAGAAGCGGAAAAAGGGAGGAGAAGTGCAGAAAAGGGTGAAAAGAGGGGAAAAGGGGGGAGAAGGGGGAAAAGGAGAAGGAGGAAAAGGATAAGATGTTGGGAAAAGGGGGGAGAAGGGGGAAAAGGAGAAGACGGGGGGAAAGGAGGGAGAAGCGGGAAAGTGGAGGGTGAGGGATGAAGAAGGAGGGCGGTCGCGGGGGGAAGAGCAAGCGGCGAAGGGGGGGTGACGGTCGGTGTCCCCGCAGGCCGGGGCGGGGGGCGGATCGGGGGGTGACGGTCGGTGTATCCCAGGCCCCGGGGGGGGTGCAGGGGGTGACGGTCGGTGTATCCCAGGCCCTGGGGTGGGGGGTGCAGGGGGTGACGGTCGGTGTCCCCGCAGGCCCGGCGGGCGGCGCGGCTGCTGGCGTGCGCCCTGGAGCGGTCGCGGGGCTGCGCGGGGCGGCGGCGGCTGGCGCTGCGGGTGGCGCGGCGGCACTGCCCCGGGTTCCGGGCTCCGCAGGTGAGCGGCGCGGGGGCCGCGGGGGCCGCGGGGGGCCGGGGGGGGGCTCGGGGGGGGCGGCGGGGCGGGGCGGGGACGGCGCTAACGCCGCGTGCGCCCGCAGGGAGGCGCCGCCGGGACGGCGAGACGGGGCCGGTGCGGAGACGGGCAGGCCCGGGAGCTGATGGCCGTGTGGCGGAGCTACCTGGCGCTGGGGTAGCTGCCCGCGCCGGGGCCGCGGCCCTCGCTTCCCTTCCTCTCTATTTTATTTTTTTTTTTTTCGTGTTCCTCTCCACTGGGCTTTGCGGAGCGGTTATGGTCCGAAACCCTCCTACGGGTTGTTTGGTTTTATATATAATTTATTGGGGGGGAAAAAACCCCCCAAAACTAACAGAAAAAAACCCCCAAACTCTAACAAAAAAAACCAAACCTCGTAACAAAAAAAAAAAGCTAACAAAAAAGTGACAAAAAAATTAACAGAAAAAATAAAAAAAACAAAAAAATCCTAAAAAAAAACCCCAAACCAAAAAAAACCTAACAAAACCCCCCCCCAAAAAAAAAAACCTAACAACCCCCCCCCAAAAAAAACTAACAAAAAAACCTAACCAAAAAAACCCAAAAAAAACCTAATAAAAAAGTAACAAAAAGAAATTAACAAAAAAACACCCGCAACCTAACAAAAAAACTAACAAAAAAAAGTAACAAAAAAACCAAACACAGACCCCGAAGCAAGCGGCTCCCGGAGCGGGGGGGGCGCAGGGCCCCGCCGCCCGCGCAGCCCGGTGCGTTGTGGAGGGGAAAGGGGATAAAGCCAAAACCAAAAGAATAAAAGGAATAAAAAACCCCGCGGTCGTGGCTGTGGGGAGCGTTTCTCGGGGCCGCGGGGGGCTCGGGGCGGGGGCCGCGGGGCGGGGGGAGCGTTCCGAGCGCGGTACGGTCGGAGCGGAGCGCGCGCGCGCCGGGGGGGCCGCTTTTCGCGTGCGCGCTTCCGGTGGGAAGCTGGGGGGAGGGGGCGCTTCCTGCGCGCGGGCGCGTGCGGCGGAGATGGCGGCGGAGGGCG
The DNA here is from genome assembly GCF_032191515.1 of Phaenicophaeus curvirostris. Taxonomy (NCBI): domain Eukaryota; kingdom Metazoa; phylum Chordata; class Aves; order Cuculiformes; family Cuculidae; genus Phaenicophaeus; species Phaenicophaeus curvirostris. The sequence goes on from NC_091431.1 coordinate 1,353,434, forward strand.
CGGCGCTGTTCGCCGGGTTCCGCGTGCTCGGCCGGTTCAGCGGGCACGTCCCGCACGCCCTGCGCTACCACGGCCGCCACCGCGAGTTCTACGTGGCCACAGCCGTGGGGCGCAGCGTCCACACCTACAACGTGAGTACTCGGGCTTTTTCCGGGGAGTCGCGGGGAGGTTCGGGCTGGAAGGGACCTCCAGGCCCGTCCGCTTCCCCCCCTGCCGTGCGCAGGGACGCCTGGCGCTGGACCGGGGCGGCCTCGGTGGGATGGGGCAGCCGCGAGTGCTTGGGGCAGCCTGTGCCAGGGCCTCCCCAGCCCCACAACAAAACGTTTCTCCCTAATATCTAGTCTAAATCCCTCATCTTCCAGCTTAAAAGAGTTGTTCATCACTGCAGTCCTATTACAGTCCTATCCCTGCATTCCCTGATGAAGAGCCCCTCTCCATCTTTCCTGTAGACTCACTTAAAGTACTGTAAGGCCACTTTAAGGTCTCCCGCGAGCTTTCTCTTCTCCAGGCTGAACGAGTTCAGCTCTCACAGCCCGGCCTCACATAGAAGGTGCTGTAGCCCTCAGATAATGTTTGTGCACTTCTTTGAAGAGGAGAACGGCTCCTTGTCTTTCCTGTAGGTCCCCTTTAAGTACCGTAAGGTCTACCCTCAGCCTCCTCCTCTCCAGGCATCTTCCCCAGCCTCGCTGGTGTGAGGAGTGCTGGTGGCAAGGAGGGCCATGGAGGCTGCTGCTAAACGTGCCAGGATGACTTTTAGGAGGGAGGCACCTGTGTCAGACCTGGGTGATGTGAGGGAATGATCTCCATCAATTGTGTGCAGCGAGACAAGAGCTGGGACGAAATATGTTTCCCACTTAAAAGCAAATGGGTAAATTTTCCCAAAAATCTTATGCATAGTCTGTTACTTTCCAAGGACTCACTTTAATGTTATTATGAATTTCACAGCAGTCAAAACTCTTGCTAATTTAAAGCTTTGGAGCCATCTGTCTGACCTTGCATTTGAGATAGAGAAAGACTGCAGGCAGAGGTGGTTATAGAAGAGGACACATCTGTTCAGTACAGGTCATACATAACATAAGACGTTATTTCCAAAAGAACAAACAATGCAGTAGTGTCTGGCTAAGCGCTATGGGAAAAAAAAAGACTACACTATCAGAGGGACGTTCTGTCTGTCTTTCAAGAAATACAGTTACTTGAAAGAAAACTCTATGTTAGCTTAAATTAAAATATTCCACTTTTTGTAGTAGTAACTACTTTTTGTATCAGCAGCGTGGAGAGACCGTGGATCTTCCTCTGCCTTGATGGTGGTCTTCTAGTGTTTGTTCCTGCCAGTCTTGTCCACAGACTTTGAATTAAAGTAGTAATGATCATCACTGGGCAAAGATGACTGTAGCGGAAGCTGATTCTGTGTGAACAAAGATAATAGCACTGTGTGGTTGTAGTGGAAATAAAACGGGAGCAGAGATGATGTGAAAACAAAATTGTCCAAGCTCTGCAAGGTGTCTAAACGTGTGCTTGGTTCCCTGTACGTTAAAGTGTATCAAGAAGCCCAACTTGCCGGCTGGTTTTCTTCTGACAAGTATATCGTCTTGCTCCTTTTGTCTTGATAACTGTGGGTTTTCGTATTACTGTTGTAAACTAAGGTAAATAATTTTTCTGTCTTGTCAGGTGCATAAATCCCTTATCTCATCTAGGTTGGTTCCTAGAATTTTGAATTTCTGTTTAGTGCAAATTCATTGCAACGAATCACTAAACATGTCTTTTTAACAATTTCGTTGCAGGTGAAGAAGCTCGGTATTGTTGCTGTGAGTAAGTATGCACAGATTGTCTGTTCCTGGGTTGCCTTTTTTTAAATACAGCTGACATCTGCTCTTGATTATCAAGTCAAAATGGAAAATTAATTATATATGCTAGTATTTACACTGAAATATGTTGAAAGGAGTCTTGGAAATATTGAGTATCAATTCGGAAATAAGACTGCTATTGTGCCTATAACTTTGTTTTCTTAAGGATATACCTTGTCAACTTCCTATTCTTGTCATCTTGTTCTTCTGAGAACACCCCTGAGATTTAAGGAGTGAGCAGTAAATAAAACTGTCCACTCCAGATCTCTTATTTTTAATGATTTTCTGGTTACTAGAAGGCTTTGTTATAGGAGGAAAATACTTACAGGCACAGGGCATGTGTCAGTGGAACTGAAAGGTTTCAGGAGCGTTAAAAACTGGCTGGGTACAAACAGCATGAATCGACAGCTCAACATCCAGTTGGCAGCTGGTAACAAAGCACAGCACTGTAGGTCTCAGCAGCAGGGCCCGTGTTGATCAGCACCTTCCCCAGAAGACTGGGTGGTGAGGCAGCATGCAGTCTTCGTAAAAATTTGCAGACAATACTCTGCTAGGTGGAGCAGCTGGCACCCTGAAGAGCAGAGCTGCAGTCCAGGGAGGTGTTGCGAAACGTTAGGCCTGGGCCAACAGAAACCTTGCCAAGTTCAGCAGGGATAAATGCAGAATTCTGCATTTGGGGCAGAACAAGTTGGAACTGACTGTCTGCACGGCATCCTGCTGAAAAGGAGCTGGGGCTGTGCTGGTGCCAGGTTGAATGTGGACCAACAATACGGTAACTGTAAATAAAGCAAGCCGTGTAGTGAGCTACGTTAGGAACACAGCCAGCAGGTCAGGAAAAGCTGTTATTTTCCTGTACTTTGTGCTGGTGAGGCTACACCTGGACGGCAACACCCCGTTATTGTGTTGTCCCCCTCCTACTGCTCTTCTTTTTTTTTCAGGAAGGATTCTGGGGAATCAGCAAGTGTCAAGGGCCTACAGCACACAGTACAAGCAGAGTCATTGAAATAACTGTGTTTCGTCTAGTGAAGGGCAAAAATAAGGAGAGACCTAGAGGCAGGCTGTTGCCTGAAGAGCAGTTACCAGATGGCAGAGCTGAATTTGTGGTGGTGGTGGTGGAGTAGCAAGGGGCAACAGCCACACATTGCAGCGTGAGGAGGTCACAGTGGAGATTAGGAAAAATGGCCCTGACTACGAGGAAGCATAGTACAGTGTAGAGCTGCAGCAGCCTCCTTCTGCTGAAGTTTTCAAGACAGCTGGACACAGCTGCGGTTAACCTGTCCTAGTACTGGTGGTAGTCCAGCTTTGGGAGGAGCTGGGAGATTGAACTAGATGGCTTCCAAAGGCCCCTTCCAACCTACATTGCGTGATTCAGTGAGGTGCACACTGTTTTGAAAAGTAGTTCTTTTTACTTCAGTATACCACAAAAATAAAGCAAATTATTTTCCACCAACAGAACACCTCTAAACTTGAGAATAAGTAACTGTCACATGACTGGGACTAGATTTAGAACATCAGCGGTAAATAGTTACAGCTGTAAACACATTAAGTAACTTCTGTTTTCAGCTTACAAAATTGTGAAAGCATTGCGTGTTCTGTGAGGTCCTTTTCAGTAGGCTACATCTTACAGACCTAATCATTTAAGTGAAATTGTGATTGAACAAACGAATGATGTGCCCCTCAATGCAATGTTGTTAGTTTGTTGATGTTGTGTGATTGGTGTTCTGAGCTTTATAGTTGGGGTATACCCAAAACTGCCGTGGCCTTAGCAGACTTGCATACAGCTGATGTAGTGCATTTGTAACCTGGTTGTAGGTCTAAGTCGCTTCAGAGGCGCTATGGGAAGATATCTGATGTGTTCAAACAAATAAAACCTCTCATAAAGTGCAGCGTTTTTTATTTTCTTAGTTTAGCTCTTCCTGTTGAAGCTGTGCTGCAGTACGGCAAAGGGCACCTGCTAATAGTTCACAGTACAAAGCGGCACGGTGGGTAAGGCAGTTGTTTGCTCATGCATGTTCGCACTCCCACAGTGACCCATGTTTTTGATTTGTTGTTTCTCTGTACAATTGTTAAGTGCTGTGATTTGCATTTTTATATTTCCTGAGATTGAAAGTGTTTTTCCCTAGAGTATTTTTGTCAATTTTCTACTGTTTGGGACCACAGCAGTAGCTTCTCAATGTAGTCTGGATCTTTGGTGCTTTTACTGTTTGAGCTAGTTAAGTAGCAGATCACACTAGTAGATACTTAGTCTTAGAGCAGCAAATTCCTGGTGTCTTTAGCTGTAGTCAGGAAATGGGTGCAGGAGGGGGTCACTGGCTTACAGATCTGCCGTATGGCTTAACCTAAAATAGGTGTTGCTAATGCTGGGACTTCGATTTATCGTCTTTGTTTGCAGTCCAGTGGGCTGTGGGGCTCTGGCAGTCTGCAGGAGCGTTATGTTGGGATCACTTCTTTATAAGCCCTCACAAAGCTAATTGTGCCTTTACTTACAGCGCTAACTCAGTGATTTATTATCGAGTGCTTTTCAAAAGAACCGCTTTGTGATCTATCAGTCTGATGTTATTTACATTGTTGTGACCAGTGTGATGTTATTTATGCTACTATTTGCATTCATCTGAAATTTGTGCATTTCTCTAAGAATTCAATAGGAGAGTTTTCTTGGTTGATAGCCATAAATTCAGTCAGACTTCTTCTTCTGTTACGACCCTGAAACTTGCTGAATTTTTCTCTCGTTTAATTAACAGGTAATGCTTTGCCACAAGACATTACATGTTTGGCAGCGGACCGTATGTTGATGTTTGCTTCATGCGACAATATTCTCCATGCTTTTGCCAGGAACAAAGAGGTGTCTATTAGTTTACTTATTGCTTGGTAGTACAAAACAGTTGTGTAATGTTTGTTTTCAAGACAGTTACTTTTCTACAAACATCTGTTTCCATGGATGTTCAATACCTTCAGTTCTGAGGAAACAAAAACTGTAGGAAGACAAATAAAAAGCTTTGAATGGAAGAATGTAAGAGAAAATTCTGTAACGGCTGACCTGTGTTTTATGCCTTAATTATAATAATTAGTTACTTAAAGATAAAAAATAACTTGTTAAGTCACATAGAATTAAAGTAGTTAAAATTAAACTAAGTAGCTAAAGGTATTTGGTTAAAATATTTTTGCTAACAGCTTTAAATATCAGAGGAGATGATCAGTCTTCCAGTTAAAGGCATGTGGTGTTTCCGTGTATTTTATTTAAACTTGTTGCTTGCATGTATTAGCTGCCCTTAAGTATTGTGGTAATGTGATATGCTGCCTGAAGAGCTTCTGTTGAAAACATTTCTATTTTGGAATTATAGGTGGTTCATACCTATAAAGGTCACAAGGCAAGGATACACCTTCTGCAGCCTTTTGGTGATCATGTTATCTCTGTGGATGTTGATAATGTTCTCATTGTTTGGGATACACAGTCAGAAGGTGAGAGATGCTTTATTTTTGTTCCTACTTAGTTGGATAGCATTGTTGAGCATTCAGTAATTTTAAAAAAGCAAATTATTTTTTAAAATATGTTGAGGAGTAGTTTATTCTTAAAAAAAGAAAAAAATGCCCTTAAATGATAGTGCTATTTAAATGGTAATCTGAAGTCCTAATCCTGCAGTAATTTGTCATGACTGGATCCTGCAACACATGCAGAGACAATAAGGTTCCATATAGGGTTAAAGAGACGTGCTTATACAGAAATTGTAGTTAGTGTTCCATTTTCCAGTAAACTCTGTGGTACAGCAGCATTGGCACCATGTCTGAAATCCTGTAGTTCCATGATGTTTACCAGTCTGGGTAAGGCTGAATTCTTACAAATAATCTTTAGATTGTGTCAGTATTTTCTTATGCCGTTGTAAAGTGTCTTCTGAAATCTTGCTTCTGTGCCCTGAGTTGTTTTCTTCAGAAGGCATTCTTATTGGTGTGTCCAGTGCCATTCCCCGGGTGCCAGGTCTCAAAAGTGGCTGCAGACCTGCTTTAGAGATTTGAAGTTGTTGTAACAAACAGAAGGTGTGCTAATCAGATGAGTGTTTTGCTCAAGCAGGAACAGGAATCCTTCAGAGAGATATAAATCACTACAGTTTTGCCAGAATTGCTGTGCTAGGTAGGCTTATAGGGAAAAAAATACACCTTCAAGCCAAAAGATGTTATAACATAAACAAGTTTAGCCTGACCTGTGTCCTATTACGTGTTAGCTAATCTTTTAATGCAAGAAACACCATTTACTGGGTTTTTAGAGAGTAGACATCAGTTCTGCCTTTGAATTTGCCGAAGGATGACAGGCATGGAGTTTTCTAGGGGTAGCCACATGAAACATTGTTTGTTACTTTTTTTGCAGAGGAATATCTTCAAGTGGAGTTTGATAAAGCCACTTTTGCAGTTTCTGCAGTTCTGCATCCCAGCACGTATTTGAATAAAATTCTCCTGGGGAGTGAACAAGGAAGCTTGCAGCTATGGAATATAAGATCAAAGTAAGATTGTTAATAATTTGGACATGTTTCATACTCCCAAGTGGTTTGATAAGCAATAAATAATGCTTTCAAGTACAGTAGGTTTTGAACGTGGAATCTTTTACTAAGCCGTCTGGCACAAGTTTTCAGTTGGTTGATCTCCAGGAACAAAGAAGGCTGCTGCTCCCAGAATGCGGATGCCTTTCAAGTTGGGTGTTGTTTACTCTCCCTGTGAAATGCCAAGGATTGTTCCGATTTGTTTTAATTACATTTTTCTCTTATTTCTTGGAATCACATATCTTTTCCATGAAAATAATTAGAATAATATTAAGTGTTTGTTGAGGCCTTCTGCCTCCCTTCTTCCAAGTTGAATTTTTTGGTTGTTGTGGGTCTAAGGAAGTGCTGACAGGTACTGTGGAGGTAATTATTAGTATTTAATCGTTGTACTCAAGTAAGAGATGTGTAGACATGTAGTTGTCTCTGAGCAGTAAAGCACCATCCCTAATGGCAGTATGCTGTGCCTACCATGACCAGCTGCTTTTCTAACTTATAAACTGATAGCTACAGTGAACTTCCTTATGTGTTGATGTACATACTGCAAATAGGTGTTAACTCGGCTTGCATAGTTCAGTGTTTTATCCTCACAATTATTGTATACTTTTAGTGATACTACTGCTAATTCTTTGTTTCATGTTATAATGTTTTGGAGGTGCTGTATTTGCTATATAAATCAGGAAAACAGAAATAACCCCAAAATACAGAGAAGTAGATGTCTCTACTCATAATACCCTTATGTCTCCTCAGTGCCTGTCATAGCATGTGAGATGCAGTGTCCTAGATGATGAAAAATCTTCCTTAGATGGCTTAGTTTCCCATTTAATTGCGTAAAAACTTCTGGGACTGTTACTGCTCTTTTAGCGGTGTTGCTGGGTTAAGCAGTATCTAGTTTTGACTATTTGTTGCCTACCTAGATTATTTTGTATATAGGTGTGGGCACAGTTAGACAAAGAATTAAATCAGAAGGACTCAGAGCAAAGTGTGCTGGTCTCTGGCAAGAAGGGGAAGTGAGTGGTGGTAACACACATGCTTGCTAGCGGTCCTTTAAGTGTAACTTATATCTAAGGTGATAGATCAGTTTTCTAATCATGTCCAGTCTTAAATACCGTCTTTATAATTTCACCCTTAAATAAGTACTGCATGACTGCCTTGTCAGTGAACTGACCTGGTTCAGTTCTTGGCTCTTTGTTGCCATTTACGAAAGAAAGATGATGTGGTGTGCTTGTAATATCAATTATTGTCTTCATTTAGGGAAGCTGCTAATGAAGATTTAGTTTTTATTTGAAGTTGGATCAAGACTGGCTTTTAAAGTCAGTGTTAAGAAGCCTGGAGAGGTGTATTGCAGAGCAGAATTGCATGGAGAGCAGCTGGCATAGAAGGGGTCTTATTCCTGTTCACGTTATGTAATTAGGTCACCTTTTTATTAGTAGTGCATGACAGTAACTTTTTCGATGAAAGTCAACTAAGTTTTGTTCTTAACCTTACTTATTAGCATCGCAGTGGGTTTTTTTCCTTTTAACTGATTACAAGGACAGAAAGCTGACTTAACTTTTCTGTGTAGGTGCCTGTAGAGCATCCATTTTTTTAGTGGAAAATCCCTGAGGTTAATAGATTAATGGTTTTTGTTTGTTTGTTTTCCAGCAAACTCTTATACTCGTTTCCAGGATGGCACTCAGCAGTCACTACGCTTGAACAAGTTAGTATTTTTGGTATCTTATTTTCTTGCGTAACTGGTCAAAATATCATTGTTTAGAATTACAGCAATAAAGATGACTTGTATTTTCCCAGGTAATTTTCATAACCATTAATAAGTTTTAGACATTGAGGAGAGATGGACTTGAAGGCTTACTGTCTGCTGTTCCTCTAGCCCTTGTTCTGTTGGTTTTAGTGTCTTAGCTATTTTGTGTTTGTCACATCTATATTCTTTGTTCATTGAATGATGTCATGAATTCACAGAAGCAGCTTGTTTGCAAGAGGCATGTATATTATGTAAATTCCATTATTCTGGAAACATTTCGCTAAATTTATTTTGCCTTGGAGGTTAATTAAATGTAGATTTTTCTGATTTAAGAAGAGATTTTATATTTGTGTTTGCTGTATTTTTGTACTCATTGGTAGCATTGATGACAGCTTTGAAAGTGCAGGTGTTCTGGATAAAACTTAAAAATATGTTGAGGTGCAGCAGTTGTGTACCACAACTACTGAAAACACAGTGAGATGTTTTTTAAAGGAGTTCCAGTTTCTGGAACCAAAATTGTTTCATTCAGTAGACACTAAACACAGACTCCTGCATCTCTCATTCTTTATTTAGATTTTCAGATGCTCAGTTGTGTTATAAGCTATTACAGGAAGAAGATCTCATGCAAGATGACTTATATGTTTCTTACTATCTGTCCTGGTCATAGATACCTTGTCTTGTACGTATTTGTGTTAGTAGTGTAGCAATAAATAAGCTTTTCCTTGATTTCAGTAGCTGTTCATTTTTCTTACAGGCTCCAGCAGTGGATGTTGTTGCAGTTGGCCTTGTATCAGGTCACATCGTTATACATAATATTAAGTTTGACGAAACTCTAATGAAATTTCAACAAGACTGGGGTCCCATCACAGCAATATCTTTTCGTACAGGTAAGTATTAGCTTTTTTATTGGAAGTGTGTAAAACATTGTTAAAACTGAAGTGGAAGGTAGGAAAATATATTTTGATAAAGTGTTTCAAAGTCAAAATTTGGGCTGAGTTTTAGTTTTTGAAGGCTGCAGGTAATCTAGAAAAGTTGTCAATAAATAAGGGAGATAGTGCATCTTCATCATACTCGCTGTTTTATGGCACTTTCTTGTGTGCTGACAGGAAGGTGTGACATCCATTTTTCAAAGAAAAGAAAGGCAGTTTATGTTTACAATGTGCCAAGAGCTAACAAAGTACACAGTTATCAGAACTAGTGCAGATTAATGAGTACACTCTAGGTCAGTATCCAAAACTGTGTCTCAGTAGTATCTTCTCCCTCCAAACCAAAGTTAGAATGCTAATAGTTAGGTGACTACTGAATGGATATTGCTAGGGAACATTATTTGTATTCACAGTTTTGTCTAACCAGCATGTGCTAATTATTATAGCTAGTTAGCTTAATGTTGATCCTACCTACAGAGCTATTGATACTGAATCTAATTTCTCATTTGAATAGGCAAATTTCAAAGTATTAACAGAATCATAAAATGGTTTGGGGACCTTAAAGCCCATCCATTTCCAACCTCCCTGATATGCGCAGGGCCACCTCCCACTAGATCAGGCTGCTCAAAGCCCCATCCAGCCTGGCCTTAAACACAGGGAGGGTGCATCCACAACTTCCCTGGGCAGCCTGTGCCAGTGGCTCACCGCCCTCATTGTGAAGAAGTTCTTCCTAATGTCCAATCTAAATCTTCCCCCTTCCAGTTTAAAGCCGTCCCCCTCATCCTGTCACTTCATGCCCTTGTAAAAAGTCCATCCTCAGCTTTCTTGTAGCCCCTTCAGGTACTAGAATGCTGATGTAAGGTCTCTCCAGAGCCTTCTTTTGTCCAGGCTGAACAACCCCGACTCTCTCAGCCTGTCCTTGTAGCAGAGGTTCTTCAGCCCTCTGACCATCTTCATGACCCTCCTCTGGACCTATTCTAACAGTTCGATATCCTTATGTTGGGGATTCCAGAACTGGACACATTACTCTAGAATGTGTGTACTCCAGTGTACAGATTGATGCAGATGTTGTTGAGGAAGAATGCTGCTGGGAAGACTTTTGATACGTGGAGGGTGTGCTTTTTGTGTCAGCTGTTTAACTCAGAATGTTATTAAAGTTAAATAACTTCCATTGTCTGCTTGAACACATGGCTTTCAGATGTTCCATAACATCTCCCTCTTCCTGTCTTTATAGTTAGGAGAATGAGTGTAAATATAATGTGGTTGTTTTCAACTCCTGTGCTCATTTTAGTCTTCGAATGAAGTGCTCTTCATTTAAATTAAAGTAACTTAGCAAATTTCCATATCTGTGAAGCTTTACTGAAAAAGAAAACCGTAGGCCTGTCTTGTTTAATTATCTATGATGTGTGCATTTGCAAATACGAAACTGGATTTTTCTTTATTTTGGAGCAAAAAGATTAGTTACGAAATATGCCAGATATTTGCCGGAATTTTATCTGGATATTATAACTTTTCAAACTTACTTGAATATTTGTACTGTGTTTTGAGAAGCTGGCGTCGTCTAACATAGCTCCTTAATAGCAGGCAGGATAGAGCAAATAGAACAAAATAGAAATTGCATGAATTGAGATTTTAATTATTGCTTGGAATGATTGAATAAACATTTAATCAACTTCTGGAATTTTTGCAAACCATTGAGCCAAAAACTTAAGAGGATTTAAAAATGTACTGGTAAAGTAGTGGTGCTGCAGTAGCTCACACATCCTGAAGGGTCAAGGCTAAGAAGTTTTGGGTATAGGGTAGCTTTTGAAAACTGCCACTTGCGCTTTCAAGGAAAGCCTTCAGTGTCAGGTACTGGATTTAGATATATTTGTTATGTGATATGAAAAAAATCCTGGTTTTATTATCAGTGAACTTTGTTTCTTTTGTGTTTGAAATACTAGAAATTTCAGTTAAAACGTATCTTGAATTTAGTTTTTTTTGTTGTGATTGTAGCCTTTTCTTCATCAGTTTTAAACTGTGAGAAGTTAAAAAGGATGAGTGGAATGTTAACAAGGAAACCTTTTCAGCTTTTTGGGTTTTGATTTTTTTTGAGCAGATGGACACGCAGTAATGGCAGCCGGTAGCCCAATTGGACATATCGCTTTGTGGGATCTAGAAGAGAAGAAACTAATGTGTCAGATGCAAGACGCCCATTCCACAGCAATAGCTGGTATGTCATTCGTGCCTGGAGAGCCACTTCTTATTACCAATGGTGCTGATAATGCTGTACGGGTAAGTTAAAGTAACTGCTGCTATCTGCAGTTTGGTCCTTTTTCTTTTTTTTCTTTCTTATAGTCGTCCAAAGTATAAATATTTTGTTTGGATTGAAGTACCAGTTCTCAAATGACACAAATGCAGCAAAAGTCAAGTTACTGAAGTTGCTGGCTATCACTTGATCTTAAGTGGGGCAGGTTAACAATTTGGTACCATGATGTCATTGCTTCATATATTGCTTATAGATAGCTTTGAAGAACAAAGCTTTGGATCCACTGTTCTAGAACCTGACTTTATACCCTGATGCATCTTAAGTCTTGATCTGTTTTTATATTGTTCTGGGTCATGAGTAGTTGCTTTTTCTAGACTCATAGAATGGTTTTGGCTGGAGGAGACCTTAAAGCCCATCCAGTTCCAACACACCTGCCATGGGCAGGGACACCTCCCACCATGCCGGGCTGCTCAATGCCCCATCCAGCCTGGCCCTAAACTCTTCCAGGGAGGGGTATCCGCAACTTCCATGGGCAACCTGGGCTAGTGGTTCGCCACCCTAATCATGAAGAATTTCTTCTTAATGTGTAGTCTAAATCTTCTCCCTTCCAATTTAAAGCTATTCCCCCTCATCCTGTCACTCCATGCCTTTGTAAAAAGTCCTTCCCCAGCTTTCTTGCAATCCCCTTCAGGTACTGGAAAGTCGCTCTACGGTCTCCCTGGAGCCTTCTGCTCTCCAGGCTGAGCAACCCCAACTCTCAGCCTTTCCTCACAGCAGAGGTGCTCCAGCCCTCTGATCATCTTTGCAGCCCTCCTCTGGACCCATTCCAAGGGTTCCATATCCTTCTTATGTTGGGGATTCCAGAACTGTACACAAGACTCTAGTTGCTTGTGCTGCCTGTCTTGTTGTGCCATTATCCTTTGGTAGAAGTACAAAATGAACAACAGGAAACAAGCAGCTGCTGTGACAGAAACTTACAGAGTTTTAGGATCAAGGATGAACATGAATATATGATGTTCGCTGCGCCAGTTCCCAGTCAAATCTGTTCTGCTGCCAAGAGGCATAACTATTGGCAGGACTATGTTTATCAGCGTGGTTTTTCTGCTTTTTTGGGGGAGGCAGGTGTGGATATTTGATGGACCTGGTGGTACAGGACGTGTATTGAGAAGCCGAATGGGACATAGTGCACCACCAACAAAAATCAGATACCATGGGCAAAATGGAGAGCAAATTCTTAGTGCAGGTATGAATTCTCACTCTTCAGTCTAATTTTCTCCTAAAGGATAAGGAAAAAGTGCAGAGCTAAGTGTTTATTAATGTATATGTATTTATGAAACATAGTGAGTGATAAGTGTAGACTCTGTAATTTATTACTGTATCAAACTGTCTCACAGTTGCCATAGGGGAATACATGGGTAGGATGTAAAGTAGTTACAAGCAGAAGAGCTTAGGACCTGCTTTTGTCATTTGTATTTATGTGTTTGATGAATATAAATTGTTTCATTATCTCCTAAGGAATTGTCAGCTGATCAAAATGAAAACTTTTAACAGCTAGGGAAATTCTGTTGTAATGGGGAAAATACGCAGCATAATGCATTTAGTGACTTTGAGGAGCCACTCTACTTTTCCCACCAGTATGAGGAAGTTCTGTGGGTTGCAGTGTCTTTGTAATTTGTTACAGCACAATTGTCTGTTTTATATATTCCCAAGGTTGCTTGTTACTAAGATATTAATTCAAAAGTGTAAAAATGCATTAGTGACTACACTTCCTTAGAAACTAGCGTATTTAAAAATCTATAAATAGACCCCTTAGGAAATAAAGTACTAGGTTAGACTGTTTTGTGGCCTGGAATGCTTCAGTAATGGAGTAATAGAGACTCTTCACCTAATCTTTAATTACTCTGAAGTCGTGAAATTGTCTACATGGGCAACATTCGAAAACTTTGTTCTACATTTTGATGAATGTTACAGCTAACGCGGTAGAGGTATAGACTGTGTTGAAACCACCTCACTAGAATCTCTTGCTGGTCATCCAGCTAGTAACTTGGATTCAAGTGCCTAGTTACTTGACAGTGCAGCTCATACCAGACGAACCACAGTAACAATCCAGACATGCTTAGCAAATCCTCATATTTGCTTTTGCAGTTTGCTGCTTGCTAACTGTACATATGGAGAGGGCACAGAAGCAACCACTAATGTGAAAAAAGGGCCTCAAGCTTTGAGACAGGATGTTTCTGCAGTGTAAAGAGACTGTCTCTGCATTCCTTTCTGAGCCTCTTCAAAAGAAATTAAGCAGCAATGATATGGAGTGCCTTTTAAATGGTACTTAGAACAGGCATTTCCACAAATTAACTTCGTAAAATTTCACCAGTGTCACTGACTTCCATCCTTCTTAATGTTTCTCCTAGTTCCCAATTTATATATCCTGCCTTACATTGCTTTCATAAGAGCAAGGAAAGGTTGCTTGAATAATGTAATTATTCCATTGTTTTTCAGATTCTTTAAATTGACTTTGACTAATTTTCTGTTTTCTTTACTTGTTTAGCCTAGTAAAAATGTTTTGTGATTCCTCTGTTTTTTTATAAAATCATCTCAGCGCCTTTCATTTTGCATGCATTGTGTGATTTCATTTTCTGTTAGTTTCTGGTTCTGCCGTGTGAATGTTTACACCACAAAGTGGCTCTCTTTGCTGGTTTCAAGTTTGAGACTTATGTCTCTCTATTAAATTAAATTCCTATCGCTTCTGTGAACATTGGTCACTGGCTAGAGGAGAGAAGTCCCATTAATGTCCTGGTGGACAACTTGGCTTTTACCATTTTTGTTTGGGTTAGTTTACTGACTAACCTGGGTGTACTTATTAATCAGGTAAAGCACGTGTTGGTTAATCAGAGGATAATGAAAGAGATATTGTAGTTAGTGAGGGAGTATATAGGGTTATAAAAAAAGCTTTGGAAATACTGTGGATGTATGTGAGAGATGTAACAGTTTATCTAAGGTTTTAATCGTGGAAAGTGGGAACAGCTAGATACTGTAGTAGAGAAAGGAGGTGGTTCAGAGAAATTGAGAATATATCCGTAAAAGAGGTGTCATTCCGGTTGTGTGGCGGGCAGTGTAGTAAGAATAGAATGTAGGCCACAGAATATTAGGCTCCATTAGTTGTTTATAGTGTATGTGCTTCACTATGGTGTTTGAGGTTTCTTAGTGCTTGTTTTCTGCTTTTCTTGCTTAGATAGCTTATGAGAAGAACAGAAAGTTGTTTTTTTTTCTCTTCACCACTCTCTGCTAATGTTTTATCAGGTCAAGATGGAACATTGCAGTCTTTTTCAACAGTGCATGACAAGTTCAATAAAAGTTTAGGACGTGGTAAGTATTTCAGTGAAAGTACAAATATTGGTTAAAAAAAGATCTGAAAAGTGTTTATGTGAATGGGGACTGAAACATTAGGTAGGCCTTACTTTCACTTCAACTGTGGTATGAAAACTGTTCTCCTCAGTTGTTCTGCCACCTCAGTCCTTCCTGATGTATCTAAAATGTACTCTCAGATTTGTTTTTACACCAAGAAAAGTAACTTTGGTAATTTGGCAGTGTATGTTGTCACTGTGGGAAACATTTGGTGTGGTTTTTTTATTAAAAATGTGTTAAGCTGAGTCTGAAATTTCAGCACGCATAACTACAACTTTTCACCCCCTTCTTCTTCTATTCAGTTGGCTATGCTATTGGTTAATTCTTATTTCTTGACTTTAGTTCCCTTGATTTAATGTAGAGTTTAATTTAATAAATGTCTTCCACATGGTTAAGGCACACTGTCTTGTACAGTTCAGATAGCAAGGCTCAGAAAGACTAAAATAATTCCTAAGTGCCCATCTGTATATATTGGTGTATTTGTATTTAGATAGATTTGAATAGACAGATATAGATTAATTCATTGTATACAACTATTTGGCATAAATTTGAGATTCCTAACTCTTTGGTCGTTGAAAGGGCTGGATGTTACATATTGCTTTATATAGTCATGTCTGTATGACCGTGATTTTAGCTGTGATGAGGGGACCTCTGCCTCAGGTTGTCAGCGCAAACTCCTGGAATGACTGAGTTGAGTAGTACATCTGTGAATGTAATAGGCTATTGATTTGCTTGGCATCACCTCAGTTTTGACAGAAACTGTATTATGTTCTTAGCTTTTAAACCCTTGGTAACAGCAGTGCTGTGTTAATGTAAGCCAGTTTTTTTCTGAGTTTCTTAGGAACTTTACATTTAGTAAGCAGTCATTTTTATTTAAAACCGTTGTTCTCAGATTTATCCATGAGACTGAGACACATTTTGTTTTTTTTAAGGTTCAATTAACAAAAAGAAGTCAAAAAAGAAAGGTCTTAAGCTTGATACGATGGCATTACCACCAATTACACACTTTGCTTCAGGTGAGTAGTCTTTGAGATATGTTATAGAGCTCATCGTGTCTTCATTTTGTCTTCTGACCCTCAAGAAATGACTGTTTTGAAAAGTTGTGCTCTATCAAGATTAGATTATGTAAAAAATGACATTTGACTTGGTAAACTTTTCTGTTATTTCAAAAAAGAGGATTTTACTTCAAACATCTGTGTTTAATTGCCTCTTGGCTTGAAAATTTGAAGCATGGGAGCTAGGATCTTCTGGTGTACATATTATTCCAAGCCTGAGAACCAGCAGTTAGGGGAGATGAAGAACTTTGTCAGCTGAGGAAATTCTAGTTATAGTGGTTGATTTTGATTCCCTGGTTCCTTTGAGTCACAACTCAAAATCAAATTTCAGTTTCTCAGTTAATTTGTAATTCAGTATGCAAATAGTGAACCTGACTTTTTGAAGTGGAATTGCAATTATTTTGCTTCACCAGAATGTGTTTCTTTGAATTAATGACCTCCTTTTTAGGTTTGAAGTTTTTGTCTAGAGTGCAGCTATTCTTTTGTCTTCTGAGGATGGTTGACAGTTTCACATGTTGAAAGACTTGGCTTTACTGTTTTGTGTAGCTGTTCGAGTACACTTTCTTTACATCTGCAGACTGCTGTGATATAGACTGTATATTTAAGTAGTTGTAAATATGTATGTGTGTATATATATATATATATGCACTTTTAAATTTAATATTAGACCTGCCTGATTGATTGGAGGTAGTGGAAGATTTAAGTGTGTTTGAAGACATGAGGTAATATTTATGTAAGTACATTTTAATTAGAGTTGTTTCTTTTTTGCTATATTGTTTTTATTTGGTGAAGTGAACCATAGAATCATAGAATAATCGGGTTGGAAGAGACCCACTGGATCATCGAATCCAACCATTCCCATCAATCACTAACCCATGTCCCTCAGCACCTCGTCCACCCGTCCCTTAAACCCCTCCAGGGAAGGGGACTCAACCACCTCCCTGGGCAGCCTCTGCCAGTGCCCAGTGACCCCTAGTTGTTTATTCTATATTGAAGTTCTATAAGTATCCAATTTCAAGCTCTTAATTTTTCTTAATACATAAATTCCAGGGTAAAAAAAGCAAACTTCCTCATTATTTAGATCCCTACATATCATATTTGACTACAAAGTTTGAATACTGAGCTTTTGGTGAGCTGCTTTCTTGCAAATGCAGAAAAGTCTTTTGCTCTGTGTAGTGTCCTTAGCTCTTAAACTCTGCCTTAAGTTGTTAATCATGTGGCTTCTGCCAGTTCAGCAGGAAGTGTGTGCATGTTGAGTAGTTCAAGCTGTTTGAGTTTAAATATGGCTTTAAAGCTGCATAGACTCAAATACATAAAGAGATGAAACACAGCATACCAAAAAAAGTGCTTGTGGTTTTGCTGACGTTTTAGTTAGGCTATCATATGTACAACAGTTTGACAGATGTTTTTTTCTGAATGTTAGCCTTTTGACTGAATGTGAACTGTTCTGCCTAAAGGTATTTCAGAGCACTCTTTCTTATGGTATCAGAAGACCTTGTTTGAATTTAAAATGATTGTTCCTAAAAGGAGTATGTGTTGCATTGCAGAAGTGGCACATCAGAGTGACTGGGATGGTATTATCGCCTGCCATCAAGGATACATAACCTGTACAACCTGGAACTATCAGAAAACTTCTATGGGAGTTCATAAACTGAAGCCAGAAGAATTTAGCAAACACAAACCTATTGACATATATGCAACAGTAAGCTTATTTAGTATAACGTTTCCTAAGCATTACAGTATATGCTACTCGATTTTTGTTTGTACAGAAGCAATTTTTAGCATGAATTGGATAGCTGTTTGGTGTTTACCATTAATGTCTCACAGTGTTACAGAGTTGACTATATGCCTGTAATGATAAACTTGCTCTGTGAATGCAAATTGCTGATGATAGATATTTTTGGCAGTATGGAAAACTTTATTTCCAAATTGCAGATACAATATTCCCCTTAAAACACGCTGGACACAATGAAAGTCAAACACTTAATCAAAGATTACTGACGCTTACAAGCTTGCAAGATACATAGTTACTGTGACATACCTCATGTTCTAGGTGTTTGTACTACTACTGTACCTTGTGCTAAATTGTTTTTCTGATCTTACACTTAATAGTTAAGTGGTAGATAAGATCAGTTCACTTGCAAGTACCTGATTTTCTTGGAACTACTAGATTCTTTGGACTGTATCTTTCTAAAGATATTTAGAGCATTGTTTCTTTGTTTCTTACTATTTCAACTTAGACTGTTTGGGCTACCATTGACAATGTAATACGGGCGTTGAAAGAGGCATTCAGTCAGCGTGCTTGGACTTTATCTTAGAGGTTGAATTTGTGGATGTCTGGATCAAAGTTAGTTGTTTACGTTACAGTGTTGGTATTATTAGCTAAGATATCTGATAAATGCCACTAAGTCAGTATTTCATCATCATTCACAAACATGCACAACTGTATTTTCACTGTTGCCTTGTTGACTATTTGGTTATTTTAAAAGCTCCTCTGTCTACTTTTTTTTGAGATGCGATCTGTTGTTTGCTCTGTGCAAACAACCTTTAAAAAATACCTCTGTGCAAAAAGACCTTGAAGAAGTCTTAATAAAAACATATTAGTATATTATATTCCTGATATGTTATGTGGTTTCTAAGAACTTTACTAATTGGATACACACTTAAAGAATTGTTTTCATAAGTGGTTTGTTGTTCTTTTTTCCCCTTGAAAGGCAGTTGACATTACCTCATGTGGGAACTTTGCTGTGATTGGACTGTCAACTGGGCACGTCGATGTGTATAACATGCAGTCTGGCATTCACAGAGGGCGTTACGGCAAAGAAAGAGGTAAATATTTCTATGTTTTTTAATTATTGACCCTCAGCAAAATAGCAACAACCTGGTGTTCTGTCATCTTGGAAATTTACCAAAACTTCTGAGTTGAATTGGGGAATCTTTGCAATTTCAATAATTACCTTGTACTGTTCTGCCTTGCACTGTAACCAGAAGTAATTTGGAATGAACCCTGAACCACAGGATCCCTGCTAGTTTTAACAGCTCTGATGTTAGCATTTGTTTGGTTTTAATTAACACAAAATTGTCAGTTACCAAATTGGTTAGTGCTAAAATGAAATCCTCTGGCCTCAGTTCATTTTGAGATAATCACGTTTCCAGTACTTGGCTTCTTGTTACAGAAATCTATTGGGGAGATAAATCTTCCCATCTGTTTTGTGCTCTCTACTTAAAAGTGAACGAATCATTTGCATGCGTGGAAAACTGAAATCCTAAGCAAGTCCAGTTTTTTGCATATGCCATTCTTTTCGATTACACAGCTGCAAACTTAGGACTTAATGTAAATGGCAATGTTCACACTTCCTTTAATGGTTGTGTACACAGGTATTTCATGTCATGTACCCTCATGTACTTTTGCTGTTGATTTATAAGTCTGCAGTTGCCCTCATGACATGTTTTGGTTTTGGTTTTTTGGTGTATGCTTAGACCTTACTGTTTTTCTAAAAGCTATCCCTCTATTAAGCAAACATGAACTGATCTCCTGATTACATTATTGCTTAACAGGGGGATGAATTTTACAAGGATGGTTACTGGCTAGTAACCTGAGGCATAGATTAAGGAACAATATTGATCGAAAAAAGCTATGCTTTACCTTTATGCTGCAGTATAGAGTAGCCTAGGAAAACTCACAGACTTTGTGCCAAAGCTGAAGTTGTAAATGTTTCTGGAGTGATCAGACCTGCTGAAAGCATTCTGTAAGTGACTCAAAAAGTCTCTGAAATCTCAAAAAATTAAAAAAAAAGTCCCCAACTGAAAGCAGAAATAAAAGCTTATGAAACTTCAGTTGCTCACAACTTTTGTATTGTATTCTACGTGCTTACTTGAAGTCAGTTGGTTTCTGTACTGTACTGATGAAGAAACTTCTGATATTTTGAGTAGTCTTGTCCAGTGGCTTTAGAATTGCTTGTCACATAATTACTGCTCATACAGTGTAGTTGGGTGAAGACATAGAGAATAGTGTTTGGCGTTTTGCTTATTTCTATGATGTGTTTAAATTCTGAATTATAGTTTTCATTTCCCTTGATTTGCAGCACATGACGGGGCAATCAGAGGGCTAGCAGTGGATGGATTAAACCAGCTGGTAATCACAGCTGGTAGTGAAGGATTAATTAAATTTTGGAAATTCAAAACTAAAGATCTAGTTTACTCCGCTGAGCTTTCTTCTTCTCCAAGTGTAATTCTGCTTCACAGAGACAGGTAGGAAACTGAAGCTATTTCGTGTGCCTATTGTGTTGCTGTACCTGTGTATGTGTAGGATGGCAAACAAAAATTCTATTTAAGTTTATTCTGGTGATTTATAATACAAGTGACTACTAGTTGATGAAACAAAATGGCTACAAGAAATTGTATTAGACTGAAGGGATGTAATACTGTTTATCTTAGGATAAAAGATTTTTGTAGGATGTCAGTTTTATTTTCTGTCTCTTGAGGATTTACTATCATATGTGCTAACGATTCTTGACAGTGGTATTCTGGGAATTGCCTTTGATGACTTCAGTATTAGCGCTTTGGATATAGAAACCAGAAAGATTGTCAGGACGTTCTCTGGACATCATGGACGGATTAATGACATGGTAATTTGTTAACGCATTTTCTGTAGCGTGTAACATATACAAATACATAATTCATTTTAAAGATGGTGGATTTTTCTGTGTATGCTAAGTCAGTGTGTTTAGCTGTGAATAAATAAAGTTGCAGTTCAGCTCTACAGGAGTTTTGGTCATGTTAGTTTAAAATGTATAGTATTCAAGTGATAACATATTTTTTGTGTGCTTTGGGGTTTAAATGTAATTTTGCAAAGCGCTAATTTTGGGTTTAACAAAATAAGACATTTGGAGTAATGAAAACTGCATTGAGGAGCAAAATTGTGCAACAGCCTTAACTGTATATATAGAAAAGATAAGCCAGCTAGATAAAAGGCGTAAACAGATCATAGAATCATAGAATCAACAGGTTGGAAAAGACCCACTGGATCATCGAGTCCAACCATTCCTATCAAACACTAAACCATGTCCCTCAGCACCTCATCCACCCGTCCCTTAAACCCCTCCAGGGAAGGGGACTCAACCACCTCCCTGGGCAGCCTCGGACAGGGACCAATGACCCCTTCTGTGAAAATTTTTCTCCTAATGTCCAGCCTAAACCTCCCCTGGTGAAGCTTGAGGCCATTCCCTCTCGTCCTGTCCCCTGTCACTTGGGAGAAGAGCCCAGCTCCCTCCTCTCCACAACCTCCTCTCAGGTAGTTGTAGAGAGCAATGAGGTCTCCCCTCAACCTCCTCTTCTCCAGGCTAAACACCCCCAGGTCTCTCAGCCGTTCCTCGTAAGGCCTGTTCTCCAGCCCCCTCACCAGCTTTGTTGCTCTTCTCTGGACTCGCTCCAGAGCCTCAACATCCTTCTTGTGGTGACGGGCCCAGAACTGACCCCAGGATTCGAGGAGCGGTCTCGCCAGTGCCGAGTTCAGAGGGAGAAGAACCTCCCTGCACCTGCTGGTCACGCCGTTTCTGATCCAAGCCAAGATGCCATTGGCCTTCTTGGCTACCTGGGCCCCTGCTGGCTCATGTTCAGTCGCTGTCAACCAACACCCCCAGGTCCCTCTCCTCCAGGCAGTTTCCAGCCAGACTTCTCCTACTCTGGAGCTGCTCAGGGTTGTTGTGCCCCAAGTGCAGGACCCGGCATTTGGCCTTGTTAAACCTCCTGCCGTTGGTCTCAGCCCATGGATCCAGCCTGTTCAGATCCCTTTGGAGCCTCCGGACCCTCCAGCAGATCAACACTTCCACCCAACTTAGTGTCGTCCGCAAACTTGCTAAGGGTGCACTCGATGCCTTCATCCAGGTCATTGATAAAGACATTGAACAGGGATGGACAGATCTGACATTATGTAATGAACTGTTAATTCCTTATTTTGCATCATGTGTAATGGTGCTTTGTAGTGTTCATTGAAGTAGTTTTTAGCTTCTGATTTAATTCTAAGTGCTAGTAAGTAAGTATTTATTTGATTTCTTTAATTTTACACTCAGTGGTTTTTACAGTTAACCTAAAAGCAATGAGTAAAGTGCTTTTAGTAGGAGCCAGGTGTATCCTGTGTCATATTTAAATGTGTTCTGAAATATCTTCCATTTTTTCCCTTTTCTCATTTCCAATAAGGTGGTCTCAGATTTAGCATATGGCCAGACCGTTTCATCCTAGTGTCAGGGAGCAATCTAATCTTGAACTGCGTAAACAGGACCTCTTGTAGGGACTGACTTCTTAGTTGTGCCATTGAATTGACTGCTTTATTTTAGACTTTCAGTCCTGATGGTCGTTGGCTAATAACTTCATCGATGGACTGTACCATTAAGACGTGGGACCTTCCCTCGGGATGGTGAGTCAGTGTAAAATTATGTAGCAGAAATTTGTTATAATCCTCTTTTTGTATGTTAAGTTGTAAAAAGCCTTCTGGCTTGAGTGTTTGTCACCAACCTGTACTAAGCGATGTTGAAAGTTGTACATGGTGTAACAACCCAGTACCTAGTATTTCAGTTGTGTGCGATGCTAGCATTATGTGCCTTTTTCTGCTTGTACACAATAACAGTGTCCTGAAGCTGCAGTGATGAAGCCTGGAGTTTTCATGTGGTGTAAATGAGTGTGAATTTGTTCTTTGTCTGGAAGCAGCAGTATAATTTAAATGACAAGAGATTATTTAAGTTGAACTACTTTATGAATGCTTCAGCATATCACTGAATTATAGAATGGTTTGAGTTAGAAATGACCTTCAGAGATCTAGTCCCACGCCCTGCCATGGGCAGGGACATCTCTCACTAGGTCAAGTTGCTCAAGGCCCCATCCATCCTGGCCTTGAACACTTCCACGGAGGGGACACCTTGTTCCAGTGTCTCACAACCCTCATTGTAAAAAATGTCTTCCCAGTCTAAGCCTGCCCCCTTTCAGTTCAAAACCATTGCGCCTTATCCTGTTGTTACAGGCCCTTTTAAGAAGTCTCTCAGTCTTTCTTAGAAGCCTCCTTTAAGTATTGGAAGGCCTCAAGAAGGTCTCCCTGGGGCCTTCTGTTCTGAGTGGACAAACCTAACTGTCTCAGTCTGTCTTCGTAGGGAATGTGTTCCAGCCTTCCAATCATTTTCCTGCTCTTAACTTCATGTCTATGTTGTGCTGGGGGCCCTGGTGTTGAATGCACTTGGTTTTGTAAATACAAGCTTGTTGTCACATTAATTTTAGCAACACAATAAGGCCTTATTTCAGTCATATTTTTCATCTGTGCATGCTTGTAACTGCCAAAAATTGTCTTCTATGATCCACTGTGAGTTGTCTTCTCCCGGAATGAAATTCAGCCAAGAATTACACAAGTACACGCAAGAAGTTCAGGGACCCATAAAAAATAGGCTGAAAAGTAACTTGGAGTGCTGCCAGTGCACGCTTTTAGCAGCACATCAGCTAGATTTTTTTTTTTTTTTCTCCCAGTAGCTTAAAGTAGTCCTACGTAGTGTGCAGCTGTGGTCATACCTGGGACTGAATGGTTTCCCTTGGATTGACTGTTTTTGTTGATGTGGTTTAGTAAATAATATTCTGTACTGTATGTTTTAATACAAAAGGTTTATTGGATCTTGAGCAAACAGTTGGCCTATTCTTACATGGTGAATGCACTAGTCTAACATGGGACAGGATGGATCGTAACTATCTCCTGTCCAGACTGCATTTGGTCTTCCTTTTTGTAACGCCCCTCCCAAAATCACATGCCTACAAAAAATTGCGTCGTTAGTTATCAAACTTCAGAAATGTTACTTGCATCTTTTATTTCTTGAATAACATAACGCTGCATTAAGTATCCGTTCATACTGTTTTTTAAAAGCAATCTTGCAGTAGCTCTTGTTTGCATGTTACACCTAAGTAGATATTTTGTCTCTCCAAGTAGCTGCAAGAAATTCTGGTCAAGCTGAAATCTAGGCAGGTAAATGACAAACTCTGTTTGTGAAAGTAATTCGGTAAAATTATTCTTCCAGAATTTAAAAGGAAAGTTATTCCCATAGCTACAGGCAAAGGAATGTATTTAAGAGGAAAAAGAATTTTTAATAAAAAGCCAGATACTCGATTTACTTCTGCTGTGGTATATTTGTTCATAAATAGAAAAACTTAATTGTAAACTGTGTATTCTAAAGACTCAGCTTTGATATTGTCTTTTTAAATGGATGGAAAACATGTTTTTAGATTAAAGTCTTGTGTTATAAAAAGTATCATCTGACTTTAATAGATGTCATACCATTTACTTACTGAGTTTTTACTTGGGAATTGCTGCTTAACTGTCCTTATATAATGTGAGTGCTCCTAGTTCACGTTTTTTATGTAGGCCTTTTTGAGAATTCATAAAAAAATTACAGATTTGTGTAGACAATTACAAGCAGGAACCTTGTTGTCACACAGATTTTTCTTTCTGCAGTGCTGCTTGCATAGATAAATTAAGGAATCAAGGATACAAGCTGACTGTTTATAGTTTGGATGGAGTCCTTGAGGTAGAATGATGGAAGAAATAGTGTTGACGTTGTGAGCTCAGCAATTTTGTACTTCCCATTTGTCTCCAGTGTCTTCACATTTGAAGTTAAGCAAGAACTGTAAAGGTGAATGCCTTTAGCCCCTAGGCAGGATTCATTTAGCGTTGACTATTTTGTGTAAATTTTTTACTATGGTAGATTGGTATCACCCCTTCCCCTCCCAGTCTGTACTTTTGATCATGATTTAAATTCAGTAAGCAGAAAAAAAATTATTTTAGTGTTAACCTTTTGTTTTGCAGTTCTTCCTTTATTGAACAGTATTTCTCGCTTACTGTTAAGGATTTGGTAAAAGAATGGATTTGGAACTAAAAACTATTTTTGGCACATTTTTTAGCCAGTGTACGTTACATGCAAAATGCATCAGTGTAACTGATACGTGTCCTTTTACGTATGGGTTTAGCGTTTGTAAATGATCAATGGTATGGCTCTTGCCCAATTACTTTTTACTTGTAATGTGTGTTTAACAGTGTGCAGAAAGAATAAAACATACCATACAGGGGAAAAAAAAGGCTTTTAATTTTTAACATGGTTTGACAGACCATCACAGGAGTGCTCAGTACCTAAGAAAATACGTGCCCACAAGATTTTACATTTTGAACTGCTTTGTTACATCAGTATTTGTTGTACAGTTAGCAAACAGAACATGATGTAGAACTAGCTGCTCTCATCGCTACTCATTTTGCTTTTGATTTTGGTCTGTAAATGAGAACAGAGTATTCAAGCACTTGTTCTTTTGTTTCTCATGATGGAGTAGTTGTCAAACTCAATTGCTTCTTACAGTTTGAAGTAAGAGAAATTTATGTCCCCACAAGTGACAAGCAGTGTTATGAGCCCAGGCTTGAATGGAAGTCTACTAGGGTGTGCATCATTCAGGACTTGTGGCATCAGGCAAATGTGCCTTTTTAAAAAAAAAGTGGCTTATTGTTAAAACAGTGACATACCACTGAATATTTTAACTTCCTTTTTTATGTAGTGTTTTTTCATGTTCTTGCAATAGTGAAAGAAATGATCAAGGGATGGTATATCAGGTTGAAGACGTGGTAAAAACTGTTGCAGATAATAAGATTTTGCAGTGTACAGTTCAATCTTTGCTTTAGAAACACTAGGTCCTAGCGAGAACCAAGTGTATATGAAGGATCTTGAGAGAGAGAGAGAATCATCAGTTTTTAGCAGAGCATTAAAAGAGGAGGTCAGAGCAGCAAGGGACTGATTGAAAGTAA
Source organism: Phaenicophaeus curvirostris (assembly GCF_032191515.1). Classification (NCBI taxonomy): domain Eukaryota; kingdom Metazoa; phylum Chordata; class Aves; order Cuculiformes; family Cuculidae; genus Phaenicophaeus; species Phaenicophaeus curvirostris. The sequence continues at coordinate 1,378,990 of NC_091431.1, forward strand.
AAAATTTATGGCCACTGAAGAGGTTAAGTGTTAGGCATAAAGAGCTCAATACGGACAGGTGGTTCATTGTATTCTCTGCAGAATGTGGATGTCTTAAGGAGGTAGCATAAATGTATGAGCTTTATCTGATTTTAGAGAGTTTTAGAGGCGAGTGATTTGTTGCTCAGTGTCATTCATTTGCTAAGTCTGTGTGTCATATTTGAATACTTCTAATACAGTAGTTTGCACACGTAATTCCAGTGTCCTGCTTGCATTCAGTCGTATTTGTGTTGTAATTCAGATACGCATTGCTGAGAAGTTCATCTTGCTGAGAATTCCATTTCATCTTGCTGAGAATTCCATTTCTCTGTTTTCCCTCCTCAGCCTTATAGATTGTTTCTTGGTTGATTCTGCAGCTGTGAGCCTTACTATGTCTCCTACGGGAGATTTCCTAGCTTCAGCACATGTGGATGATCTTGGAATTTACTTGTGGTGAGTATGTAATATATCTTACTTCAACACAGAATTTCAGATGGGGAAGAAATCTTTTAATCACCTTTATGGCAAACAGAATCGTTCTGCAAAGTACCATCTCCAGGATTTTGTCTTCTCTGCTTCTAATTAAGACAAGTATTCTGTATTGTTGTGATTCTTACATCTTGAAACCTCTTGCAGTTAAGGTCTTTAGTCTTACAATTAAATTATGTCTTTCTTCCTAAATATTTATTTCATTCTCTAAAGAATTCCTTTCATGCCATTCCTAAAGTTTTTCTTCAACTCCACTGGGTGTTTTTTTTTCTTTCTCCACTTTTGAAAAGTTAGTGCCCGCATAGTGTTACTTTCTGAAGGGCTTTTCTTCCCGTCCTGGTAGACAATGTTGTCCGAGACTTCTGAGAAGAATCTGGAAGTTGCAATTTTTTCTGTTTGTTAATGATAGATCAGCCCTGATGTAAAAAATGCCTTAGTTCAATTTTCTCCTGATGGGGCTTTAAAGCAAATGACTGGCTACATCCAGTACTGAAGAAACACACCTTTTAAATGGTTTGGAGTTTTTGATAGATAGTTGCCTGTAGTTGTGCCTGAGGGGTGTTGCAATTGCTAGACCTTTCTGTGCTTAAGTAAAAGTACTTTATTGTGAATAGTGACAGAAGGTTTTGCCTAGACCTGGTTTATACTGACAGAAAAAAATCATTAACCAGAATGCACTGTGTGCATGTCCGAGACCTCAGGAAAATTTGCTAGGAACGCTATTCTGAAATTCTGTGAAAGCAGGATGAATCATTTATACTTGCATAATGTACTGTACATACTTAGTACAAAGCAAGCTTTTTAGAGTCCATTTTGCAATTAAAAGTAAATACAGTAACTGGTGATAATTGGAGTAATCGTACTTCATAATTGCATATGCATTAAATGTTCTTGGCAGTAATACTTGAGCATGACTTTTATGTTTCAGACTTTCAGATGACATTCATTGCTACATTTCATTTCTTTTTTACCTGGATTAGAACCTGATTGCTGTAGTGAATTAATATTAGGCTGCAGTAAAAATTGTGTCTACAATACTTGTTCCCATTCATCCAGAAATTGTCTTTAAAATGCCTGTGTTATTTTTTCAGGTCAAACCGTTCTCTGTATTCACTTGTTTCTTTACGGCCCCTTCCAGCGGATTATGAGCCTTCTGTGGTGCCACTCCCTGGCACCTGCCCTGTGCAAGGTAACCATCAGATGAAAGAGTATTTTATCTTCAGTTTGGTATTGTATTTCTGATAGAATATGGTTTGCTTTCTCTGTGAAAAATCATTGTGTTCTAGAATTCTTCCTCTGGATTTGCTTCTACCAGACAGTGCTTCTACCACTTTTGTCACACTTAATCATATGCTAATATTGTTTTCTGAAAACTAGTCATGGTTCTGTGTTTAGACATAAAGAATTACATGATGATCCCCATCTTCAAGGAGGTTTTGTAGGTAATAGGAAGCAAGTAGCACAGGTGTTTTTTTCTTTACCCCCAGACTTCTGTAAATACTTTTCTTTTTGACATCTGTGAGGCCAGTTTGAGATTAACATTACTGTCAGGCAGTGGGAAGGGGATTATTCTTTATTCCACTTCCCTCCAAGTCATTTGCCTGTGTGCCATGGTAGTTTAAACTGCCATTTCACTGCTGTATATTGTCTTATTGGCAAGAGAATTTGATTACCTTGACCTGCAATGTAGCTGTGCAAGATTCTCAGTGCAAGAAAAGCCTTAATTACATTTTGGATACGCTTGATAGAAACAGTTGTGCTTCTGAAGGCCTCTAGACGGAGATCTTGTCTGCCCAAGTTTACCAGTGCCTGCATTTAGATCTCCATCTGGAGGAGAAACATACCTAGTTACTGACCACATAAAAGAATGAGAAACATACTTGATGATGACTGCTTTATTAAGCACATACTTATTTTAGATACTTAAATTAGGGATACAGGATTTAATCGAAAAACTTTTAATGTTTTAATCTTTTAAACTGATCCTGGCTATATGCTTTAATTAACTTACTGTCTTCAGCAAGTGTAAAGTTCCTGTTAAGATGCTCAGTGTGTTTAATGGCTATGTTTCTTTGTTGTTCTAGGCTTTTCTCATTATGGTTTCAGCCATGTAATGTTTTGCAAAAAGGAGGGGAAAGTAGAAGTGTTTGGTGAAGTCCACATAATAAGACTAGGGAAAACCTAATGACAGACTGCATGTCTTCTCTTGTGTGATATTTTGCTTTAATGTTGATATTTTCTTCATTTTCATGTGCCACTTCAGTCATACCTACAAACTGTTTGTGAATGTTGTTGTAACCGAAAACTAAAATGGCTGTACATATTTTCTAACAGTTAACAAAATTTAAACATAATGCGTTGTTCTTCCTTTAGGACTTACCTAAATTGCTTTTATATTATTTCAACCAAAGTGGATAAATCTTGTTAGTCTTTAAAATCTTGTTTGTGCAAGTTTACGTTCTAGCTGTAATTGCAATTTAATTTTAATATTGCACAGGATTAATAAAGACTCTTTCTGTAGCTATCTAGCTATATGTTATTCTAGCACCCATACAGATATATATGTAGTAGTTATGCATGTACTTTTTGAAAACTGTATAATAAATCATGTTGGTTTAATTTTTTTTTTTTGAAAAAATAAGTATGCATGTTGACAAAAGGTATCTGTTCTTGAAAGATGTGGATGTGGCAGGAGATGAAGAAACATGTGATGAAATGATAGAATATGTCTCACCTGAGCAGCTGGGAGAGCAGCTGGTGACCCTTTCCTTATTACCGGAATCAAGGTGGAAAAACCTCCTCAGTCTTGATGTTATCAAGGTAATGGTTTTTTTTAAAAAGGAGGTAAAATAAGGTCTGTTTCTCCTGTAATATAGACCAGGAAGTTGTCTTTTGGGTGTTCAAGAAATCTTGAGACGGTGGAACTGTTTCATAACTTTTACTGTTACTATTTCTGCAACATGCAAAATAGTTTTCTGAAGGCAGATATTTCCATTTCAGTGCAGCCAATAAGTGGCTGTAAATCTGCTGTAGGTTATGCCTCGAAATCGCTGTTGGGCGTTCCTATAACTAGAAAAAAAAGGGGACACACACAAAAGAGTGCGGATACCTTTGCCCTTCTTCAATGAGCTGCATTTACCTAATCAGAAAATTTGATCCTGCTTTTCAGGTACTTTTCAAGATTTTGCAGTAAAAGACCATTATATGGTACTTTTTGTAATTTCTGGAATTTGGAAGAGAGGCTGTTCTTCTACACAGTAGCTTCGTATTTACCTCAGTTTACCTTACTTACTTACCATATTTACCTTACTTTTCAGTTAGTCCTTAGAGTTTTTGCAGTATTTTAAAAATGTTGATAAAGAAAAATCCCATATGCTCTTACTACGATGGTGATTTTAATTCAAATATCTACTTAACAGAAAAAAAATAAACCAAGAGAGCCACCGAAAGTTCCCAAGTCAGCCCCTTTCTTCATCCCGACAGTTCCTGGCCTTATACCCCGATATCTTGCTCCAGAACAAGAAAATGATACACAGGTAAACACAAGAAGCTACGTAATAGTTTTTATCTGATGTATTCCATAAGAAGATCTTAAATGCTTTTTAGTTCTCAGTAAAGTCTTTAAAATACCAGTTTTAACACATTTACATTAATTGTTTCTTTCTTAAAGTCTTTTATTCTGTCAGTAAGAAAAGAATAATTGAGATGTAAATTGTGTTTGCATATTCATGTACATTCTCTTTTACATTCGTGGTCTAGTCAAAGATAGTAAACCTTGGAGTACTGGCACAGAAATCTGATTTCTACATTCATCTTGAAGAAGCCTTGAGCACTAATGAATGTAAGTTACCAAGCTATTTCAGTAAAAATATAGCTGCTAATCATATTTGCATATCTCTTAGATTTCTGATGCATTTCTGATCTCTAATGTGGGAGCAAAAAATATGCATAATACAGTAGCAAAGGCAAAGAGGATGACCTTGTTATAAGAGCTGACTATTAAATAGACAGCCAATATAGATCAAAGATCTGTTGGTACTTCATCTTGCCTGCAGTACAGATCCCAGTTCTGGCTAAAACATCCCTAAGATTGTTAGATTTTTTTTTTGAGATTCTGATGATTTCACGCAGAAAAGGTGCTATGTATTTGTCATGTAGAAAGGAATGGAATGGTATGGTAAGGAATAGTCTGGTGATTCACTGAAATATGAAAACCATCATTTACCTAATGAGTTGATTTTCAAGTGCTACTTCACTAAGTGTTCAGCAAACTTAGAGCTTTAATTGATCGTTTTGTAATTTAAAGATTGCAAAGAAATAATTGATAAAAAATAAGCTGTTGGATTTCTTTTAACATTCAGTTAATTAGAAAGTGAAGTCACTTAAATTGCGTATAAAATGTACTGCTGTTTTCCCTGTTTAACTTGTGGTGCTACACAATCATTGAAATTCAGATTTTTGGAAATGAGTGCTACTATAACTGGCTTGTCAGGACAGTCACTAGTAGCTTGTCCACAAGACATTTCTGCTGGGAGTTTTTCTATCCCTCTTAAACTCTTTTAGGATGACCAGATTGCTCAAATGCATGTGAAACTTCCTGTGTGCAGGATTTTATTAATCTGTCACAAACAAGGTGTGGTTTTATGCTGAGTTTTTAGTATTTCAACTGGTAGTATTCTATTAAGCTGCTTCAAAGCTACTCAAAGGGTGAAACACCAGGTGAACATTTAAAAACCTAAACAAGCACCTAGAGGCTGGCTGTACTAGGAGGCAGCTACACACCGTGTTGCATTGTAGTAGTGGTCCGAGGGGCCTCCCTCCGGCCACGTTGCTGCTGGAAGGCAGGTGTGCTCCAGGGTCTGTGCTCTAGTCCCAATCCAGGGAACCTGTTGATCCGGACTCAGGAAGCTGCTGGAGTGTAATATGGCTCTATGCTTGCTAGTTTACAAGCATCTCTTCTAAGAGTGACTAGGCTATGCAACTAATAGGAGTATCCCAGAAGCCATCGTAGCTTACCATTGGGATGCAGACAGAGATTTGTACCTCGCATCAGGACGGTGGAACATAAGATTGAACTGGGCACTTTTTCCATATCTTATGTGTATCAACTTCACAGCATTTTCCGTGCTTCTTTTTTTTTTGTTAACAGCGCAGAAGTGAGTTAATGCATCTGTTTAGTACTTTAACGTTTTAAAAAACATTTAGTTCTATAATATTTAAAAAAAAGACTAGCTAATGATTTTCATTGTTGTGCTTCCTAGCAAGAGAAATTTTAATTAAAAGACATCTTACCAACAGCTGTGTTTGCAACCATATATATTATTAATTCTACATCTTCAAAGCAAATGGACGGAATTCTCAAAGATCAGGTGGGATGGTAGAAATCCTGAGGAATAATGTTTGTGGAGGGGAAGGAAGAGTTTGTAAATTATATGTATATCTACCAGGGAAAAGATTTCCCTTATCTCACCACCTGCCAAGTGCCAGGAAGGGCAGGAGGAATTACTTTAACAGAAGTAATAATTACCTTAGATGCACCAGAATATCCTCAATTTAGGTCAATAAGGATATCAATAAGGATAAACACTGTAAAGTTTCCTAGTAAAAGTAGTACCCTGTCTCTTCTAGAATGTATTTGCAGTGAGATCTTGATGTCCAGAGTATGTAGGTTCTTTTTGTCAAGAGATGTAAAACGACGATGTTATGTGGTTGATAAGAAATTTTGTTCAGGTTAAAAGACAGAAATGGCGGGAAGGGGAGAGATAAAAATATAAATATGTTGCTTGTGTTTTTCATGGTCTTTTTCTCTTATTAGAAAAGTGGTTCTCTATAGTTTGTGATGGGATGGTATGTTAAAGGCAAGGTGGCATTTTGTGGAAAGCTAAAAAGGAAGGAAGCAGTAGAAACACAGAGCCAGTGCTTAAGAATTTTGGAATAAACCTGTGTGTTTGAAGGATCTGTAAGATTTTTTTGTGCAAATGTTACTGATAATATATCCCTCAATGTTTTAACACAGATACAGCTCCACTTAACTTACTGAAAGGTTTGGGACCTTCCAACATTGAGATAGAGCTAAGGGGTTTGGCTCCTGAAGGTGGTGGCTCCATGGAGGTGATGCTAAGCTTTTTGAGAATGATTGGGGTGATGCTGAACAAGAAGTACAACTTCGAACTTGCTCAGGCATACCTTGCACTGTTTATAAAGGTAATAACTTCAATGTAAAATTTTGTGTTGGTCTTGTTCAGATGATGGTTGTCCAATAAAAAGAAGTAAATTGTCTTCTTAGAATAATTATCTTAAGTGATAATGGCCTCAAGCGCTGCCAGGGGAGGTTCAGGCTTGACATCAGGAAAAATTTTTTCACAGAAAGGGTGATTGGTCCCTGGCAGAGGCTGCCCAGGGAGGGGGTTGAGTCCCCTTCCCTGGAGGGGTTTAAGGGCCGGGTGGACGAGGTGCTGAGGGACATGGGTTAGTGATTGATGGGAAAGGTTGGACTCCATGATCCAGTGGGTCTTTTCCAACCTAGTTGTTCTGTGATTTTTAAGAAAAAAACAAAAACAACATGTAGATGGTTTTAAAATGATAATTGAACAACTCCTAAAACTTGCAAACCCAGATATTGTGAAGAGGACAGGTTTTATTTGAGTATTAATTACTTAAAATTGTTTTTATTTCTTCTAACATACCTACCTTTTTATTGGTTATTAGTTGCTAAGATATGATATGCTGTGCCTTAAGAAAGAAAATAATTCAGTGCACAATGTTTGAGGAAGTAAAATAGGCATCTTGTTGGATTTACCATGCGATACTACAAGCTCAACTTTTACTTCCCATGTCAGTTGGCTGGCTTTCTTCTTTTACCTGTAAGAGGGGCATGGTTTAGAGATTGGTGGGAATGGTTGGACTCGATGATCCAGTGAGTCTCTCCCAACCTGGTGATTCTATGATTCTGTGATCCTAACTGTCACAGACCTAATGAAATTATTCCAATGTGTGTGGAAGTCAGAAAGTTTCTGTGGTAGAATACATTAACATTTATTCACAAAGAGAGAAGATTGAAACTCTTCAGGTGTACACATGCTTACCTTGACAAGATACTGTGTTTTATGAAACTGTAAGAAAGCAATCAATTACAGTTTACTAGAAAAAGTTGTGGTAAACATTCAGACGCATGTAATATTGTGTATCTGATGGAATATTTCTTAAAGCAATATGACGGGGATTAGTTTTAAAGACGCGGTGTAATGCTGGACCATATGACTTGCTCTTTTCCTTTTTAGTGGGGTTAAGTAGAATCTATGGGGCAACTTCCACACGAAAAAGTAGTGCAGACAACAAGGAGTAGATCTGTAGAGTAAAACACAGGTCTTGACAAAAAGCCACTGGTGAATGAATATCAGGTCTATTTATTATTATCCTGATTTTTATTAGTCTGGTCCTGTGGACTGTATATGTTTAATAGTTGCAATATTGAATGTTAGAATTTGTATGTCTATTTAAGTTTCATAGAAAAGACATCTAGTTCTTGCAGGGTAGGTTGTGGACAGCGACGTAATTTGCCTGAGAAACGTACTCTTGGTCTGAAGTGCAGTAGAATACTATAAACTCAGTCTGTGATATATGAACAGCAGTATCTTCTGTTGTACGTTCCAAGTAAAACAGCTCTGAGCTTAGCAAGGCCCCTAGATTGAAGTTGTAGCCTGGAGAATAACAAGTTCCATCCATTAAGTGGTAATAATATATTGCCTCTTCACAAGATTGAGAAGTTTATTTTCTTTATGCTTTGCTAAGGTTACTGTTTATTACACAGAGACACATCATCTCCCGGTACCACTGTAGAGTGTGCTGGCATCATTCTTCTTGCCTTATGCAGCATGCGTTATTGAAGTACTAATACTGATTGACCTAGGGGCATCTCTTTAGCCTTTCTAGTGGAAAGAGGAATTTGTGATACCGGTTGGAAAGTGGAAAAAGTTACCCTCTAGAGAAGTATGTTATTAGGATAGATTCAGCAGCAGGAGGCAGAAGATCTAGTAAAGCAGTAATGTATGTAAGAAGTTTTTCTGCTTTATCTTATGTAATATATATGTAGAAGCAAAATAAGTTGTAAAAGACTATCAGGAGGGGAGGCAGCATTAAGTAGACGGAATTAACTGAAGGGAGAGTCCTTCCCTTCCCTGGGATGTTCCTGAAAGTGAAGTATTGGAATTGAGTAAACAGATTGTTATTGTTATTAGTATTATTGTTGTTGTTGTCGTCATTATTATCTGTATTTGTTTCACTAATGACTTGTTTTCATTTTCAGTTACATCTTAAGATTCTCTCATCTGAGCCAAACCTATTGGAAGAAGTATCCAGGTTGTCAACACAACTCCAAGAAACTTGGATTCATTTACAGTCTCTCTTCAACCAGAGTCTATGTGTGTTAACTTATATGAAAAGTGCTTTGCTGTAAAATACACAAGAGTTTTGTAGACATAAAATTCCTGTCAGGATAGCAGTACGATTTATTACCAAAACTACAGGATTCTGGGGATTATACTGGGACTTCTGGTGCTCTGTTTTATACATCTGTGTAGGGCAAATTATTTTAGAACATGTGTAAGTGCGTATTTTTATTCACTCCAGTTGGAGCAAAAAGTAATGGGTGTGGCTTAAATATTCATGTTGGTTTACTTAGTGCTGTCGGTGAACAAAAAGAACAAACAGTTGGATAGCTATATAGGTAATGTGGTTTGTTACTTTATGCTTCCATGACCGAAAAAATGGGAATGTCATTTCTGTGCAGGAGACCAAAACCTATCTTGTGCTTAATAAAAAATTATTGTTGATACAAAAATGATATAAAGTCTGAATTACTAACAGTAAATTAATATTAAAGCAAATTCATGTAAAAATTGCGTTCCTCTGCAGCCAGAGCACTTTTCCTAGGAAGTTTATAAAAATTAATTTTCTTCTCACTGTGGCAAACAGTGTTCACTGTTTTGCCTTGGACACCTGTATCAGAAAGCAAAGATTTCTAGCTGCACTAAAAATGATGGAACTTGAAAAAACTAAACTAAAGAACCCCACACGCTTTTTGTGGCCACATTTCTTCCTGTAAATTTGGAGGCTTAATCTTTCTAAAATTATAATTCTTAAGGAAATAAAGATAACCAGAATAAAAGTTTTGAGTTGTGGGGAATTTTTCATTGAATAAGCTGTTATTTTTATTAATTGACATCTAAGTTTCAAATAATAAGGTTTTGGCAGCATTTGGGAGCTCATGAATGAAATTATCTTCAGCTTTGCTGTTTGAAGGTACTGCCCCACAGCAGAATCTCCTGTATAAGGCCTTTCCTCTATTTCACATGCTTAGGCTACAAGCACAGACTAATACAAATGTATGCAATTTTTATGAGAAAACATGAAAGATGCATTCATTGCATTTGGCCTAGGACTGAAACAGCAGCATGATTTTGCTATTCTGTACATATAATATTTTTCTTTTAATGCCATCACATTATGGAACTCTTTCTTTCATGTATCCTGGAATAAATTATCTGCAAGCATGTCCAAGCAGTATAGACTATGAAATACTGCCTAAAACAAGTGACAATTCCACACGTATCATGAGGTCAGCAACACTTTTGCTGCTCAGATTTGCAAGAAAAGTTGTCAGGGTTATCAAAGGAGTGCAGAGGTGATGAGAAGTCAACTTTTACAGCTTGTCTGTGGTGTTCTGGTAGTTACCTATAACTTTGACTCCTGTTAAAGCTTGAAGTGAACAAAGACATGTTATGGAAGTTTACAGACTGTTGCATTCTAGCCATTTAGGCCCGAGTCATGGGAGTGATGTACACCTGAGTTCTTTTTTAATTAAGTTTACAACTGAGATTTAAGAAAATGCTTTGTACTGTAGAATGATTAGCTTCTGTTGATATGGTTCTCAAGAATCCCTTGCTCCATGGTTTCTTGAATGGATCTAAAGCAGATCCAAACTTCAATGTAATAAATGCGTAAGAGCCTTAGCTTATAGGTGTTACTGTAACTAATTTAGAAGACCTTAAAGAATAATGGTTTTGAACCAAGCCATTAGACTATTAAAAGATGGGTAAGTCAGTAGACGTAACAGTGGATAATGAACTTTCCTTTTGGACTCCATGATCCTGTGAGTCTTTTCTAACCTAGTGATTCTGTTGATTCCTCTTGGATCAGAGCAAAGCTTTGTCAAGTCTAGTGTTTTCCAGCTGGAGCAAGGAATAGAATCAAACGGTGCAGCAAACAGGTTATGTATAACGTGATCCTTTCTCAAGCACATCACACCAGCCTTCAGCAGACAACTATTTAGATACTTCATGACCCAGCTGTTTTCTAACAGTTGAGTTTAATATTCTGTGACAGACGTGTTTGTTCTCTGTGAGTTCACCTAATCTGTTTTAGAATGCATTTATCCTTCACAACATCCTGTAGTAATGGGACCTGCAATTTAATTAACTATTGAGGGAAGCAGTGTATTTCTGTTTGTATATCCAGACCTATCTTCTAATCTTGTATGCCCCTCCTACTTCTTAAATGTGAAAAATAATAATTGTGCTCTATTCTTCATGCTTCACTGTCTCTCTGCCACTTAGTAGTTGTGAAATGGTTTCTACATTTTACTGAGCATGCACGTGTGATTTTTCACTTGACATACGAGAACCTTCTTGAGGCACAGATGTTCCAGTCTATGTACAAGATTTGTAGAGTAGGGTTTTTTTCTTTTTTTTTATTTTCTGGACTATGATGTAATCAGGAGAAAAAATACATACTTAAGGGGCTGTTCTTCTTAAGCAGAACCAGCAAGTTAATTTCTGCTAATGTTTTATGTATAACATTGTTGACATAATATTTGCAGTCTGTGTTAATGCAGTTTATTACATCATACGCAGATGTGTTTTAAGTCTACCTAGAACACTTCAGTTGTTTCCTTCAGAAAATAGTCTTTAGATGATACCGATATCCTACCTCCTTTATTCTTTTGCCTTATCCCTGTGTTCCTGTGCTCCATTTTCACCATGATTATCTCTGCTCTTGCAGCTTCTGAGCACAGCTGCTCCTTTTATCAGCTGCTGTATACAACATTCCTGTCAAGTTAGGTCTCAGTGCTTCCACTATGTTCTTTTGACTGCGCTTTCCAGACAGATGTGATACTCATAGTTGTTTTGGCACCATAATAGTTGGACCTTGTCCCCTGTATTTGTTGCTGGCTAGATTCTGAATAGTGAAGGTTGCTCTTCTCTGAGCCAGAGGCCTTCACTACAATCTTTACTTAGCTTTTTCTTCCAAGTAAAAATAGAGTCATTATGAGAAAAAAAATGCAAGTGTGGAGTGGGAGTAAACAGGTGCAAATGTTTACACATTGCTCAGCAGCCAGCATAGACCACTGACTTGAAGCATTTGAGCATTTCAAATTAACAGTTCAATGTTTGCGCTTTGTGTGGTTCAAATTTTACTCCTGCTTCAAAAGAAATGTCAGGAAATGTCTCAAGTCTGTACAAATTGTCATCATGGAAGTGTTATTGTCCCAGAGTAAGGAAAATGGAAGATACTCACTTGCATTCTGTGAAGTAAAAAAGCCAAAGTATTTATTGGCGTATTTGTTGATGAATTGTGACTTTTTTTTTTTTTTAAATACTTTTTAAAAGATGAAGAATCCAATCAGTGCCTTACTTGATGTCAGCGCACAGATCATGCTTTATTTTTTCAATGGCTTTGCAGTGTGTGTTAAAGGAGAATTCTATGCTGTCATTAAGTGTCCTTGCATCTGTGCTTTTCTTTTTGTGAAGCAGTGATAAAGAGAGGAAAGAAAAATGAAAGACTAAATAACCAAGATCCTTCTGCCCTGGTGGTTACGTGTTCCCCAGAAGAACCGTGAGGTCTCTGATGCTCTATTGCACATCATGGAGCTTTGCTGGTTAGTGGTCCTCTCTGCAAGATGCATTTTCTCTACTCGTATGTGAGCTGCTTGTTCACCTAACAGTCCATGTGGCTCAGCGTAGGCACTTACTATTGCCCTGACTCTCCGGTGTGTTGAATGGACTGATGTGCAGCTCTGTGAGTGTTAATAGTGTCCGGTGTTAAGGGTCATCCCCTTCAAGGATCAGACTGCCTTGGTGATTGGCAGTTAGCTGAAATCACCCATAGAATATTTCAGAATAAGATAGATGATAATAATGTATTTGTAGTATCCTCACTCAGTTGCTCTGTTGGTAAAGGCTATGGTGGAAATAAACTTGCCTACTTCAATTAGGTTTAAAGGATTCCTTCATCCGGTGCTGTCCTGTAGCCAAGTTGCTAGTTGCTTACAGCTACACAGCTGAAGATCTAGCACTTGGTGTCTCCTGAGTTGCCCAGTGCTAGTTTCATAATAAGATGTGAATTTAGTAGCTCTTCCCATTTGTAGTTACTGCAGACTCTCCTTGACAGTTTTTCAGATTCACGTGTCTCAAAACTAGATGTGAAGGGGGAGGGGGTTGAGCCCAGGCTAGACAGGAACGAGCCCGGATGTGGGGAATTGGTGATTGGGAGAGGGTGCGCGGGCGAGGACCACCAGTACCTCACCGCACAAAAAGTGGGGGAGAACACACCTCGGGGTGCTAAGGGAGATGCAGGCACTCTGGTGTTAACTACTCCAGTTACCAGGCAGTTGGGAACGAACCCTGTTCCCTCTAGGAGGGCTGAAGGCTCGGCAGCTCAGCTGAAGTGCATTTACACCAATGCACGCAGCATGGGGAATAAGAAGGAAGAGCTGGAAGCTGTCGTAGGGCAAGGGGCCTATGATGTCGTTGCCATCACGGAAACGTGGTGGGACGACTCATATAACTGGAGTACAGCTATGGTGGGGTATAAGCTTTTCAGGCGGGACAGGAAGGGTAGGAGAGGAGGCGGGGTAGCCCTCTTTGTAAGGGAGGACTTGGACTCCATTGAGATGGATTGTGGCCATCAGGAGGTTGAGTGCCTGTGGGTCAAAATCAGAGGAGCCCACCAGAAGGTAGATTTTGGGATGGGAGTCTGTTACATACCACCCAGCCAAGGAGAAGCAGCTGAGGAGCTCTTCTATAAACAGCTGCGGTCAATCTCTAGATCGATGCCTCTCGTTCTGGTGGGAGACTTCAATCTGCCTGATATCTGCTGGGTGTACAACACAGCAGAAAGGAAGCAGTCTAGGAGGTTCCTGGAGTGCGTGGGAGACAACTTCCTCGCACAGCTGGTGAACCAACAAGGGAGGGTGCCCTCCTAGACCTGCTGTTGGTGAACAGAGAAGGCCTTGTAGGGGATGTGGCGGTAGGTGGACGCCTAGGACTAAGCGACCATGAGATGATAAAATTTTCTGTTCTAGGTGAAGTGAAGAGGGTGGTTAGCAAGACGGTAACATTAAATTTCCAGAGGGCAGACTTTGATCTCTTCAGCAGGCTGGTTGGCGAAGTCTCATGGGAGACAGTACTCAAGGGCAAGGGAGCCCATGAGGGCTGGGAGCTCTTCAAAGGGGTGGTCCTAGCAGCTCAGGAGAAAGCCATCCCCGTGGTCCGGAAAAAAAGCCGGCAGGGGAGAAAGCCAGCTTGGTTGAATAGAGAGATCTTGAGTGATATCAAGAAGAAGAGAAATGTTTATGGGCTCTGGAAGAAGGGACAGGCCTCTTGGGTGGACTACAGGAGGGAAGTGAGATTGTGTAGGGAAAAAATCAGAAGGGCTAAGGCTCAGCTAGAAATTGGATTGGCCAAGTCAGTGAAAGATAATAAAAAATCTTTCTACAAATATATAAATAATAAAAGGAGGACTAGGGAGACCATACAGTCCCTATTGGACGCAGAAGGAACAACAGTAACAGGGGATGAGGAAAAGGCTGAGGTACTTAATGCCTTCTTTGCCTCAGTCTTTAGTCGTAAGGAGGGTCGTTCCATCTGTGTACTAACCCAGGAGCTAGAGGAGCATAATGAGGCTCCCGTGATCCAAGAGGAGGTGGTCAGAGCCTTGCTAGCCCGACTGGACAGCTACAAGTCTATGGGGCCGGACGGGATTCACCCTAGGGTATTGAAGGAGCTGGCGGGTGTGCTGGCCAAACCCCTTTCCATCATCTTCCAACAGTCCTGGAAGACTGGGGAAGTTCCACTGGACTGGAGGCTGATGTTGTGCCCGTCTACAAGAAGGGTCGCAGGGAGCATCCAGGGAGCTCCAGGCCTGTCAGTCTGACCTCAGTGCCAGGGAAAGTCATGGAACAGGTGATCTTGAGTGCTACCATGATGCACATGCAAGAGAACCGGGTGATCAGGCCCAGTCCACACGGGTTCACAAAAGGCAGGTCTTGCCAGACTAACCTGATCGCCTTCTATGACAAAGTGACTCGGCTGCTGGATGAGGGAAAGGCTGTGGATGGATCTTCCTGGACTTCAGTAAAGCCTTTGACACAGTTTCTCCCAGCATTCTGCTTGAGAAACTGTCACCTCTGGGCTGGCCAGGCGCACACTCTCCTGGGTGGAAAACTGGTTGGCTGGAGGGCCCAGAGAGTGGTGGGAAATGGTGTGAAATCCAGCTGGAGGCCAGTGACAAGTGGTGTCCCCAGGGCTCAGTGCTGGGTCCAGCCCTGTTCAATGTCTTCATCAATGATCTGGATGAAGGCATCGAGTGCACCCTTAGCAAGTTTGCGGACGACACTAAGCTGGGTGGAAGTGTCGATCTGCTGGAGGGTCGGGAGGCTCCAAAGGGATCTGAACAGGCTGGACCGCTGGGCAGAGTCCAACGGGATGAGGTTTAACAAGGCCAAATGCCGGGTCCTGCACTTGGGGCACAACAACCCTGAGCAGCTCCAGACTAGGAGAAGTCTGTCTAGAAAGCTGCCTGGAGGAGAGGGACCTGGGTGTGTTGGTTGACAGCGACTGAACATGAGCCAGCAGGGGCCCAGGTGGCCAAGAAGGCCAATGGCATCTTGGCTTGGATCAGACACGGCGTGACCAGCAGGTCCAGGGAGGTTCTTCTCCCTCTGGACTCGGCACTGGTGAGACCACTCCTCGAATCCTGTGTTCAGTTCTGGGCCCCTCACCATAAGAAGGATGTTGAGGCTCTGGAGAGAGTACAGAGAAGAGCAACAAAGCTGGTGAAGGGGCTGGAGAACAGGCCTTATGAGGAGCGGCTGAGAGAGCTGGGGGTGTTTAACCTGGAGAAGAGGAGGCTGAGGGGTGACCTCATTGCTCTCTACAACTACCTGAAAAGACGTTGTAGAGAGGAGGGTGCTGGCCTCTTCTCCCAAGTGACAGGGGACAGGACAAGAGGGAATGGCCTCAAGCTCCTCCAGGGGAGGTTTAGGCTAGACGTTAGGAAAAAATTCTTTACAGAAAGGGTCATTGGTCCCTGGCAGAGGCTGCCCAGGGAGGTGGTTGAGTCACCTTCCCTGGAGGTGTTTAAGGCATGGGTGGATGAGGTGCTGAGGGATATGGTTTAGTGTTTGATGGGAACGGTTGGACCCGATGATCCGGTGGGTCTCTTCAACCTGGTGATTCTGTGATTCTGTGATTCTGTGAAAAGGATTTTGTAAACTTAGTGCCCTAAAAAAACCGTTACGACATTCCTGTCTTAGAATCAGCGATGTTCCCTACTCCTTTGGAAACGTTAGCGTTTCTCTGACATCGCTGGAACTGAAAAGTCGTAGCCTGTTGTGATGTGTCACGTCCATTCCTGTCACATGGGGCAAATTTTAAAGCCCAGGTAAATGTATTCTCAGGGTGTTGGGTTACATGTTCTGTTGAACTTAAGACCTGGTCACACAGGGTTGTGCAACTGCTTGTTGTTCGCATTTGAGATTAATCTTTATATTTGCCTCTTGCTTTGGGTTGATGAAAGGGTGAGGAATGACTGCCCAGTTCTCTTTGAAGAATTCTATTTCAGCAACATCAGAATGAACATAAGCTATTTCAGCAGTGCTTACGTCAGTACTCGGTTGAGGTGGTTTATTCATGGTGCTAGAGTAAACAGCATCGCCTGTACAGAAATCCCTGCAGCTTCCTTAGAACTGACGGCTGAGGATGACATCCTTCTGGTGCACATGGAATGGCAGAAATACTTGATGCCTTTTTTTCACTTCAGTCTTCACAGGCAAAGCCTACTTCCATTTTTCTGTGTGTACCAGCATCCTTTCTGAAGGAGAGGAGCTCTGTACAGTGGGGCAGCAATGGATTAGAAAGGCCTTAGAGCACAGTGCGCTGAAGTCGCCTTCTAACCATGGGACAGCACAGGATGATACAGAAATGCTGTCCAATACAATAGCGCTGCCTTTCAGCTATAAAAAAACGTTGTGATCAAGGAGATCCCTCGCAACTGGATTGGGGCTGTTACGCCCATTTTTCAAAAAGTTGGAGGATCCAGGGAACTATTGGTTGGTCAAAATTAACTTCGGTCTCCAGAATAATCACAGAGCATGTGCTGCATGTGCTTTTGGAATCCATCTCCAGTACACAATGGGCAAAACGAAGAGCAACCAGCAGGGAGCCATGAGGACAAATCATTGTTAACCAAGCTGGTTGCGTTGTAGGTTGAAATGGCTGGTTAGGTGGACAAAGTGTGATCTGTGAATGTAATGATAAAATTCAACACAAGTGTAACAGTATGTAATTAGAATCATAGAGTCGTAGAATCACCAGGTTGGAAGAGACCCACTGGATCATCGAGTCCAACCATTCCCATCAATCACTAACCCATGTCCCTCAGTGCCTCATCCACCTGTCCCTTAAACACCTCCAGGGAAGGGGACTCAACCCCCTCCCTGGGCAGCCTCTGCCAGGGACCAAGGGCCCTGCCTGTGAAAAATTTTTTCCTAATGTCCAGGCTAAATCTCCCCTGGTGGAGCTTGAGGCCATTCCCTCTCATCCTGTCCCCTGTCACTTGGGAGAAGAGCCCAGCTCCCTCCCCTCCGCAACCTCCTCTCAGGGAGTTGTAGAGAGCAATGAAGTGTCCCCTCAGCCTCCTCTTCTCCAGGCTAAACACCCCCAGCTCTCTCAGCCGTTCCTCATAAGGCCTGTTCTCCAGCCCCTTCACCAGCTTCCTTGCTCTTCTCTGGACTCGCTCCAGAGCCTCAACATCCTTCTTGTGGTGAGGGGCCCAGAACTGAACACAGGATTCGAGGAGCGGTCTCCCCAGTGCCGAGTCCAGAGGGAGAAGAACCTCCCTGGCCCTGCTGGTCACGCCGTGTCTGATCCAAGCCAAGATGCCATTGGCCTTCTTGGCCACCTGGGCCCCTGCTGGCTCATGTTCAGTCGCTGTCAACCAACACCCCCAGGTCCCTCTCCTCCAGGCAGTTTCCAGCCAGACTTCTCGTAGTCTGGAGCTGCTCAGGGTTGTTGTGCCCCAAGTGCAGGACCCGGCATTTGGCCTTGTTAAACCTCATCCCATTGGTCTCAGCCCATGGATCCAGCCTGTTCAGATCCCTTTGGAGCCTCCCAATCCTCCAACAGATCCACACTTCACAGAATCATAGAATCATAGAATCACAGAATCACCAGGTTGGAAGAGACCCACCGGATCATCGAGTCCAACCATTCCTATCAAACGGTGCTCTTTGATTAATTACCTACCTTTCCAAATCTCTAGCATTTGCAAAGGTTGTCTATCCACCCCAACAATCATCAGTAAAACTAAAATGTTTAAGTATCTTTAAGTCAAGTGAAAAGAAACATTAAGGCAAGCAAGTAAGCGGTACTTTCACGTTTTTCCTTTAGAAAATTAATTTTAAAAAAAAAGTACTGATAAAAATATACTTTTCTTAAAATATATCTCTGCAAGGAGTATAGCACTGTCTCTATCTCCTCCCATTGGCTAATGAGTAACTGTTCCAACAGCACATCTTGCCTAGTTGGCCTGTGGATCCTCAGTGTCAGGAAATAGTCCTTGCCACTCTCCAAAAGCTTGTTGGATTACCTGTGGTCTGCCACATTGCTCATTGAGGTATTTAAAGTCACCCATGAGAGCCAGGGGCTGCAACCATCTTCTTCTGGCTCTCTGCTGACTTCTCACAGACTGATAAAAAAAAGAAATGAAAAAGCCTAGTAAAATGGAAATCTCAGCTGATGAGTCTTATGATCAGTGACCAACGGGCTTGGGATTTCTGGTTTTATTGGTTTTTTTCTTTTTTCAAACTGGACTATTTTAACCACAGCATTTTGGGCAACATCCATTGTCCTGTATTCTTTTGATTCACCTACAGATAACAAAATGAATGTATACAAGACTTCAGATGTCCCACATTTTCATATTATGTTGGAAATTAATAATAATGATTCAGATAACTCCTCGGGTAATAAATTTCTGTCTCCATGGCATAAGCTAAGACCAAGCTTAGTGTCATCCACAAACTTGCTAAGGGTGCACTCGATGCCTTCATCCAGGTTATTGATAAAGACACTGAACAGGGCTGGACCCAGCCCTGAGCCCTGGGGACACCACTTGTCACTGGCCTCCAGCTGGAGTTAACTCCATTTCCCACCACTCTTTGGGCCCTCAATCCAACCAGTTTTCCACCCAGGAGAGTGTGCGCCTGTCCAGCCCAGAGGTGACAGTTTCTCAAGCAGAATGCTGGGAGAAACTGTGTTAAAGGCTTTACTGAAGTCCAGGAAGATCCATCCACAGCCTTTCCCTCATCCAGCAGTCGAGTCACTTTGTCATAGAAGGCGATCGGGTTAGTCTGGCAAGACCTGCCTTTTGTGAACCTGTGTGGACTGGGCCTGATCACCCGGTTCTCTTGCATGTGCTTCATGATCGCACTCAAGATCACCTGCTCCATGACTTTCCCTGGCACTGAGGTCAGACTGACAGGCCTGGAGTTCCCTGGATCCTCCCTGCGACCCTTCTTGTAGACGGGCACATCATCAGCCTCCAGTCCAGTGGGACTTCCCCAGTCAGCCAGGGCTGCTGGACGATGATGGAAAGGGGTTTGGCCAGCACACCCACAGCTCCTTCAATACCCTTGGGTGGATCCATCCGGCCCCATAGACTTGTGGGTGTCTAGTCGGGCTAGCAAGGCTCTGACCACCTCCTCTTGGATCATGGGAGCTTTGTTCTGCTCCTCTAGCTCCTGGGTTTGTACACAGAGGGAACAACTTTCCTTATTATTAAAGACTGAGGCAAAGAAGGCATTAAGTACCTCAGTCTTGTCCTCATCCCCTGTCACTGTTGTTCCTTCTGCGTCCAATAGGGACTGAATATTGTCCCTAGTCCTCCTTTTCTTGTTAATGTGTTTATAGGAAGATTTTTTGTTATCTTTCACAGACTTTGCCAATCTGATTTCTAATTGAGCTGTATCCCTCCTTAGTTTTGCCCTGCACAATCTCACTTCCCTCCTGTAGTCCTCCCAAGAGGCCTGTCCCTTCTTCCAAAGCTCATAAACGTTTCTCTTCTTCTTGATATCCCTCAAGATCTCTCTATTCAACCAAGCTGGTTTTCTCCCCTGCTGGCTTTATTTCCAGAACATGGGGATGGCTTTCTCCTGAGCTGCTAGGATTTCCTTTTTGAAGAGCTCCCAGCCCTCATGGGCTCCCTTGCCCTTAAGGACTGTCTCCCATGAGACTTCGCCAACCAGCCTTCTGAACAGTCCACAGTCTGCCCTCTGGAAATTTCGTGTGACCGTCCTGCTAACCACCCTCTTCACGTCACCTAGAACAGAAAACCCCATCATCTCGTGATCGCTTTGTCCCAGGCGTCCACCTACTGCCACATCCCCCACAAGGCCTTCCCTGTTCACAAACAGCAGGTCCAGGAGGGCACCCTCCCTTGTCGGTTCGCTCACCAGCTGTGTGAGGAAGTTGTCTTCCACGCACTCCAGGAACCTCCTGGACTGCTTCCTTTCTGCTCCATTGTACTCCCAGCAGATATCGGGAAGATTGAAGTCTCCCACGAGAACAAGAGGCATCAGTCTAGAGACTATCCCCAGCTGTTTATAGAAGAGCTCCTCAGCTGCTTCTCCTTGGCTGGGTGCTCTGTAACAGACTCCCATCCCAAAACCTGCCTTCTTTTGGGCTCCTCTGATTTTAACCCACAGGCACTTGATCTCCTCATGGCCACAATCCATCTCAACGGTGTCCAAGTCCTCCCTTACACAGAGGGCTACCCCGCCTCCTCTCCTGCCCTTCCTGTCCCCTCTGAAGAGTTTGTCCCCCACCACAGCTGCACTCCAGTTTTCATGCCTTCTTGGTTTTGCCACCAATGTCAATCGTTGTCAGGCCAGGGGCTCGCTGGATGTCAAACACTCTGCACTCCTGCTCCAGAGGCCCAACAAGAGTCGTGGCCGTTTCTTGCTCACCGTCTCCTCTGGCAGAGAGTGCCCAGAGGAGGGCACGGACTTGGTGAAGGGTTTAGAGGGGAAGCCCTGGGAGGAGTGGCTGAAGTCACTTGGTCTCTTCAGACCCGAGAAGAGGAGACCGAGGGGAGACCTCATCGTGCTCTGCAGCTTCCTCAGACGGGGAGGAGGAGAAGCGGGCACCGAGCTCTTCTCTCTGACCCAAGGCAGTGGCAGGAGGATGCGCCAGGGGAGGTTGGGTTGGACGGAAGGACAGTGTTCTTCACCCAGAGGGTGGTGGAGGCCTAGAACAGCTCCCCAGGGAAGCAGTCACGGCACCAAGCCTGAGAGCGTTCAGGAAGCCTTTGGCCAATGTCCTGAGACACACAGAGCGCGTTTTAGGGTTGTCCTGGGCAGGGACCCGGATTGGACTCCATGAGCCTTGTGGGTGCCTTCTAACTTGGGACATTCCGTGCTTCGATGAGTTTTGGGGGTGTCCTACACAGGGACAGGGCTTGCACTCAATGGCCCTTGAGGGTCCTTTCCCACTTAAGACATTCCACGATTGGATGATTTATTGTCCTGCTGCATTGGGCAGGCTCAGACTGTTGCACGGGGATGGGATGTTCTCTTCTCTCTTTCCCTTTTTCTCCTGATGCTCCCCTTCCCCATCTTACCCTCCCTTCCAGGGCCACCCTGCCCCTGCCTGCCCGCCTGCCAGCTTGTGGTGGGTCCCTTTGTGACATCACAGCGGGATCCCACCCTGGCCCCCGAGAGGTGAGGGAGACGGAGCCCCCCACCCCTCAGTGTCCGTCAGGACAGTGGCGGGAGAGACAGCAGAGCTCACAGCTCCAGAGCGGAGCTCACGTCTTGCCCCGTGCTGCTGAGGCGTTTGCCGAAGCTTCTTTCTTCTCGCTCCCTACGCTTTTACCTCCATCCCAAACGATGGCAGAGAGACCTCCTCGCAGCCCCAAGGGGGCCTGGGAGAAGAATGAGTCTCCCCAGGAGAGCAGCTCTGCCCCGCAGGCCGAGGAGGTGGCCGTGGTTGAGCCCCTGAAGATCGGTGAGTAAGGAGCCCTGGAGGGCTGAACAGGGACCGACGCCAGGGTCACGGAGGAGACTCTGTTCCTCTGCTCCGCAATGCCAGGCCCCCGCTTTTGCACCCACAAGAATTCCTCGTGGGAAGGCCGCGTGCTGCTGGAAGGCTGAGGCGGTTCCCAAGGAGGGAGAGAGCAGGGGGGACCCGACTCCCGCTCTGGGGCAGAGGCAGCGATGCTGGGGGACACAAACCTTTCCTGCCCTCAGCCCCGTGTCTCGGGACCTTTCCCAGACGCGCCGCACTCCAGCCCGGCAGCGCAACTGCCTGTGGAGCGTTGCATGGGCTTGTGGTGCCCCAAGGGCAGGACCCGGCCAGGCCCCCGCTTTTGCAGCCAGCAGAGACCCCGGCACCCTCTGACAGCCCTTCCTGCTCTCCTGCTTTCTTAGACGCCAGCTGGTTCCCCTTGTACGCAAAGGTGAAGGAAACTGTGGACAGCATCTGCAGCTTCATCAGCTTCTCGATGAAGGTACCCCTGCCCCTCCCTGCCTGGGCAGAGCGGCTTCTCCCAGGTCTCCACCTCCAGGGCTCCAGCCCTGCTGGCCATGGGTGTCCCCCTCTCACGCTCCCTCTTTGGTCTTTGTGCCAGGAGAGCATCTGCAGGTTTCTAGACAGCGTCGGAGCCCTTTGCCAAGCTGCCAAGGAGTCGGGCTTGTCCCGAGGCCTGGATGTGTTCTGCCGTGGCTACCGGGTTGTGGAGAAGGTCGAGGTGAGAGGACAGGCAGGAGCTCAGAGGAAGAGGGCAAAGCTTGGTCCGTGGGAGGGGAAATGGCCTCAAGTCGCGCCAGGGGAGGTTTATGTACGTATTGGAACAATTTTGTTATGGAAAGAGAGGTGCAGCGTTTGAAGAGGCTGCCAATGGAAGTGGTGGAGTCTCCATCCATGGAGGGGTTCAAAACACGTGGAGATGTGTTGCTTTGGGACAGGGTTTAGTAGGCACGGTGGGATGGGACAGATGGTTGGACTGGATGAGCACAGAGCTCTTCCCTAACCTTAAGGTTTGTATGACACTGTGAGTGTCTAGTGGCACTGGGTGCTGAGTGTCTGGTGGCACTGGGTGCTGAGTGTCTGTCTGGTGGCACTGGCTGCTGGGTGTCTGGTGGCACTGGGTGCTGAGTGTCTGGTGGCACTGGCTGCTGGGTGTCTGTCTGGTGGCACTGGGTGCTGGGTGTCTGGTGGCACCGGGTGCTGAGTGTCTGGTGGCACCAGGTGCTGAGTGTCTGGTGGCACTGGGTGCTGACGGTCTGGTGGCACTGGGTGCTGACGGTCTGGTGGCACTGGGTGCTGAGTGTCTAGCGGCAATGGGTGTTGCTGGCTGCCAGGTCCCATACCAGTTGTGCTTCGCAGGCGCTGCTTCAAGAGGAAAGCAGGAACGACTGCCTCAACTTGGAGCTGTGGTGGAAAGCCATGCGTGTGGTCACCGAATTGAGGTACCTGAACATCCCTCCCCGGGACACCTGAGGTCCACAGCGACACGCACGAGGCCTCCAGGCTCCGCTCCCTGCACCAGTGGCCGACTGGCCCCTCTCTCTCTTTCCAGCTCCGTGGAGAGAGTGCTGGAGGGCAAGGAGAAACTCCTGATAGAAATCTGCCTGACAAAACTCTTGCCCCTCTCAATAAATGTTACGGAGAGTTGTGAGGCAGACACATCCGTCGACCCCTGCACCGTGGTAAGTGCTGGGTGAGCTACAGGAGCCCCCAGGCCCTCTGGGCTGCTCCCTGGCCACCCTGTGCTGCGATGCCACCGGAGGGCAAGGCAGGGGCTCAGCTTTGCTTGCCCAGCCTCATCCCTTCATCCCCTTCGCGTGTTGCGGCCACCTCCAGTGCCACGGGAGGCTCTGCGCTTCGGGTCTCTGCCAGGCACGCCTGGGAGTCCTGCCTTGGAACTGGGAGGTGGCCGCAGCCTTCCGGAGGGGAGGGGGCTGGCAGCAAATCCTGCCACGATCCTTGGTCTTCTTTGCAGACCCTGGAAGCCCTGGACGAGATGATGGAGGAGTTGCTGCGCATCACTCCAGTCGCTGAAGTCGGTGACAATCTGCAGAGCATCTTCGAGGTCTGCATCTGTGAGGAGTTGAGTTCGGAGGGGCTGCTCCTCAGCCTGGGCGAGCCCAGCCCGGGAGCTGTGCAGCGCTGCTTCTGCTGGAGCAGGACTGTGCTCCCAGGGCTCACCAGGACCTTCTCTCTTCCCACGTCAGACGCTTGTGACCTTCAGCAGCTCAGGAGTAGCAGCTGTGCGCCAGAGGGCCCTGGGCAGGATCGGGAAGCTCACTCGTCTGCTGGCCAACAAGCCCACCCTGAAGGTAAGGAGCCAGGCCCCTCCAGCCAGGCCGTGTCCCCTCGCTGGCCGGCAGAGCAGCCGCAGCTCCCCCTGCACGGGGCTGCTGCCCACTTGGCTGCTGTGCGAGCCGGAGCCGGCATCGCCCTGCAAAGCCCTGACTCGCCAGGGATCCAGCCCTGGGCGCCCTCTCCCCCCCAGAGCTTTGGCACCAGCTGCCTCCCCTCAACCCTTCTGCTCTTCTGCCTCCCTCACCCAGCTCTGGCAGAAATGGTCAAGACACACGGAAGGCCTCATCTTCTTTGGAGACCTGCAGATCCCTAAACTGGGACAACTGCTCGGACATCTCATCCTTTTCCCGTATTCCGTGGAAGAGAACGGAACTCCGGATTTGGATGCACTGCGTTCTCTGTATGAGTTCATCCGCAAGCAAGAAAGTAAGAGAAGTCACGCAGGGCTTCGTCTCTCCACACAGACATCTCCTGATAGCCCCGCTTCTCTTTAAGCACCGTTCGATCTGAAGGATGGTGGTGATAGGGTTGGCCTTGCTGGCCAAGGAAGCTGCTTTGTCCTCTTGACCCTTCTGCCTTTTTCCCGCTCTTCAGGCAGGTCAATGCCAACGGAGAAAGTTCTCCTCCAGAAAGACGCTAAGGACACCTCCCTGACCAATTTTCTCAGCACCAAGGACATTCTCATGGTAATGAGCTCCTCCCTTGCTGGGACTCCTGTTCCAGGCAGAGATGGGCAACTCGTAGGAGCAAGGGCACGGAGACTGAGTGGGGCTGGCGTGGCCTCCCTGTCCCTGCTGGGAGGGTTCCTGCTGTCCCCGAGCAGGGACGATTGGGGGGCTGCACTCCAGGGTCCCAGCAGCACCTCCATACTCCCGGCCACCAGTGAACTCTGGCTGGCTTGGGCCCCCCCCACCATGCCCATGAGCTCAACCTTCCTCCCTCCCGCTGGAGGCCCTCCCTCCTCATCCTCCCCCAGGCAGACACCGCAGCCCCCGCCGCCAGCTTTCCTGCGGGCGCCGTCCACAGCGCTGACGTGCGTCTCTCGCCGGAGCTGCTCACGCTGCCAGGCAAAGCAGCACAACCAGGGCTCTCGCTCGGACATCTCCTCATTCCTTCCCTTCCTCCCACAGAGGCTGGCACGATACCTCCATCCCGAGGAGAAGACGGACATCATCACCACGGCCATCGAGGCCATGACCTGGTTCAGCGTCTCCAACAAGGACGCAGCGAGAGACGTGTTGGATGTGGCCGTGGGCGCCCCTGAGTGCTGGCTGGTGGATTTGAGTGGCGTGGGGCTGGAAGCCCCTGCCCTTGAGCCCTGGCCGCCCTTCTTCATCTCTTCCTCCCTCCCTCCCTCCCTCTCAAAGGTAGGGGTCTCGGGCACCTGAAGCCACCTGAAGGCAGCAGAGAGGGGTGGGAAGGGCAGCCGAGGAAATGGCTGCACTCCAGAGGCAGCTCCATCCTCACCTCTGTCCCCTCCAGGTGCCAAACATCATCAAGTCCATGCACGGAAACCTCCCAGCCATCAAGACGGAGGCAGCGCTGCGCAGCTTGGAGTCACTGCTGCTCCTCGTCACCAGGCACCATTCCGCTGAAGTGCTCTCAGCACTAATGAAGATCGAGCCACCAAGAGACAGGTGCTGGCCCTGAGAGCCTGGAGGGTTGTTCCCTGTGGGGAGAGGGACACGGAGCCTCTCTGGCTGCCAGAGCCAAGGAAGGGGGCGGGACACCCCTGGGGAGCAGGGCCCTCCTCCCCACCACGCTTTCCAGCCCCAAGAAAGCCCTGCAGCTGCCACAGGTGGCCAAGCCAGCCCAGAGCCCCGCACCATCCCGCTCCTCTCAGCCCCACAGCCATGCCCACTCGCTCCTCTCCTGCTGCCCAGGGCCCCCAGATGAGGGCCAAGGTCCCCGTCCTGCAGGGCTGCCCCAGGCCAGGCTGCAGTGGCCGAGGACACCCTGCTGACCGAGCGCTCTGCCTTGCAGCTCTGCCCTGCCTGTGTGGGAGATGCTCTTCTCCATGCCAGAAACCATGGAGAGCATCTTGATAGAGCTCTTCCAGTGGCACCAGAGGAAACGTGCGCGGCTTCTCTGCACTCTAGATGAGGACGTCGGCATGCTTCAGTTGCTCGTGAGTTCCCAGCAAAAGCCCCAAGTGCCCTTGGCCTCAGCTGGTGGTGGCACCCGGAGCTGCAGAGTTGAGGGAGCCCCACCTGCTCTGCCGCTCGCCCACTGCTGCCTTTCTTCCAGGTCCTGGCCTGCACGGAATTTCAAAAGGAGAATTTTGAGGGGCTGTGTAAATTCTGGAGATCCCTGTGGGCTCCAAGCCCAGCCTTACGCCCACTGGTGCTCCAAGGCTTCATGGTGCTCTCTCAGAGAGCCGAGACGGTGAGTGCGGTGTGGGCAAGGGGAGCCCCCTTGGCAGCCGGCACCTGGGACCGTGGGGAAGGTGGTGGCTTGGCCGTGGCTGGAGTCAGGCGATGGGCTGATGGTTCCAAATGCTCTCCCTGCTGAGGCAGGTTCTGGTGGCCGCCTGGGGAGCTTTCCAGGCACGGAGCTTTTCCAACAAGGGAGTTATCTTCACGCAGGCAAGAAGAATGCGGGTCCTCCTGCCGCAAATAACACAAGACCTGCAGGACAAAAGGGAAGATGTGTTGATGAAGGCCCTGTGCACCATCCAAAACATTCTGGGTCACCTGAAGAAGAAGGAGGCCAGCTCCATCACTGTGAAGCTTGTGGAGAAGCTGCTGCCCCTCTTTGATCACGTAAGGCTGATGGGGAACCTGAGCCCTGCAGATGGTTATTGGGCAAGGACATCTGCCCTGCGGCCCAGCTTCTCCTCCCAGTTCTCCCCCAGGTTTCTGGGTTCTGCAGCCCAACTTCCACCTTGCCCCAGCCCAGGACCATTCAGCTGCACCGACACAGCTGTGCAGCGCCTCCACTACCCCGATCCAGCCCTCGAGCATCTCCCCTCCCATCAGCCGTGGTGACGCTCCAGCTCACCGTGGGCAGAGACACATCGGTTCTCAAGACCTGCTCTGCTTCTTCCTGCCAGGAGCTCAGCAAGGTGAGAGAACAAGCCATTGTGTGCTTCAGAGAGCAGCTGAAGAGCGTCGTACTCAAGGACAAGAGCCTGAAGAAGAGCAAAGTGAGAATGGCTCTGGTCCCGCTCCTCCTGCACTTGAGCGACGAAACGCCGAGCGTGGCCAAGGTACGGATTTCAAGGCTGAGCCGCCATGCAGGCAAGAGGCTCCCAGACACTTGGGCCAGGGCACGTCCCAGCTTCCTAAGGCCATCGCCATCCCACAGTCAAAGGCACGGGAAGAGAGCTGCCCAGTCTCCCCACCCAGGCCCTCGTGTCATCTCCCACCTTCTGCTGCTCCACAGGCATCCGAGGAAGCTCTCCTGGCTGCAGCAAAGTTCCTCGGCTGGAGGGAGGTCCAAGAGTGCATCCGGGCTCAGCAGATGTGGAGAATTCCAGAGTGCTTGGTGAGAAGAACCCCCAAAGGCCAGGCTGGACGAGGGCTGCCCGAGACGTCTGGGGTGTGGGTCTCACCTGCCCTGCTCCAGCCTTCAGCCCACAGCCTGCAGCTGCATCCTTGCTCCCTGTCCTCAAGAACAGAGCCCCCGAGGGCTCTTCTCCACGCTCTGTGCGAGGGAAGGGTCCTCGCAATGGGGCATCCTGGGAGGAGGGACCGTGACATGCCCATCCCCTTGTGCTCTCCAGCTGGCTCAGGACCAAAAGAGGGCTGAGGAATATTTGAATGAGAGCCTGCGCTACCTGAACGATCCTCAGGACGCGGTGCAAGAGGCAGCCGTGAGGTTCATCGGTGAGCCACCACCCCCACGTCCCTCTTCCAGCACCCTGACCCCAGCTCCCACCCCAGCCCTGGGCAGCGAGAGGGAGATGTGACCCAGCTCTGTCCCTAGGGCATGCTGCACAACCCTTGAAGCACCGAAAGCCAGAGAAGGTGTCGGAGATCTGCAGAGGTGAGGAGGGGTGGGGTTGGGTAAGCCGGGGCTGGTGGGACAGGGGCTGGGGACTGCTCCGGGTGCCGCTGGGCCTGGCCCTGCTCCAGGGACGCCTGTCTGGGCCACTCGGGGCATTCCTGCACAGCAGCTCTCTTCTGGCCGCGCCTGCTGGGGTCTGGAGGGGACGCTTGGGGCTCTCTGCAGACACGGGGCTTCTTCTCAGCTCTCTTTTCCTCCATCACAGCCCTCCAGGCCCTCACCGAAGACAGCGAGGAGGCAGTCGTCTCGTTGGCACTCCAAACCATTCTCATCCTGCGCCCTTCAAGTACGCCACCCAGGAGATTTAGCGCTCTGAGATGGCTGTTCCAGTGCTGGCGCTGAGCCGGGCAGAGGGGCAGCGCTCCGCGGGGGCTCGGCTCCGTTTCCAGAAAGCTGGAGGAAGCATCAAGGTTAGGGTTACGCCTTATTTACAAGGGCATCCAAGTCAGCACTGAATTGTAAAATAAAAATATTACCTTTGCTTCAAAGACTTCGTCCTTTTTATTATTTTACCAGTGAATGAGTGTTTCCTGGCCTTGAACACCTCCAGGGATGGGGCAGGAACATCATCTCCAGGCAGCCTGGGACACGTCCTCAGCAACCTCACAGGAGAACATTTCTCCCCAGGACCTCATCTCAATCTGCCCTCTTTCAGCTCAAACCCCTTTTACCTCGTCCTGTCCCTGCACCCCCACATCAATAGCCCCTCACCGGCTTTCCGGGAGCCCCTTTCTAAATTCAAAGCTGCTCTGAGGTGTCCCCTTGTCTTCTCAGGGGTCTCTAGATGGGTCCTGGGGGTTCGGAATCACCAGGTTGGAAAAGACCCACTGGATCATCGAGTCCAACCATTCCCACCAATTACTAAACCATGTCCCTCAGCACCTCATCCACACGTCTTATAAACCCCACCAGGGAAGGGGACTTAACCCCCTCCCTGGGCAGCCTCTGC
This sequence comes from Phaenicophaeus curvirostris, assembly GCF_032191515.1. Lineage (NCBI taxonomy): Eukaryota > Metazoa > Chordata > Aves > Cuculiformes > Cuculidae > Phaenicophaeus > Phaenicophaeus curvirostris. Next base: position 1,408,114 of record NC_091431.1, read on the forward strand.
CAGGGACCAAGGGCCCTGCCTGTGAAAATTTTTTTTCTGATGTCCAGGCTAAATCTCCCCTGGCAGAGCAATGAGGTCTCCCCTCAGCCTCCTCTTCTCCAGGCTAAACACCCCCAGCTCTCTCAGCCGTTCCTCATAAGGCCTGTTCTCCAGCCCCCTCACCAGCTTTGTTGCTCTTCTCTGGACTCGCTCCAGAGCCTCAACATCCTTCTTGTGGTGAGGGGCCCAGAACTGAACACAGGATTCGAGGAGCGGTCTCACCAGGGCCGAGTCCAGAGGGAGAAGAACCTCCCTGGCCCTGCTGGTCACGCTGTGTCTGATCCAAGCCAAGATGCCATTGGCCTTCTTGACCATCTGGGCCCCTGTTGGCTCATGTTCAGTCGCTGTCAACCAACACCCCCAGGTCCTTCTCCTCCAGGCAATTTCCAGCCAGACTTCTCCTAGTCTGGAGCTGCTCAGGGTTGTTGTGCCCCAAGTGGGAGATTGACCAGTGGAGCAGGGTCCTCTCACTAACTCAGCAGCCTGCTGGGGCTGGTGTGTCCCAACATCATCCACCTGCAAACTGCACGGTTGGGGGAACAAGAGATGGGGAGTGGCAGCAAGTTCCTGCCAGAGGAAGGAAACCTGCTCCCCTCACCCAGACAGCAAAGCCCCAGATCCCCCTGGAGAACAAGTACCAGGTGCTGCAGGTGGAATCCAGCCCTGAGGATGAGGATGGTGGCTCCCACAGCCTAGAATCCTTCCCTAGGCTGCACCATTCTCAGAAAAAGATAAAAACATCCTCCATCAAGAAGAAGAGGAGGGTGATTGTTGTAGGGGACTCCCTCCTAAAAGGAACGGAGGGACCCATTTGCAGACCGGACCCGCTCCACAGAGAGCTCTGCTGCTTACCGGGGGCATCAGGGAAGGAGGGAGCTAGAAAACTTCCTTCCCTGGTTCACGAGACAGACTACTATCCTCTGATAGTAGTCCAAACTGGTAATGACGACCTAACAAACAAAAAGGCCAAAGCCATCAAGAATCGCTTCAGGGCAATTGGGAGAATGATGGAGGGCTCTGGGGCACAAGTAGTATTCTGCTCCATCCCAATGCTAAATAGAGAGGAGGGGGAAGCCAGGATGAAGAATTCGATTAATACCTGGCTCCGAGCCTGGTGCGAGGAGAGGGGCTTTGGCTTTTTTGATCATGGGGGGGCTCACGCACCCCCCGGCTTTCTCGCTAAGGGCGGGGCACATGGGTCTCCTAGGGGGGCTAAAGCCCTTGCCAGAAACCTAGCCAAGCTCATAAATCGAGCCTTAAACTAGATGTGAAGGGGGAGGGGGTTGAGCCCAGGCTAGACAGGAACGAGCCTGGATGTGGGGAATTGGTGATTGGGAGAGGGTGCGCAGGTGAGGACCACCAGTACCTCACCGCACAAAAAGTGGGGGAGAACACACCTCGGGGTGCTAAGGGAGATGCAGGCACTCTGGTGTCAACTACTCCAGTTACCAGGCAGTTGGGAACGAACCCTGTTCCCTCTAGGAGGGCTGAAGGCTCGGCAGCTCAGCTGAAGTGCATTTACACCAATGCACGCAGCATGGGAAATAAGAAGGAAGAGCTGGAAGCTGTCATAGGGCAAGGGGCCTATGATGTCGTTGCCATCACGGAAACGTGGTGGGACGACTCATATAACTGGAGTACAGCTATGGTGGGGTATAAGCTTTTCAGGCGGGACAGGAAGGGTAGGAGAGGAGGCGGGGTAGCCCTCTTTGTAAGGGAGGACTTGGACTCCATTGAGATGGATTGTGGCCATCAGGAGGTTGAGTGCCTGTGGGTCAAAATCAGAGGAGCCCACCAGAAGGTAGATTTTGGGATGGGAGTCTGTTACAGACCACCCAGCCAAGGAGAAGCAGCTGAGGAGCTCTTCTATAAACAGCTGCGGTCAATCTCTAGATCGATGCCTCTCGTTCTGGTGGGAGACTTCAATCTGCCTGATATCTGCTGGGTGTATCAACACAGCAGAAAGGAAGCAGTCTAGGAGGTTCCTGGAGTGCGTGGGAGACAACTTCCTCACACAGCTGGTGAACCAACAAGGGAGGGTGCCCTCCTAGACCTGCTGTTGGTGAACAGAGAAGGCCTTGTAGGGGATGTGGCGGTAGGTGGACGCCTAGGACTAAGCGACCATGAGATGATAAAATTTTCTGTTCTAGGTGAAGTGAAGAGGGTGGTTAGCAAGACGATAGCATTAAATTTCCAGAGGGCAGACTTTGATCTCTTCAGCAGGCTGGTTGGCGAAGTCTCATGGGAGACAGTACTCAAGGGCAAGGGAGCCCACGAGGGCTGGGAGCTCTTCAAAGGGGTGGTCCTAGCAGCTCAGGAGAAAGCCATCCCCGTGGTCCGGAAAAAAAGCCAGCAGGGGAGAAAGCCAGCTTGGTTGAATAGAGAGATCTTGAGGGATATCAAGAGGAAGAGAAATGTTTATGGGCTCTGGAAGAAGGGACAGGCCTCTTGGGTGGACTACAGGAGGGAAGTGAGATTGTGTAGGGAAAAAATCAGAAGGGCTAAGGCTCAGCTAGAAATTGGATTGGCCAAGTCAGTGAAAGATAATAAAAAATCTTTCTACAAATATATAAATAATAAAAGGAGGACTAGGGAGACCATACAGTCCCTATTGGATGCAGAAGGAACAACAGTAACAGGGGATGAGGAAAAGGCTGAGGTACTTAATGCCTTCTTTGCCTCAGTCTTTAGTCGTAAGGAGGGTCGTTCCATCTGTGTACTAACCCAGGAGCTAGAGGAGCATAATGAGGCTCCCGTGATCCAAGAGGAGGTGGTCAGAGCCTTGCTAGCCCGACTGGACAGCTACAAGTCTATGGGGCCGGACGGGATTCACCTTAGGGTATTGAAGGAGCTGGCGGGTGTGCTGGCCAAACCCCTTTCCATCATCTTCCAACAGTCCTGGAAGACTGGGGAAGTCCCACGGGACTGGAGGCTGATGTTGTGCCCGTCTACAAGAAGGGTCGCAGGGAGCATCCAGGGAGCTCCAGGCCTGTCAGTCTGACCTCAGTGCCAGGGAAAGTCATGGAACAGGTGATCTTGAGTGCTACCATGATGCACATGCAAGAGAACCGGGTGATCAGGCCCAGTCCACACGGGTTCACAAAAGGCAGGTCTTGCCAGACTAACCTGATGGCCTTCTATGACAAAGTGACTCGGCTGCTGGATGAGGGAAAGGCTGTGGATGGATCTTCCTGGACTTCAGTAAAGCCTTTGACACAGTTTCTCCCAGCATTCTGCTTGAGAAACTGTCACCTCTGGGCTGGACAGGCGCACACTCTCCTGGGTGGAAAACTGGTTGGCTGGAGGGCCCAGAGAGTGGTGGGAAATGGTGTGAAATCCAGCTGGAGGCCAGTGACAAGTGGTGTCCCCAGGGCTCAGTGCTGGGTCCAGCCCTGTTCAATGTCTTCATCAATGATCTGGATGAAGGCATCGAGTGCACCCTTAGCAAGTTTGCGGACGACACTAAGCTGGGTGGAAGTGTCGATCTGCTGGAGGGTCGGGAGGCTCCAAAGGGATCTGAACAGGCTGGACCGCTGGGCAGAGTCCAACGGGATGAGGTTTAACAAGGCCAAATGCCGGGTCCTGCACTTGGGGCACAACAACCCTATGCAGTGCTACAGACTAGGAGAAGTCTGTCTAGAAAGCTGCCTGGAGGAGAGGGACCTGGGTGTGTTGGTTGACAGCGACTGAACATGAGCCAGCAGGGGCCCAGGTGGCCAAGAAGGCCAATGGCATCTTGGCTTGGATCAGAAACGGCGTGACCAGCAGGGCCAGGGAGGTTCTTCTCCCTCTGTACTCGGCACTGGGGAGACCGCTCCTCGAATCCTGTGTTCAGTTCTGGGCCCCTCACCACAAGAAGGATGTTGAGGCTCTGGAGCGAGTCCAGAGAAGAGCAACGAAGCTGGTGAGGGGGCTGGAGAACAGGCCTTATGAGGAGCGGCTGAGAGAGCTGGGGGTGTTTAGCCTGGAGAAGAGGAGGCTGAGGGGTGACCTCATTGCTCTCTACAACTACCTGAAAAGACGTTGTAGAGAGGAGGGTGCTGGCCTCTTCTCCCAAGTGACAGGGGACAGGACAAGAGGGAATGGCCTCAAGCTCCTCCAGGGGAGGTTTAGGCTAGACGTTAGGAAAAAATTCTTTACAGAAAGGGTCATTGGTCCCTGGCAGAGGCTGCCCAGGGAGGTGGTTGAGTCACCTTCCCTGGAGGTGTTTAAGGCATGGGTGGATGAGGTGCTGAGGGATATGGTTTAGTGTTTGATGGGAACGGTTGGACCCGATGATCCGGTGGGTCTCTTCAACCTGGTGATTCTGTGATTCTGTGATTCTGTGAAAAGGATTTTGTAAACTTAGTGCCCTAAAAAAACCGTTACGACATTCCTGTCTTAGAATCAGCGATGTTCCCTACTCCTTTGGAAACGTTAGCGTTTCTCTGACATCGCTGGAACTGAAAAGTCGTAGCCTGTTGTGATGTGTCACGTCCATTCCTGTCACATGGGGCAAATTTTAAAGCCCAGGTAAATGTATTCTCAGGGTGTTGGGTTACATGTTCTGTTGAACTTAAGACCTGGTCACACAGGGTTGTGCAACTGCTTGTTGTTCGCATTTGAGATTAATCTTTATATTTGCCTCTTGCTTTGGGTTGATGAAAGGGTGAGGAATGACTGCCCAGTTCTCTTTGAAGAATTCTATTTCAGCAACATCAGAATGAACATAAGCTATTTCAGCAGTGCTTACGTCAGTACTCGGTTGAGGTGGTTTATTCATGGTGCTAGAGTAAACAGCATCGCCTGTACAGAAATCCCTGCAGCTTCCTTAGAACTGACGGCTGAGGATGACATCCTTCTGGTGCACATGGAATGGCAGAAATACTTGATGCCTTTTTTTCACTTCAGTCTTCACAGGCAAAGCCTACTTCCATTTTTCTGTGTGTACCAGCATCCTTTCTGAAGGAGAGGAGCTCTGTACAGTGGGGCAGCAATGGATTAGAAAGGCCTTAGAGCACAGTGCGCTGAAGTCGCCTTCTAACCATGGGACAGCACAGGATGATACAGAAATGCTGTCCAATACAACAGCGCTGCCTTTCAGCTATAAAAAAACGTTGTGATCAAGGAGATCCCTCGCAACTGGATTGGGGCTGTTACGCCCATTTTTCAAAAAGTTGGAGGATCCAGGGAACTATTGGTTGGTCAAAATTAACTTCGGTCTCCAGAATAATCACAGAGCATGTGCTGCATGTGCTTTTGGAATCCATCTCCAGTACACAATGGGCAAAACGAAGAGCAACCAGCAGGGAGCCATGAGGACAAATCATTGTTAACCAAGCTGGTTGCGTTGTAGGTTGAAATGGCTGGTTAGGTGGACAAAGTGTGATCTGTGAATGTAATGATAAAATTCAACACAAGTGTAACAGTATGTAATTAGAATCATAGAGTCGTAGAATCACCAGGTTGGAAGAGACCCCACTGGATCATCGAGTCCAACCATTCCCATCAATCACTAACCCATGTCCCTCAGTGCCTCATCCACCTGTCCCTTAAACACCTCCAGGGAAGGGGACTCAACCCCCTCCCCTGGGCAGCCTCTGCCAGGGACCAAGGGCCCTGCCTGTGAAAATTTTTTTCCTAATGTCCAGGCTAAATCTCCCCTGGCAGAGCAATGAGGTCACCCCTCAGCCTCCTCTTCTCCAGGCTAAACACCCCCAGCTCTCTCAGCCGTTCCTCATAAGGCCTGTTCTCCAGCCCCTTCACCAGCTTCCTTGCTCTTCTCTGGACTCGCTCCAGAGCCTCAACATCCTTCTTGTGGTGAGGGGCCCAGAACTGAACACAGGATTCGAGGAGCGGTCTCCCCCAGTGCCGAGTCCAGAGGGAGAAGAACCTTCCTGGCCCTGCTGGTCACGCCGTGTCTGATCCAAGCCAAGATGCCATTGGCCTTCTTGGCCACCTGGGCCCCTGCTGGCTCATGTTCAGTCCCTGTCAACCAACACCCCCCAGGTCCCTCTCCTCCAGGCAGTTTCTAGACAGACTTCTCCTAGTCTGTAGCTGCTCAGGGTTGTTGTGCCCCAAGTGCAGGACCCGGCATTTGGCCTTGTTAAACCTCATCCCATTGGTCTCAGCCCATGGATCCAGCCTGTTCAGATCCCTTTGGAGCCTCCCAATCCTCCAACAGATCCACACTTCACAGAATCATAGAATCATAGAATCACAGAATCACAGAATCACCAGGTTGGAAGAGACCCACCGGATCATCGAGTCCAACCATTCCTATCAAACGGTGCTCTTTGATTAATTACCTACCTTTCCAAATCTCTAGCATTTGCAAAGGTTGTCTATCCACCCCAACAATCATCAGTAAAACTAAAATGTTTAAGTATCTTTAAGTCAAGTGAAAAGAAACATAAAGGCAAGCAAGTAAGCGGTACTTTCACGTTTTTCCTTTAGAAAATTAATTTAAAAAAAAAAGTACTGATAAAAATATACTTTTCTTAAAATATATCTCTGCAAGGAGTATAGCACTGTCTCTATCTCCTCCCATTGGCTAATGAGTAACTGTTCCAACAGCACATCTTGCCTAGTTGGCCTGTGGATCCTCAGTGTCAGGAAATAGTCCTTGCCACTCTCCAAAAGCTTGTTGGATTACCTGTGGTCTGCCACATTGCTCATTGAGATATTTAAAGTCACCCATGAGAGCCAGGGGCTGCAACCATCTTCTTCTGGCTCTCTGCTGACTTCTCACAGACTGATAAAAAAAAGAAATGAAAAAGCCTAGTAAAATGGAAATCTCAGCTGATGAGTCTTATGATCAGTGACCAACGGGCTTGGGATTTCTGGTTTTATTGGTTTTTTTCTTTTTTCAAACTGGACTATTTTAACCACAGCATTTTGGGCAACATCCATTGTCCTGTATTCTTTTGATTCACCTACAGATAACAAAATGAATGTATACAAGACTTCAGATGTCCCACATTTACATATTATGTTGGAAATTAATAATAATGATTCACATAACTCCTCGGGTAATAAATTTCTGTCTCCATGGCATAAGCTAAGACCAAGCTTAGTGTCATCCACAAACTTGCTAAGGGTGCACTCGATGCCTTCATCCAGGTTATTGATAAAGACACTGAACAGGGCTGGACCCAGCCCTGAGCCCTGGGGACACCACTTGTCACTGGCCTCCAGCTGGAGTTAACTCCATTTCCCACCACTCTTTGGGCCCTCAATCCAACCAGTTTTCCACCCAGGAGAGTGTGCGCCTGTCCAGCCCAGAGGTGACAGTTTCTCAAGCAGAATGCTGGGAGAAACTGTGTTAAAGGCTTTACTGAAGTCCAGGAAGATCCATCCACAGCCTTTCCCTCATCCAGCAGTCGAGTCACTTTGTCATAGAAGGCGATCGGGTTAGTCTGGCAAGACCTGCCTTTTGTGAACCTGTGTGGACTGGGCCTGATCACCCGGTTCTCTTGCATGTGCTTCATGATCGCACTCAAGATCACCTGCTCCATGACTTTCCCTGGCACTGAGGTCAGACTGACAGGCCTGGAGTTCCCTGGATCCTCCCTGCGGCCCTTCTTGTAGACGGGCACATCATCAGCCTCCAGTCCAGTGGGACTTCCCCAGTCAGCCAGGGCTGCTGGAAGATGATGGAAAGGGGTTTGGCCAGCACACCCACAGCTCCTTCAATACCCTTGGGTGGATCCATCCGGCCCCATAGACTTGTGGGTGTCTAGTCGGGCTAGCAAGGCTCTGACCACCTCCTCTTGGATCATGGGAGCTTTGTTCTGCTCCTCTAGCTCCTGGGTTTGTACACAGAGGGAACAACTTTCCTTATTATTAAAGACTGAGGCAAAGAAGGCATTAAGTACCTCAGTCTTGTCCTCATCCCCTGTCACTGTTGTTCCTTCTGTGTCCAATAGGGACTGAATATTGTCCCTAGTCCTCCTTTTATTGTTAATGTGTTTATAGGAAGATTTTTTGTTATCTTTCACAGACTTTGCCAATCTGATTTCTAGTTGAGCTGTATCCCTCCTTAGTTTTGCCCTGCACAATCTCACTTCCCTCCTGTAGTCCTCCCAAGAGGCCTGTCCCTTCTTCCAAAGCTCATAAACGTTTCTCTTCTTCTTGATATCCCTCAAGATCTCTCTATTCAACCAAGCTGGTTTTCTCCCCTGCTGGCTTTATTTCCAGAACATGGGGATGGCTTTCTCCTGAGCTGCTAGGATTTCCTTTTTGAAGAGCTCCCAGCCCTCGTGGGCTCCCTTGCCCTTAAGGACTGTCTCCCATGAGACTTCACCAACCAGCCTTCTGAACAGTCCACAGTCTGCCCTCTGGAAATTTCGTGTGACCGTCCTGCTAACCACCCTCTTCACGTCACCTAGAACAGAAAACCCCATCATCTCGTGATCGCTTTGTCCCAGGCGTCCACCTACTGCCACATCCCCCACAAGGCCTTCCCTGTTCACAAACAGCAGGTCCAGGAGGGCACCCTCCCTTGTCGGTTCGCTCACCAGCTGTGTGAGGAAGTTGTCTTCCACGCACTCCAGGAACCTCCTGGACTGCTTCCTTTCTGCTCCATTGTACTCCCAGCAGATATCGGGAAGATTGAAGTCTCCCACGAGAACAAGAGGCATCAGTCTAGAGACTATCCCCAGCTGTTTATAGAAGAGCTCCTCAGCTGCTTCTCCTTGGCTGGGTGCTCTGTAACAGACTCCCATCACAAAACCTGCCTTCTTTTGGGCTCCTCTGATTTTAACCCACAGGCACTTGATCTCCTCATGGCCACAATCCATCTCAACGGTGTCCAAGTCCTCCCTTACACAGAGGGCTACCCCGCCTCCTCTCCTGCCCTTCCTGTCCCCTCTGAAGAGTTTGTCCCCCACCACAGCTGCACTCCAGTTTTCATGCCTTCTTGGTTTTGCCACCAATGTCAATCGTTGTCAGGCCAGGGGCTCACTGGATGTCAAACACTCTGCACTCCTGCTCCAGAGGCCCAACAAGAGTCGTGGCCGTTTCTTGCTCACCGTCTCCTCTGGCAGAGAGTGCCCAGAGGAGGGCACGGACTTGGTGAAGGGTTTAGAGGGGAAGCCCTGGGAGGAGTGGCTGAAGTCACTTGGTCTCTTCAGACCCGAGAAGAGGAGACCGAGGGGAGACCTCATCATGCTCTGCAGCTTCTTCACACGGGGAGGAGGAGAAGCGGGCACCGAGCTCTTCTCTCTGACCCAAGGCAGTGGCAGGAGGATGCGCCAGGGGAGGTTGGGTTGGACGGAAGGACAGTGTTCTTCACCCAGAGGGTGGTGGAGGCCTAGAACAGCTCCCCAGGGAAGCAGTCCCGGCACCAAGCCTGAGAGCGTTCAGGAAGCCTTTGGCCAATGTCCTGAGACACACAGAGCACGTTTTAGGGTTGTCCTGGGCAGGGACCCGGATTGGACTCCATGAGCCTTGTGGGTGCCTTCTAACTTGGGACATTCCATGCTTCGATGAGTTTTGGGGGTGTCCTACACAGGGACAGGGCTTGCACTCAATGGCCCTTGAGGGTCCTTTCCCACTTAAGACATTCCACGATTGGATGATTTATTGTCCTGCTGCATTGGGCAGGCTCAGACTGTTGCACGGGGATGGGATGTTCTCTTCTCTCTTTCCCTTTTTCTCCTGATGCTCCCCTTCCCCATCTTACCCTCCCTTCCAGGGCCACCCTGCCCCTGCCTGCCCGCCTGCCAGCTTGTGGTGGGTCCCTTTGTGACATCACAGCGGGATCCCACCCTGGCCCCTGAGAGGTGAGGGAGACGGAGCCCCCCACCCCTCAGTGTCCATCAGGACAGTGGCGGGAGAGACAGCAGAGCTCACAGCTCCAGAGCGGAGCTCACGTCTTGCCCCGTGCTGCTGAGGCGTTTGCCGAAGCTTCTTTCTTCTCGCTCCCTACGCTTTTACCTCCATCCCAAACGATGGCAGAGAGACCTCCTCGCAGCCCCAAGGGGGCCTGGGAGAAGAATGAGTCTCCCCAGGAGAGCAGCTCTGCCCCGCAGCCCGAGGAGGTGGCCGTGGTTGAGCCCCTGAAGATCGGTGAGTAAGGAGCCCTGGAGGGCTGAACAGGGACCGACGCCAGGGTCACGGAGGAGACTCTGTTCCTCTGCTCCGCAATGCCAGGCCCCCGCTTTTGCACCCACAAGAATTCCTCGTGGGAAGGCCGCGTGCTGCTGGAAGGCTGAGGCGGTTCCCAAGGAGGGAGAGAGCAGGGGGGACCCGACTCCCGCTCTGGGGCAGAGGCAGCGATGCTGGGGGACACAAACCTTTCCTGCCCTCAGCCCCGTGTCTTGGGACCTTTCCCAGACGCGCCGCACTCCAGCCCGGCAGCGCAACTGCCTGTGGAGCGTTGCATGGGCTTGTGGTGCCCCAAGGGCAGGACCCGGCCAGGCCCCCGCTTTTGCAGCCAGCAGAGACCCCGGCACCCTCTGACAGCCCTTCCTGCTCTCCTGCTTTCTTAGACGCCAGCTGGTTCCCCTTGTACGCAAAGGTGAAGGAAACTGTGGACAGCATCTGCAGCTTCATCAGCTTCTCGATGAAGGTACCCCTGCCCCTCCCTGCCTGGGCAGAGCGGCTTCTCCCAGGTCTCCACCTCCAGGGCTCCAGCCCTGCTGGCCATGGGTGTCCCCCTCTCACGCTCCCTCTTTGGTCTTTGTGCCAGGAGAGCATCTGCAGGTTTCTAGACAGCGTCGGAGCCCTTTGCCAAGCTGCCAAGGAGTCGGGCTTGTCCCGAGGCCTGGATGTGTTCTGCCGTGGCTACCGGGTTGTGGAGAAGGTCGAGGTGAGAGGACAGGCAGGAGCTCAGAGGAAGAGGGCAAAGCTTGGTCCGTGGGAGGGGAAATGGCCTCAAGTCGCGCCAGGGGAGGTTTATGTACGTATTGGAACAATTTTGTTATGGAAAGAGAGGTGCAGCGTTTGAAGAGGCTGCCAATGGAAGTGGTGGAGTCTCCATCCATGGAGGGGTTCAAAACACGTGGAGATGTGTTGCTTTGGGACAGGGTTTAGTAGGCACGGTGGGATGGGACAGATGGTTGGACTGGATGAGCACAGAGCTCTTCCCTAACCTTAAGGTTTGTATGACACTGTGAGTGTCTAGTGGCACTGGGTGCTGAGTGTCTGGTGGCACTGGGTGCTGAGTGTCTGTCTGGTGGCACTGGCTGCTGGGTGTCTGGTGGCACCGGGTGCTGAGTGTCTGGTGGCACCAGGTGCTGAGTGTCTGGTGGCACTGGGTGCTGACGGTCTGGTGGCACTGGGTGCTGACGGTCTGGTGGCACTGGGTGCTGAGTGTCTAGCGGCAATGGGTGTTGCTGGCTGCCAGGTCCCATACCAGTTGTGCTTCGCAGGCGCTGCTTCAAGAGGAAAGCAGGAACGACTGCCTCAACTTGGAGCTGTGGTGGAAAGCCATGCGTGTGGTCACCGAATTGAGGTACCTGAACATCCCTCCCCGGGACACCTGAGGTCCACAGCGACACGCACGAGGCCTCCAGGCTCCGCTCCCTGCACCAGTGGCCGACTGGCCCCTCTCTCTCTTTCCAGCTCCGTGGAGAGAGTGCTGGAGGGCAAGGAGAAACTCCTGATAGAAATCTGCCTGACAAAACTCTTGCCCCTCTCAATAAATGTTACGGAGAGTTGTGAGGCAGACACATCCGTCGACCCCTGCACCGTGGTAAGTGCTGGGTGAGCTACAGGAGCCCCCAGGCCCTCTGGGCTGCTCCCTGGCCACCCTGTGCTGCGATGCCACCGGAGGGCAAGGCAGGGGCTCAGCTTTGCTTGCCCAGCCTCATCCCTTCATCCCCTTCGCGTGTTGCGGCCACCTCCAGTGCCACGGGAGGCTCTGCGCTTCGGGTCTCTGCCAGGCACGCCTGGGAGTCCTGCCTTGGAACTGGGAGGTGGCCGCAGCCTTCCGGAGGGGAGGGGGCTGGCAGCAAATCCTGCCACGATCCTTGGTCTTCTTTGCAGACCCTGGAAGCCCTGGACGAGATGATGGAGGAGTTGCTGCGCATCACTCCAGTCGCTGAAGTCGGTGACAATCTGCAGAGCATCTTCGAGGTCTGCATCTGTGAGGAGTTGAGTTCGGAGGGGCTGCTCCTCAGCCTGGGCGAGCCCAGCCCGGGAGCTGTGCAGCGCTGCTTCTGCTGGAGCAGGACTGTGCTCCCAGGGCTCACCAGGACCTTCTCTCTTCCCACGTCAGACGCTTGTGACCTTCAGCAGCTCAGGAGTAGCAGCTGTGCGCCAGAGGGCCCTGGGCAGGATCGGGAAGCTCACTCGTCTGCTGGCCAACAAGCCCACCCTGAAGGTAAGGAGCCAGGCCCCTCCAGCCAGGCCGTGTCCCCTCGCTGGCCGGCAGAGCAGCCGCAGCTCCCCCTGCACGGGGCTGCTGCCCACTTGGCTGCTGTGCGAGCCGGAGCCGGCATCGCCCTGCAAAGCCCTGACTCGCCAGGGATCCAGCCCTGGGCGCCCTCTCCCCCCCAGAGCTTTGGCACCAGCTGCCTCCCCTCAACCCTTCTGCTCTTCTGCCTCCCTCACCCAGCTCTGGCAGAAATGGTCAAGACACACGGAAGGCCTCATCTTCTTTGGAGACCTGCAGATCCCTAAACTGGGACAACTGCTCGGACATCTCATCCTTTTCCCGTATTCCGTGGAAGAGAACGGAACTCCGGATTTGGATGCACTGCGTTCTCTGTATGAGTTCATCCGCAAGCAAGAAAGTAAGAGAAGTCACGCAGGGCTTCGTCTCTCCACACAGACATCTCCTGATAGCCCCGCTTCTCTTTAAGCACCGTTCGATCTGAAGGATGGTGGTGATAGGGTTGGCCTTGCTGGCCAAGGAAGCTGCTTTGTCCTCTTGACCCTTCTGCCTTTTTCCCGCTCTTCAGGCAGGTCAATGCCAACGGAGAAAGTTCTCCTCCAGAAAGACGCTAAGGACACCTCCCTGACCAATTTTCTCAGCACCAAGGACATTCTCATGGTAATGAGCTCCTCCCTTGCTGGGACTCCTGTTCCAGGCAGAGATGGGCAACTCGTAGGAGCAAGGGCACGGAGACTGAGTGGGGCTGGCGTGGCCTCCCTGTCCCTGCTGGGAGGGTTCCTGCTGTCCCCGAGCAGGGACGATTGGGGGGCTGCACTCCAGGGTCCCAGCAGCACCTCCATACTCCCGGCCACCAGTGAACTCTGGCTGGCTTGGGCCCCCCCCACCATGCCCATGAGCTCAACCTTCCTCCCTCCCGCTGGAGGCCCTCCCTCCTCATCCTCCCCCAGGCAGACACCGCAGCCCCCGCCGCCAGCTTTCCTGCGGGCGCCGTCCACAGCGCTGACGTGCGTCTCTCGCCGGAGCTGCTCACGCTGCCAGGCAAAGCAGCACAACCAGGGCTCTCGCTCGGACATCTCCTCATTCCTTCCCTTCCTCCCACAGAGGCTGGCACGATACCTCCATCCCGAGGAGAAGACGGACATCATCACCACGGCCATCGAGGCCATGACCTGGTTCAGCGTCTCCAACAAGGACGCAGCGAGAGACGTGTTGGATGTGGCCGTGGGCGCCCCTGAGTGCTGGCTGGTGGATTTGAGTGGCGTGGGGCTGGAAGCCCCTGCCCTTGAGCCCTGGCCGCCCTTCTTCATCTCTTCCTCCCTCCCTCCCTCCCTCTCAAAGGTAGGGGTCTCGGGCACCTGAAGCCACCTGAAGGCAGCAGAGAGGGGTGGGAAGGGCAGCCGAGGAAATGGCTGCACTCCAGAGGCAGCTCCATCCTCACCTCTGTCCCCTCCAGGTGCCAAACATCATCAAGTCCATGCACGGAAACCTCCCAGCCATCAAGACGGAGGCAGCGCTGCGCAGCTTGGAGTCACTGCTGCTCCTCGTCACCAGGCACCATTCCGCTGAAGTGCTCTCAGCACTAATGAAGATCGAGCCACCAAGAGACAGGTGCTGGCCCTGAGAGCCTGGAGGGTTGTTCCCTGTGGGGAGAGGGACACGGAGCCTCTCTGGCTGCCAGAGCCAAGGAAGGGGGCGGGACACCCCTGGGGAGCAGGGCCCTCCTCCCCACCACGCTTTCCAGCCCCAAGAAAGCCCTGCAGCTGCCACAGGTGGCCAAGCCAGCCCAGAGCCCCGCACCATCCCGCTCCTCTCAGCCCCACAGCCATGCCCCCTCGCTCCTCTCCTGCTGCCCAGGGCCCCCAGATGAGGGCCAAGGTCCCCGTCCTGCAGGGCTGCCCCAGGCCAGGCTGCAGTGGCCGAGGACACCCTGCTGACCGAGCGCTCTGCCTTGCAGCTCTGCCCTGCCTGTGTGGGAGATGCTCTTCTCCATGCCAGAAACCATGGAGAGCATCTTGATAGAGCTCTTCCAGTGGCACCAGAGGAAACGTGCGCGGCTTCTCTGCACTCTAGATGAGGACGTCGGCATGCTTCAGTTGCTCGTGAGTTCCCAGCAAAAGCCCCAAGTGCCCTTGGCCTCAGCTGGTGGTGGCACCCGGAGCTGCAGAGTTGAGGGAGCCCCACCTGCTCTGCCGCTCGCCCACTGCTGCCTTTCTTCCAGGTCCTGGCCTGCACGGAATTTCAAAAGGAGAATTTTGAGGGGCTGTGTAAATTCTGGAGATCCCTGTGGGCTCCAAGCCCAGCCTTACGCCCACTGGTGCTCCAAGGCTTCATGGTGCTCTCTCAGAGAGCCGAGACGGTGAGTGCGGTGTGGGCAAGGGGAGCCCCCTTGGCAGCCGGCACCTGGGGCCGTGGGGAAGGTGGTGGCTTGGCCGTGGCTGGAGTCAGGCGATGGGCTGATGGTTCCAAATGCTCTCCCTGCTGAGGCAGGTTCTGGTGGCCGCCTGGGGAGCTTTCCAGGCACGGAGCTTTTCCAACAAGGGAGTTATCTTCACGCAGGCAAGAAGAATGCGGGTCCTCCTGCCGCAAATAACACAAGACCTGCAGGACAAAAGGGAAGATGTGTTGATGAAGGCCCTGTGCACCATCCAAAACATTCTGGGTCACCTGAAGAAAAAGGAGGCCAGCTCCATCACTGTGAAGCTTGTGGAGAATCTGCTGCCCCTCTTTGATCACGTAAGGCTGATGGGGAACCTGAGCCCCGCAGATGGTTACTGGGCAAGGACATCTGCCCTGCGGCCCAGCTTCTCCTCCCAGTTCTCCCCCAGGTTTCTGGGTTCTGCAGCCCAACTTCCACCTTGCCCCAGCCCAGGACCATTCAGCTGCACCGACACAGCTGTGCAGCGCCTCCACTACCCCGATCCATCCCTGGAGCATCTCCCCTCCCATCAGCCGTGGTGACGCTCCAGCTCACCGTGGGCAGAGACACATCGGTTCTCAAGACCTGCTCTGCTTCTTCCTGCCAGGAGCTCAGCAAGGTGAGAGAACAAGCCATTGTGTGCTTCAGAGAGCAGCTGAAGAGCGTCGTACTCAAGGACAAGAGCCTGAAGAAGAGCATAGTGAGAATGGCTCTGGTCCCGCTCCTCCTGCACTTGAGTGACACAACGCCGAGCGTGGCCAAGGTACGGATTTCAAGGCTGAGCCACGATGCAGGCAAGAGGCTCCCAGACACTTGGGCCAGGGCACGTCCCAGCTTCCTAAGGCCATCGCCATCCCACAGTCAAAGGCACGGGAAGAGAGCTGCCCAGTCTCCCCACCCAGGCCCTCGTGTCATCTCCCACCTTCTGCTGCTCCACAGGCATCCGAGGAAGCTCTCCTGGCTGCAGCAAAGTTCCTCGGCTGGAGGGAGGTCCAAGAGTGCATCCGGGCTCAGCAGATGTGGAGAATTCCAGAGTGCTTGGTGAGAAGAACCCCCAAAGGCCAGGCTGGACGAGGGCTGCCCGAGACGTCTGGGGTGTGGGTCTCACCTGCCCTGCTCCAGCCTTCAGCCCACAGCCTGCAGCTGCATCCTTGCTCCCTGTCCTCAAGAACAGAGCCCCCGAGGGCTCTTCTCCACGCTCTGTGCGAGGGAAGGGTCCTCGCAATGGGGCATCCTGGGAGGAGGGACCGTGACATGCCCATCCCCTTGTGCTCTCCAGCTGGCTCAGGACCAAAAGAGGGCTGAGGAATATTTGAATGAGAGCCTGCGCTACCTGAACGATCCTCAGGACGCGGTGCAAGAGGCAGCCGTGAGGTTCATCGGTGAGCCACCACCCCCACGTCCCTCTTCCAGCACCCTGACCCCAGCTCCCACCCCAGCCCTGGGCAACGAGAGGGAGATGTGACCCAGCTCTGTCCCTAGGGCATGCTGCACAACCCTTGAAGCACCGAAAGCCAGAGAAGGTGTCGGAGATCTGCAGAGGTGAGGAGGGGTGGGGTTGGGTGAGCCGGGGCTGGTGGGACAGGGGCTGGGGACTGCTCCGGGTGCCGCTGGGCCTGGCCCTGCTCCAGGGACGCCTGTCTGGGCCACTCGGGGCATTCCTGCGCAGCAGCTCTCTTCTGGCCGGGCCTGCTGGGGTCTGGAGGGGACGCTTGGGGCTCTCTGCAGACACGGGGCTTCATCTCAGCTCTCTTTTCCTCCATCACAGCCCTCCAGGCCCTCACCGAAGACAGCGAGGAGGCAGTCGTCTCGTTGGCACTCCAAACCATTCTCATCCTGCGCCCTTCAAGTACGCCACCCAGGAGATTTAGCGCTCTGAGATGGCTGTTCCAGTGCTGGCGCTGAGCCGGGCAGAGGGGCAGCGCTCCGCGGGGGCTCGGCTCCGTTTCCAGAAAGCTGGAGGAAGCATCAAGGTTAGGGTTACGCCTTATTTACAAGGGCATCCAAGTCAGCACTGAATTGTAAAATAAAAATATTACCTTTGCTTCAAAGACTTCGTCCTTTTTATTATTTTACCAGTGAATGAGTGTTTCCTGGCCTTGAACACCTCCAGGGATGGGGCAGGAACATCATCTCCAGGCAGCCTGGGACACGTCCTCAGCAACCTCACAGGAGAACATTTCTCCCCAGGACCTCATCTCAATCTGCCCTCTTTCAGCTCAAACCCCTTTTACCTCGCCCTGTCCCTGCACCCCCACATCAATAGCCCCTCACCGGCTTTCCGGGAGCCCCTTTCTAAATTCAAAGCTGCTCTGAGGTGTCCCCTTGTCTTCTCAGGGGTCTCTAGATGGGTCCTGGGGGTTCGGAATCACCAGGTTGGAAAAGACCCACTGGATCATCGAGTCCAACCATTCCCACCAATTACTAAACCATGTCCCTCAGCACCTCATCCACACGTCTTATAAACCCCACCAGGGAAGGGGACTTAACCCCCTCCCTGGGCAGCCTCTGCCAGGGACCAAGGGCCCTGCCTGTGAAAATTTTTTTTCTGATGTCCAGGCTAAATCTCCCCTGGCAGAGCAATGAGGTCTCCCCTCAGCCTCCTCTTCTCCAGGCTAAACACCCCCAGCTCTCTCAGTCGTTCCTCATAAGGCCTGTTCTCCAGCCCCCTCACCGGCTTTGTTGCTCTTCTCTGGACTCGCTCCAGAGCCTCAACATCCTACTTGTGGTGAGGGGCCCAGAACTGAACACAGGATTCGAGGAGCGGTCTCCCCAGTGCCAAGTCCAGAGGGAGAAGAACCTCCCTGGACCTGCTGGTCACGCTGTGTCTGATCCAAGCCAAGATGCCATTGGCCTTCTTGACCATCTGGGCCCCTGTTGGCTCATGTTCAGTCGCTGTCAACTAACACCCCCAGGTCCTTCTCCTCCAGGCAGTTTCCAGCCAGACTTCTCCTAGTCTGGAGCTGCTCAGGGTTGTTGTGCCCCAAGTGGGAGATTGACCAGTGGAGCAGGGTCCTCTCACTAACTCAGCAGCCTGCTGGGGCTGGTGTGTCCCAACATCATCCACCTGCAAACTGCACGGTTGGGGGAACAAGAGATGGGGAGTGGCAGCAAGTTCCTGCCAGAGGAAGGAAACCTGCTCCCCTCACCCAGACAGCAAAGCCCCAGATCCCCCTGGAGAACAAGTACCAGGTGCTGCAGGTGGAATCCAGCCCTGAGGATGAGGATGGTGGCTCCCACAGCCTAGAATCCTTCCCTAGGCTGCACCATTCTCAGAAAAAGATAAAAACATCCTCCATCAAGAAGAAGAGGAGGGTGATTGTTGTAGGGGACTCCCTCCTAAAAGGAACGGAGGGACCCATTTGCAGACCGGACCCGCTCCACAGAGAGCTCTGCTGCTTACCGGGGGCATCAGGGAAGGAGGGAGCTAGAAAACTTCCTTCCCTGGTTCACGAGACAGACTACTATCCTCTGATAGTAGTCCAAACTGGTAATGACGACCTAACAAACAAAAAGGCCAAAGCCATCAAGAATCACTTCAGGGCAATTGGGAGAATGATGGAGGGCTCTGGGGCACAAGTAGTATTCTGCTCCATCCCAATGCTAAATAGAGAGGAGGGGGAAGCCAGGATGAAGAATTCGATTAATACCTGGCTCCGAGCCTGGTGCGAGGAGAGGGGCTTTGGCTTTTTTGATCATGGGGGGGCTCACGCACCCCCCGGCTTTCTCGCTAAGGGCGGGGCACATGGGTCTCCTAGGGGGGCTAAAGCCCTTGCCAGAAACCTAGCCAAGCTCATAAATCGAGCCTTAAACTAGATGTGAAGGGGGAGGGGGTTGAGCCCAGGCTAGACAGGAACGAGCCTGGATGTGGGGAATTGGTGATTGGGAGAGGGTGCGCAGGTGAGGACCACCAGTACCTCACCGCACAAAAAGTGGGGGAGAACACACCTCGGGGTGCTAAGGGAGATGCAGGCACTCTGGTGTCAACTACTCCAGTTACCAGGCAGTTGGGAACGAACCCTGTTCCCTCTAGGAGGGCTGAAGGCTCGGCAGCTCAGCTGAAGTGCATTTACACCAATGCACGCAGCATGGGAAATAAGAAGGAAGAGCTGGAAGCTGTCATAGGGCAAGGGGCCTATGATGTCGTTGCCATCACGGAAACGTGGTGGGACGACTCATATAACTGGAGTACGGCTATGGTGGGGTATAAGCTTTTCAGGCGGGACAGGAAGGGTAGGAGAGGAGGCGGGGTAGCCCTCTTTGTAAGGGAGGACTTGGACTCCATTGAGATGGATTGTGGCCATCAGGAGGTTGAGTGCCTGTGGGTCAAAATCAGAGGAGCCCACCAGAAGGTAGATTTTGGGATGGGAGTCTGTTACATACCACCCAGCCAAGGAGAAGCAGCTGAGGAGCTCTTCTATAAACAGCTGCGGTCAATCTCTAGATCGATGCCTCTCGTTCTGGTGGGAGACTTCAATCTGCCTGATATCTGCTGGGTGTACAACACAGCAGAAAGGAAGCAGTCTAGGAGGTTCCTGGAGTGCGTGGGAGACAACTTCCTTGCACAGTTGGTGAATGAACCAACCAGGGAAGGTGCCCTCCTGGACCTGCTGTTGGTGAACAGAGAAGTCCTTGTAGGGGATGTGGCGGTAGGTGGACGCCTAGGACTAAGCGACCATGAGATGATAAAATTTTCTGTTCTAGGTGAAGTGAAGAGGGTGGTTAGCAAGACGGTAACATTAAATTTCCAGAGGGCAGACTTTGATCTCTTCAGCAGGCTGGTTGGTGAAGTCTCATGGGAGACAGTACTCAAGGGCAAGGGAGCCCACGAGGGCTGGGAGCTCTTCAAAAGGGTGGTCCTAGCAGCTCAGGAGAAAGCTATCCCCGTGGTCCGGAAAAAAAGCCGGCAGGGGAGAAAGCCAGCTTGGTTGAATAGAGAGATCTTGAGTGATATCAAGAAGAAGAGAAATGTTTATGGGCTCTGGAAGAAGGGACAGGCCTCTTGGGTGGACTACAGGAGGGAAGTGAGATTGTGTAGGGAAAAAATCAGAAGGGCTAAGGCTCAGCTAGAAATTGGATTGGCCAAGTCAGTGAAAGATAATAAAAAATCTTTCTACAAATATATAAATAATAAAAGGAGGACTAGGGAGACCATACAGTCCCTATTGGACGCAGAAGGAACAACAGTAACAGGGGATGAGGAAAAGGCTGAGGTACTTAATGCCTTCTTTGCCTCAGTCTTTAGTCGTAAGGAGGGTCGTTCCATCTGTGTACTAACCCAGGAGCTAGAGGAGCATAATGAGGCTCCCGTGATCCAAGAGGAGGTGGTCAGAGCCTTGCTAGCCCGACTGGACAGCTACAAGTCTATGGGGCCGGATGGGATTCACCCTAGGGTACTGAAGGAGCTGGCGGGTGTGCTGGCCAAACCCCTTTCCATCATCTTCCAGCAGCCCTGGCTGACTGGGGAAGTCCCACTGGACTGGAGGCTGATGGGCCGCAGGGAGGACCCAGGAAACTCCAGGCCTGTCAGTCTGACATCAGTGCCAGGGAAAGTCATGGAGCAGGTGAT
Source organism: Phaenicophaeus curvirostris (assembly GCF_032191515.1). Classification (NCBI taxonomy): domain Eukaryota; kingdom Metazoa; phylum Chordata; class Aves; order Cuculiformes; family Cuculidae; genus Phaenicophaeus; species Phaenicophaeus curvirostris. The sequence continues at coordinate 1,428,460 of NC_091431.1, forward strand.
CTTGAGTGCTATCATGAAGCACATGCAAGAGAACCGGGTGATCAGGCCCAGTCCACATGGGTTCACAAAAGGCAGGTCTTGCCAGACTAACCTGATCGCCTTCTGTGACAAAGTGACTCGGCTGCTGGATGAGGGAAAGGCTGTGGATGGATCTTCCTGGACTTCAGCAAAGCCTTTGACACAGTTTCTCACAGCGTTCTGCTTGAGAAACTGTCAGCCTCTGGGCTGGACAGGCGCACTCTCTCCTGGGTGGAAAACTGGTTGGATGGCCGGGCCCAGAGAGTGGTGGGAAATGGTGTGAAATCCAGCTGGAGGCCAGTGACAAGTGGTGTCCCCAGGGCTCAGGGCTGGCTCCAGCCCTGTTCAATGTCTTCATCAATGATCTGGATGAAGGCATCGAGTGCACCCTTAGCAAGTTTGCGGACGACACTAAGCTGGATGGAAGTGTCGATCTGCTGGAGGGTCGGGAGGCTCTGCAAAGGGATCTGAACAGGCTGGACCGCTGGGCAGAGTCCAATGGCATGAGGTTTAACAAGGCCAAATGCCGGGTCCTGCACTTGGGGCACAACAACCCTATGCAGTGCTACAGACTAGGAGAAGTCTGTCTAGAAAGCTGCCTGGAGGAGAGAGACCTGGGGGTGTTGGTTGACAGCGACTGAACATGAGCCAGCAGTGTGCCCAGGTGGCCAAGAAGGCCAATGGCATCTTGGCTTGGATCAGACACAGTGTGACCAGCAGGGCCAGGGAGGTTATCCTCCCTCTGGACTCGGCACTGGTGAGACCGCTCCTCGAATCCCGTGTTCAGTTCTGGGCCCCTCACCATAAGAAGGATGTTGAGGCTCTGGAGAGAGTCCAGAGAAGAGCAACAAAGCTGGTGAAAGGGCTGGAGAACAGGCCTTATGAGGAACGGCTGAGAGAGCTGGGGGTGTTTAGCCTGGAGAAGAGGAGGCTGAGGGGTGACCTCATTGCTCTCTACAACTACCTGAAAGGAGGTTGTAGAGAGGAGGGTGCTGGCCTCTTCTCCCAAGTGACAGGGGACAGGACAAGAGGGAATGGCCTCAAGCTCCGCCAGGGGAGGTTTAGGCTAGACGGTAGGAAAAAATTCTTTACAGAAAGGGTCACTGGGCACTGGAACAGGCTGCCCAGGGAGGTGGTTGAGTCACCTTCGCTGGAGGTGTTTAAGGCACGGGTGGATGAGGTGCTGAGGGATATGGTTTAGTGTTTGATAGGAATGGTTGGACTCGATGATCCGGTGGGTCTCTTCCAACCTGGTGATCCTGTGATTCTGGGATTCTGTGATCTGTCTGTTTGGCGAGCCAACAGCCCAGCCGATTCAGTTGGGCTAGTGCTCCAGCAGATGTTACGCCTGGAGCTAAAAACGAAGCTGCTGTAAGAGTGCTTGGAGACCAAAATTTTACATTATCTTCACATTCCGCTGTAAATGCATGGGTCATTCTTTTTGACCTCCGGTGTTGTCGATACATAGTCAGGATCATACTCGTGTTTGGTGTCAACAAGGTTAATCTACCTATGGAACACTGTCCGCCTCTCAAACGGGATGGTATTCCTGACCACGCACGGTCTCCACAAATCAAGAAAAATCCTGCGGGTAATGTAATAGGGCTGTTGGAAGATACTGACTTTTTCAGGGACATATAGTTACACCATTGAGAAGAATTTCTATATATTAATAAACTAGAATTAACATTAATGGCTGGCCGGTTTAGGCTTCGTCTGGTCCAATTGAATTCTAGGCAAGTGTCCATTTTAACGGATCCCAATAACTCTAGTTCTTGTGGCTCAGTTGATGCAATAGGGTAATGGGGTATCCATGTGACCCAATTGTCGGCTGTCAAATTAAGATTTGAACTATTACAGGTTGGCATAAAACCAGGAGGACAAGGCCAAACATCCACTGGGACTCCCACCAAACAGGTTGAAAAAGGGTTTCCATGGGAAGATAAGGCCAAACAAATAGAAGCCTGATTGGTCAAATTAGCCATGGGAACCCAAAGGTTAGTTTTTTGTTGAGGTGGAATCCATGTACTTCTAATTTCTAAAGTGTTATTAACCACAAAACAATTATCTTTTTTAATCCCACAGTGGTTCCATCTTGACCTCTCCACATCTTCACTCGTTAAATGGACACTTAACCTGTTCCTGGAATAGCTTGCACTTCTTTAATAGTACCCCTTATTATATGGGCTAATACAGTGCTTTACAACTATCCCTATAATACTGTTCTCCTACTTCTACCCTAAATGCTGCAATGCAATCACGCTGTTGCCTAATGCTTGCTGCATACTTTTTTTTCAATACACAAATAAGATCACTTTTGTTTCTGGTTTCTGTTTGCCACGTAATTTGGTTGCTATGTAACCGAAATGTAAAACCTGGTTCGTAACCTGTGACTACCGCAATTCTAATGGTTTGTTCTATGGTCTCGAATTGTGTTTGTAAACATCGATCACGCCATCTACATGTTAACTATTGCATTCTTTACATACGGTTTCCACCCAAGGTTCATATTTTACACATTCTTCACATGCTAATCGCCATCGGTGCACTTCCTTATACTCTCTTCGTTGTCCGGATTCTGTAGACCCAGTGATGACCGCTCCTTCCAAGGCTTGATCCACTTCTGTGGTACCCAGCGAGGTCCTGTATCTGTTAAAACACAAGCATAAGCTCTCCCAGTCATTTTGAGTTCAACAGGTCCTTTCCATTCACCTGAATCCCAGTCTTTGTACTGTACTTTGATGCCTTGCTGATCCTGGTTATTCAATCCTGATTCCAGCGTTTGATGATGAATTACGATTGGAGGGCTATTCCTAGTTCCGGTTAGACGCAAAAAATTTAACACATAAGTCGCTTTTGCAATTCGATCGCTAGGGGGTAATACATCTCCTCCCCCTTTTTGTTTTTGCAAAAGGGACTTCAAGGTTGCATGAGAACGCTCAATGATTGCCTGACCCGTTGGAGAATGTGGGATACCCGTGGTATGACGGATTCCCCATTGAACACAAAAATGTTTAAACTTTTGAGAGACATAGGCTGGCCCATTATCTGTTTTTATCATTTGAGGTATCCCTAATGCCATTATAGCAGCATACATGTGTTTAATCACGTGTTTTGCAGGTTCCCCGGTCTGTGCCGTGGCCCATATGGCCATAGAAAAAGTATCCACTGAGACACGCACGTATTTCAATCGCCCAAACTCTGGAATATGGGTCACATCCATTTCCATAATTGTAAGGCTTGAAGCCCTCTGGGGTTTATTGCAAATCCTAATCCCATACCTTGTTTTTGACAATCTAGACAAGAATTGACTATACCTTGTGCATCAGACAGAGGAATATTAAATTGTCGTTTAAGTACTTTAGCACTTTGGTGAAGAAATTCATGTGAGGCTTTGGCTTGTAGAAAGAGATTCGTTCGAGGATCATTCCAAACTGCAGCAACAAGGCGATCGGCACGATTATTCCCGATTGCCAGGCCAAAATTAGGTTGATGGCTTCGTATATGAGTAATAAAATACTTATGCTCTCGTTGTTCCAACAGGTACAGCAATTGTAACAACAAGGCATACAAAACTGCATTTTTAACTTCTTTTATCATAGCCCATTCTATTCTACAAACAGTACCTACAACATATAATGAATCAGAAACTATATTAATAGGCTGTGATGTACATTGTTGAAACACCCAAACCACCGCTCGTAGCTCCATAGTTTGTAATGAATCCCCTGACTGTGTGAATATTAACCTCTGGTTCCATTGTCCTCGCTTTTGCCAGGTAATGGCAGCCCTACCAGACTTCTTTCCTGCATCTGTAAAAAATGTAATGCCTTTCAGTGGCGTCTCAGATCGCATCGGTATCTGTTCAAAGGTTTGGTTTTGTATTAAAGGAATCAATTTGCTAATCGGATACGTGTTGCTAATTTCTCCCATAAAATCTGCTAATGCAATCCCAATAGGCTCTGAATGGTCCATAAGCCAATCCAAATATCCCTTATTAATAGGCAGGTAAATTCGTGAAGGTTCAGTCTCAGACAATTCCAAACATCTTTTCCTGCCTTTCATGATCAATTGACCAAACAGCTCGAGTCTAGTGGTTATAGTATTTTTTCGGATGATACGGTAAAAATATCCATTCAATGATTTGAAATTTCACAAGTGTTTGCCCTAAAAGACCTAATGGGTGTTTCCGTTCCTGGCCAGAATTGATCAAAATTAATTCTAAAGGTTTATCTGCTATATAACGGACAACATTAGCTGTTAAGGTTTTTTCCACTATTTTATCCAATGCTATTTTCTGATTACTATTTAAATGCCGTTTATCATTTGTCGAAGAAGCGGTTCCCAATAAATCCATTCATGGTTGAAGATCATCATTTGTATCCCTGTCAGTAATCGAACCCACTGGATAGCTCCCGTTAATTTTTGGACATCAGTTAATGGTTTTATGTTAGTATGTATAGTCACTTTCTGGGGTCTCACTACGTTATTGGTTACTTGCCACCCCAAGTAATTCCATGGAGATGATTTTTGTATTTTTTCCGGAGCTATTTTCAAACCCTTTTGCTCCAACATATATACCAAATCTGCTAATATTTGATCTATTTCCAATTGCTCCCCAGCTACTAGTATATCATCCATATAGTGATACACTAATAAAAAGGGATATTTTTGCCTAAAAGGTTGCAAGGCCCAAGCAACAAAATTTTGACGTATCGTTGGAGAATTTTTCATACCTTGAGGCAATACTACCCATTGAAAGCGTTTTGCAGGCTCTTGCTTGTTAATAGCCAGAACCGAGAAAGCAAATTTTTCTGAATCTTCCGGATGTAATGGGGTTGTGAAAAAACAATCTTTCAGGTCCACTATAAACAAATTCCAATTCTTGGGTATCATCACTGGAGGTGGCAAACCAGGTTGTAGCGCTCCCGTATCCTGCATAACAGCATTAATAGCTCTAAGATCACGTAGCAGGCGCCATCTTCCAGACTTTTTCGGAATAGTAAAAATGGGGGTATTCCATGGGCTACTTGAAGGCACTATGTGTCCTGCCTTTAATTGCTCATCAACTAATTGTTTCACTATTTGCAGCCTACCATGAGATAGCGGCCACTCACCTACCCATACAGGGGACTTAACGAGCCATGTGAGCTTTAGTATGGGCTTGTCCGGCTGCTCATCAGTGGTTGCTCCCCAAAACTTGATACCAATCGGGCTCCCATTTGAGATAACACATCTCGACCTAATAATGCTATCGGCAAATTGATTACATATGGTCGTGTTGAAACTGACGTCCCATCTTTGAAATAAAATGCAATTGTATCCCGAGCTATCGTTGTAGTTTGCATTCCCCCCACACCCACTATATTAGTCGCAGCAGGAACCAAATGCCGTTGTTGAGGCCACAAATGCAAGGGAATTAAAATAACATCAGCTCCAGTGTCCACTAAAAAAATCAGAGAGACCGAAGAACCGTTAGGGTGTTTCAGCAACACTTTTTCTTCTGGTTTTCCTTCTGAAATATCTATTGCCAATAAAAATTGAGGAAGCCCTGCAGAACCAAATCCCTTATCCTCTCTAGCTTTTGGCATAACGTTCGGTACCTGAGCTTGAAACGGAACTAATTGAGCTATCTTTGTACCTTTCAAAATAGTTACCGGTGGGGTTAAAGTGTATACCGTAATTTTTATGACTCCAGTGTAATCTGAGTCAATCAATCCAGGAACGACAACAATTCCCCTCCGACATACAGAAGATGGCCCAATTAAGAAAGCACTCAGTCCGGGCCCCAGTGGTCCCTTCTCTGTTGAATCTATCAATACCCCATCTGAAGTGGTCAGCACCGTATCTATTGCTGTTGCCAGCTGCACTCCTGCACTGCCGGTTGTTGCGGCGGCACAGCGGTCCAAACACCCTGAGGTGTCCCTTGCATTTATGTCGGGCGCGTGAGGGTATCGTCCCGTGCTCATTCATCGGTTTCCCGAATTTCTAGAAGCTGCAGTAGTGTGGAGAGAACTCAGACAATTACTGCGCCATTTTCTGTTGAATTTAAATTGTCGGCGCGGAGCACGACATTGGCTGTAAAGATGGCCAGCTTTACCACAATTATAACATGTTTTATCCCGTTTATCATATTTCTCCTTTTTCCCTTTCAGAGCAGTTCTAATGGCTGCAGCCATAACCGTAGCCTGATCTTGCACAGCCACTCTTTCCATAGCCTCGAAGTACTGTGCAGTAGTTGCCTGTTTCGGCAGGGTAGCCAGGATTCGCTTAGTTTTTTCATTAGCATTATCAAAAGCCAACATGTCTAACATTTTGGGTTTCATTTCCCCAGACAATTCTGGATTTCTATCTATAGCAATATGCAATCGATCCACAAATTGCACAAATGGTTCAGTCGGTCCTTGCCGAATTAGCGTAAAAGGTGGACTCGGCTTTTCCCCTTTTACACTTCAAAGTGCTCTCTGTGCCAAAAGCGAAACAAGCTCCAAAACCTCCTTACTCAAATTAGCTTGCCAATCAGCTCTACTAAAAGGTCCTTCACCCACTAACATTTGAGATTGAACACCATAAAGTGGATGCCCTTGCTGGCGTACTTCCGCCGCTTCCTGATCACACAAGTGTTCCCAAGCTTGATAAAAGGCAAGGCGCTGAGATGGGGATAATATTAACGTAACCAATTGCCGAATATCTGCAGGACAAAGGGTATGACCCGTAAATATAAAATCTAATAAACCCTGTGTAAATGGTGATTGCAAACCATATTGTGTACAAGCAGCCTTGACTTCTTTTAGTAATTTCCAATCAAATGGTTCCCATTCACTTGCTCCTGTTTGTGTATTTAACACTACAGGATACGCTTCCACAGTTACCCCTTCTAGAACCGCGTCCCTAATTACCCCCTGCCAACGCGCTCCCGGTCCCCACCACCTGGGCCCCCCAGTCCCGGTATCAAACCCCATCGATGGTGGAGCCGGTGCAGTCGGTTCAGGGTGTGACTGCATTCCTGGGTGATCGGGCGGAGGTGGTTCAGGTGGACGGCTTTCCTTTTCCTGGCGAAGTCAAATTTCTTCCAGCTTTGCCATCAGTTTATCAAATTCTTCTTTGAAATTGGAACACTCAGGAGAGGGCGACACAGGACGTTCAGAGTCCTCACTAAACGAATCCTCTAAGGAAGTAATTGAAGGACTTTTTGGAGGAGGAGGAAATAATGTTTGACAAGGAGGACCTTTATGTCCTTCGCCTTCAGTAGCGTGAACCTCCTCATGTTCTTCCACTGGGGACAATGGGGGAGAAGGCCAATCTTTGGAAGGTGGTGGTGGCGGTGGTGATGCCTGCGTGGGTAAATTACTTTCACAAAACGATAATGCAGATGCAAATGAACCACCACTGTTCTCTTGATTCCTATGCATGGCAGCATAAGCCGATGCCGCAACTTCTCGCTCGACTTTCATATCACTCAATGTCTCTTTAACTAATCGCCAAAGAGTAAGATACTGCCAAAGGCTCTGATTTCCTTTCTCCCAAGTCTCTTCCTCCAATAGGGCAGTGGTCATTGTAACAACGCCGCTTTGATAAGCCCATGTTAACATAGACTGCAACGCAGCTTTTTCATAAGTAATTCCTCTCACTGAGAGCATATGTTGGAGGAGCTTCTGCGCAGATTCTATCTGAGCCTTGTCCTCGGAAGAAAGCGCCTGCCAGATCTCCTCCCCGACCGCTCGCCTGGCCAGTGGCGAGTTTCCTCAATTCTTTAAGCTGCGCAGCCCTGGAAAATTTTTTTCCCGAGTGCCGGGGACAGCACTCACCTACGGTCACCTTTTCGGTACCCTCTGCTGCGTCTTCAGTCGTTCAAGGCAACTTCGGCAGGCCATCTGAGGGTCCCTGTTCGGGCGCCATTTGACGGGAGAAACGGGACAACACACAGTAATCAATATGATCCTTGTGAAGCCATTTAATCAAAGTTCATAACTCATTTTTATACCTTACTTAGCTGAAGCAAGCCATTGTTTTGCAAGCTGATTTGACAATTCTCCATTAGCAACAAGTAATCATTAGTTACAATACATTATTCTATTTTCCCGTGAGAAACAGCTATGTGAGCATTTCAGTCTACAAATTGATAGACTACAAAGCAACAAGTCATGGACTACCGAGGAAAGCTTCCCGTGAGAAATGAGAGGAGTATAAGGCAGAACAACTCTCTATTGTTGCAAAGAGAAACCTTGAAGACAGTGTGTCATTTACCGCAGCTGCTTCTTCTGCAAAGTTAGCTTTAAATCTGGTGCAAAAGCTGTGAGGCCTTATGCTAAGTGGCCTTTATTTCATTTAGCATAAGCTGCCCAGTGCTTGGGGTGCTCATTAAATGACCTCTGGCTCGTAACCATCCATCAATTTTCAACCCAGGAGAGTGAGTGCCTTCTCCAGGCCAGAGGTGACAGTTTCTGAAGCAAAATGCTGGGAGAAACTGTGTTAAAGGCTTTACTGAAGTCCAGGAAGATCCATCCACAGCCTTTCCCTTCTCCAGTAGTAGAGTCACTTTGTCATAGAAGGCGATCGGGTTAGTCTGGCAAGACCTGCCTTTTGTGAACCCGTGTGGACTGGGCCTGATCACCCGGTTCTCTTGCATGTGCTTCATGATCGCACCCAAGATCACCTGCTCCATGACTTTCCCTGGCACTGAGGTCAGACTGACAGGCCTGGAGCTCCCTGGATCCTCCCTGCGACCCTTCTTGTAGACGGGCACAACATCAGCCTCCAGTCCAGTGGGACTTCCCCAGTCAGCCAGGGCTGCTGGAAGATGATGGAAAGGGCTTTGGCCAGCACACCCGCCAGCTCCTTCAATACCCTTGGGTGGATCCATCTGGCCCCATAGACTTGTGAGTGTCTAGTCGGGCTAGCAAGGCTCTGACCACCTCCTCTTGGATCACGGGAGCTTTGTTCTGCTCCTCTAGCTCCTGGGTTTGTACACAGAGGGAACAACTTTCCTTATTATTAAAGACTGAGGCAAAGAAGGCATTAAGTACCTCAGCCTTGTCCTCACCCCCTGTCACTGTTGTTCCTTCTGCGTCCAATAGGGACTGTATGGTCTCCCTAGTCCTCCTTTTATTGTTAATATATTTTTAGAAAGACTTTTTGTTATCTTTCACAGACTTTGCCAATCTGATTTCTAGTTGAGCTGTAGCCCTCCTGATTTTTTCCATGCACAATCTCACTTCCTCCACATAGTCCTCCCAAGAGGCCTGTCCCTTCTCCCAAAGGTCATAGACATTCCTCTTCTTGCTGATATTTCTCAAAATCTCCCAGCTAAACCAAGCTGTTTGGTTCCCCGGTGGCTCCTTTTCCGGAACATGGGGATGGCTTTCTCCTGAGCTGCTAGGATTTCCTTTTTGAAGAGCTCCCAGCCCTCGTGGGCTCCCTTGCCCTTAAGGACTGTCTCCCATGAGACTTCGCCAACCAGCCTTCTGAACAGTCCACAGTCTGCCCTCTGGAAATTTCGTGTGACCGTCCTGCTAACCACCCTCTTCACGTCACCTAGAACAGAAAACCCCATCATCTCGTGATCGCTTTGTCCCAGGCGTCCACCTACTGCCACATCCCCCACAAGGCCTTCCCTGTTCACAAACAGCAGGTCCAGGAGGGCACCCTCCCTTGTCGGTTCGCTCACCAGCTGTGTGAGGAAGTTGTCTTCCACGCACTCCAGGAACCTCCTGGACTGCTTCCTTTCTGCTCCATTGTACTCCCAGCAGATATCGGGAAGATTGAAGTCTCCCACGAGAACAAGAGGCATCAGTCTAGAGACTATCCCCAGCTGTTTATAGAAGAGCTCCTCAGCTGCTTCTCCTTGGCTGGGTGGTCTGTAACAGACTCCCATCACAAAACCTGCCTTCTTTTGGGCTCCTCTGATTTTAACCCACAGGCACTTGATCTCCTCATGGCCACAATCCATCTCAACGGTGTCCAAGTCCTCCCTTACACAGAGGGCTACCCCGCCTCCTCTCCTGCCCTTCCTGTCCCCTCTGAAGAGTTTGTCCCCCACCACAGCTGCACTCCAGTTTTCATGCCTTCTTGGTTTTGCCACCAATGTCAATCGTTGTCAGGCCAGGGGCTCGCTGGATGTCAAACACTCTGCACTCCTGCTCCAGAGGCCCAACAAGAGTCGTGGCCGTTTCTTGCTCACCGTCTCCTCTGGCAGAGAGTGCCCAGAGGAGGGCACGGACTTGGTGAAGGGTTTAGAGGGGAAGCCCTGGGAGGAGTGGCTGAAGTCACTTGGTCTCTTCAGACCCGAGAAGAGGAGACCGAGGGGAGACCTCATCGTGCTCTGCAGCTTCCTCAGACGGGGAGGAGAAGAAGCGGGCACCGAGCTCTTCTCTCTGACCCAAGGCAGTGGCAGGAGGATGCGCCAGGGGAGGTTGGGTTGGACGGAAGGACAGTGTTCTTCACCCAGAGGGTGGTGGAGGCCTAGAACAGCTCCCCAGGGAAGCAGTCCCGGCACCAAGCCTGAGAGCGTTCAGGAAGCCTTTGGCCAATGTCCTGAGACACACAGAGCGCGTTTTAGGGTTGTCCTGGGCAGGGACCCGGATTGGACTCCATGAGCCTTGTGGGTGCCTTCTAACTTGGGACATTCCATGCTTCGATGAGTTTTGGGGGTGTCCTACACAGGGACAGGGCTTGCACTCAATGGCCCTTGAGGGTCCTTTCCCACTTAAGACATTCCACGATTGGATGATTTATTGTCCTGCTGCATTGGGCAGGCTCAGACTGTTGCACGGGGATGGGATGTTCTCTTCTCTCTTTCCCTTTTTCTCCTGATGCTCCCCTTCCCCATCTTACCCTCCCTTCCAGGGCCACCCTGCCCCTGCCTGCCCGCCTGCCAGCTTGTGGTGGGTCCCTTTGTGACATCACAGCGGGATCCCACCCTGGCCCCTGAGAGGTGAGGGAGACGGAGCCCCCCACCCCTCAGTGTCCGTCAGGACAGTGGCGGGAGAGACAGCAGAGCTCACAGCTCCAGAGCGGAGCTCACGTCTTACCCCGTGCTGCTGAGGCGTTTGCCGAAGCTTCTTTCTTCTCGCTCCCTACGCTTTTACCTCCATCCCAAACGATGGCAGAGAGACCTCCTCGCAGCCCCAAGGGGGCCTGGGAGAAGAATGAGTCTCCCCAGGAGAGCAGCTCTGCCCCGCAGCCCGAGGAGGTGGCCGTGGTTGAGCCCCTGAAGATCGGTGAGTAAGGAGCCCTGGAGGGCTGAACAGGGACCGACGCCAGGGTCACGGAGGAGACTCTGTTCCTCTGCTCCGCAATGCCAGGCCCCCGCTTTTGCACCCACAAGAATTCCTCGTGGGAAGGCCGCGTGCTGCTGGAAGGCTGAGGCGGTTCCCAAGGAGGGAGAGAGCAGGGGGGACCCGACTCCCGCTCTGGGGCAGAGGCAGCGATGCTGGGGGACACAAACCTTTCCTGCCCTCAGCCCCGTGTCTCGGGACCTTTCCCAGACGCGCCGCACTCCAGCCCGGCAGCGCAACTGCCTGTGGAGCGTTGCATGGGCTTGTGGTGCCCCAAGGGCAGGACCCGGCCAGGCCCCCGCTTTTGCAGCCAGCAGAGACCCCGGCACCCTCTGACAGCCCTTCCTGCTCTCCTGCTTTCTTAGACGCCAGCTGGTTCCCCTTGTACGCAAAGGTGAAGGAAACTGTGGACAGCATCTGCAGCTTCATCAGCTTCTCGATGAAGGTACCCCTGCCCCTCCCTGCCTGGGCAGAGCGGCTTCTCCCAGGTCTCCACCTCCAGGGCTCCAGCCCTGCTGGCCATGGGTGTCCCCCTCTCACGCTCCCTCTTTGGTCTTTGTGCCAGGAGAGCATCTGCAGGTTTCTAGACAGCGTCGGAGCCCTTTGCCAAGCTGCCAAGGAGTCGGGCTTGTCCCGAGGCCTGGATGTGTTCTGCCGTGGCTACCGGGTTGTGGAGAAGGTCGAGGTGAGAGGACAGGCAGGAGCTCAGAGGAAGAGGGCAAAGCTTGGTCCGCGGGAGGGGAAATGGCCTCAAGTCGCGCCAGGGGAGGTTTATGTACGTATTGGAACGATTTTGTTATGGAAAGAGAGGTGCAGCGTTGGAAGAGGCTGCCAATGGAAGTGGTGGAGTCTCCATCCATGGAGGGGATCAAAACACGTGGAGATGTGTTGCTTTGGGACAGGGTTTAGTAGGCACGGTGGGATGGGACAGATGGTTGGACTGGATGAGCACAGAGCTCTTCCCTAACCTTAAGGTTTGTATGACACTGTGAGTGTCTGGTGGCACTGGGTGCTGAGTGTCTGGTGGCACTGGGTGCTGAGTGTCTGTCTGGTGGCACTGGGTGCTGGGTGTCTGGTGGCACCGGGTGCTGACGGTCTGGTGGCACTGGGTGCTGAGTGTCTAGCGGCAATGGGTGTTGCTGGCTGCCAGGTCCCATACCAGTTGTGCTTCGCAGGCGCTGCTTCAAGAGGAAAGCAGGAACGACTGCCTCAACTTGGAGCTGTGGTGGAAAGCCATGCGTGTGGTCACCGAATTGAGGTACCTGAACATCCCTCCCCGGGACACCTGAGGTCCACAGCGACACGCACGAGGCCTCCAGGCTCCGCTCCCTGCACCAGTGGCCGACTGGCCCCTCTCTCTCTTTCCAGCTCCGTGGAGAGAGTGCTGGAGGGCAAGGAGAAACTCCTGATAGAAATCTGCCTGACAAAACTCTTGCCCCTCTCAATAAATGTTACGGAGAGTTGTGAGGCAGACACATCCGTCGACCCCTGCACCGTGGTAAGTGCTGGGTGAGCTACAGGAGCCCCCAGGCCCTCTGGGCTGCTCCCTGGCCACCCTGTGCTGCGATGCCACCGGAGGGCAAGGCGGGGGCTCAGCTTTGCTTGCCCAGCCTCATCCCTTCATCCCCTTCGCGTGTTCTGGCCACCTCCAGTGCCACGGGAGGCTCTGCGCTTCGGGTCTCTGCCAGGCACGCCTGGGAGTCCTGCCTTGGAACTGGGAGGTGGCCGCAGCCTTCCGGAGGGGAGGGGGCTGGCAGCAAATCCTGCCACGATCCTTGGTCTTCTTTGCAGACCCTGGAAGCCCTGGACGAGATGATGGAGGAGTTGCTGCGCATCACTCCAGTCGCTGAAGTCGGTGACAATCTGCAGAGCATCTTCGAGGTCTGCATCTGTGAGGAGTTGAGTTCGGAGGGGCTGCTCCTCAGCCTGGGCGAGCCCAGCCCGGGAGCTGTGCAGCGCTGCTTCTGCTGGAGCAGGACTGTGCTCCCAGGGCTCACCAGGACCTTCTCTCTTCCCCCGTCAGACGCTTGTGACCTTCAGCAGCTCAGGAGTAGCAGCTGTGCGCCAGAGGGCCCTGGGCAGGATCGGGAAGCTCACTCGTCTGCTGGCCAACAAGCCCACCCTGAAGGTAAGGAGCCAGGCCCCTCCAGCCAGGCCGTGTCCCCTCGCTGGCCGGCAGAGCAGCCGCAGCTCCCCCTGCACGGGGCTGCTGCCCACTTGGCTGCTGTGCGAGCCGGAGCCGGCATCGCCCTGCAAAGCCCTGACTCGCCAGGGATCCAGCCCTGGGCGCCCTCTCCCCCCCAGAGCTTTGGCACCAGCTGCCTCCCCTCAACCCTTCTGCTCTTCTGCCTCCCTCACCCAGCTCTGGCAGAAATGGTCAAGACACACGGAAGGCCCCATCTTCTTTGGAGACCTGCAGATCCCTAAACTGGGACAACTGCTCGGACATCTCATCCTTTTCCCGTATTCCGTGGAAGAGAACGGAACTCCGGATTTGGATGCACTGCGTTCTCTGTATGAGTTCATCCGCAAGCAAGAAAGTAAGAGAAGTCACGCTGGGCTTCGTCTCTCCACACAGACATCTCCTGATAGCCCCGCTTCTCTTTAAGCACCGTTCGATCTGAAGGATGGTGGTGATAGGGTTGGCCTTGCTGGCCAAGGAAGCTGCTTTGTCCTCTTGACCCTTCTGCCTTTTTCCCGCTCTTCAGGCAGGTCAATGCCAATGGAGAAAGGTCTCCTCCAAGACGCCGAGGACATCTCCCTGACCAATTTTCTCAGCACCAAGGACATTCTCATGGTAATGAGCTCCTCCCTTGCTGGGACTCCTGTTCCAGGCAGAGATGGGCAACTCGTAGGAGCAAGGGCACGGAGACTGAGTGGGGCTGGCGTGGCCTCCCTGTCCCTGCTGGGAGGGTTCCTGCTGTCCCCGAGCAGGGACAATTTGGGGGCTGCACTCCAGGGTCCCAGCAGCACCTCCATACTCCCGGCCACCAGCGAACTCTGGCTGGCTTGGGCCCCCCCCACCGTGCCCATGAGCTCAACCTTCCTCCCTCCCCCTGGAGGCCCTCCCTCCTCATCCTCCTCCAGGCAGACACCGCAGCCCCCGCCGCCAGCTTTCCTGCGGGCGCCGTCCACAGCGCTGACGTGCGTCTCTCGCCGGAGCTGCTCACGCTGCCAGGCAAAGCAGCACAACCAGGGCTCTCGCTCGGACATCTCCTCATTCCTTCCCTTCCTCCCACAGAGGCTGGCACGATACCTCCATCCCGAGGAGAAGACGGACATCATCACCACGGCCATCGAGGCCATGACCTGGTTCAGCGTCTCCAACAAGGACGCAGCGAGAGACGTGTTGGATGTGGCCGTGGGCGCCCCTGAGTGCTGGCTGGTGGATTTGAGTGGCGTGGGGCTGGAAGCCCCTGCCCTTGAGCCCTGGCCGCCCTTCTTCATCTCTTCCTCCCTCCCTCCCTCCCTCTCAAAGGTAGGGGTCTCGGGCACCTGAAGCCACCTGAAGGCAGCAGAGAGGGGTGGGAAGGGCAGCCGAGGAAATGGCTGCACTCCAGAGGCAGCTCCATCCTCACCTCTGTCCCCTCCAGGTGCCAAACATCATCAAGTCCATGCACGGAAACCTCCCAGCCATCAAGACGGAGGCAGCGCTGCGCAGCTTGGAGTCACTGCTGCTCCTCGTCACCAGGCACCATTCCGCTGAAGTGCTCTCAGCACTAATGAAGATCGAGCCACCAAGAGACAGGTGCTGGCCCTGAGAGCCTGGAGGGTTGTTCCCTGTGGGGAGAGGGACACGGAGCCTCTCTGGCTGCCAGAGCCAAGGAAGGGGGCGGGACACCCCTGGGGAGCAGGGCCCTCCTCCCCACCACGCTTTCCAGCCCCAAGAAAGCCCTGCAGCTGCCACAGGTGGCCAAGCCAGCCCAGAGCCCCGCACCATCCCGCTCCTCTCAGCCCCACAGCCATGCCCCCTCGCTCCTCTCCTGCTGCCCAGGGCCCCCAGATGAGGGCCAAGGTCCCCGTCCTGCAGGGCTGCCCCAGGCCAGGCTGCGGTGGCCGAGGACACCCTGCTGACCGAGCGCTCTGCCTTGCAGCTCTGCCCTGCCTGTGTGGGAGATGCTCTTCTCCATGCCAGAAACCATGGAGAGCATCTTGATAGAGCTCTTCCAGTGGCACCAGAGGAAACGTGCGCGGCTTCTCTGCACTCTAGATGAGGACGTCGGCATGTTTCAGTTGCTCGTGAGTTCCCAGCAAAAGCCCCAAGTGCCCTTGGCCTCAGCTGGTGGTGGCACCCGGAGCTGCAGAGTTGAGGGAGCCCCACCTGCTCTGCCGCTCGCCCACTGCTGCCTTTCTTCCAGGTCCTGGCCTGCACGGAATTTCAAAAGGAGAATTTTGAGGAGCTGTGTAAATTCTGGAGATCCCTGTGGGCTCCAAGCCCAGCCTTACGCCCACTGGTGCTCCAAGGCTTCATGGTGCTCTCTCAGAGAGCCGAGACGGTGAGTGCGGTGTGGGCAAGGGGAGCCCCCTTGGCAGCCGGCACCTGGGGCCGTGGGGAAGGTGGTGGCTTGGCCGTGGCTGGAGTCAGGCGATGGGCTGATGGTTCCAAATGCTCTCCCTGCTGAGGCAGGTTCTGGTGGCCGCCTGGGGAGCTTTCCAGGCACGGAGCTTTTCCAACAAGGGAGTTATCTTCACGCAGGCAAGAAGAATGCGGGTCCTCCTGCCGCAAATAACACAAGACCTGCAGGACAAAAGGGAAGATGTGTTGATGAAGGCCCTGTGCACCATCCAAAACATTCTGGGTCACCTGAAGAAGAAGGAGGCCAGCTCCATCACTGTGAAGCTTGTGGAGAATCTGCTGCCCCTCTTTGATCACGTAAGGCTGATGGGGAACCTGAGCCCCGCAGATGGTTACTGGGCAAGGACATCTGCCCTGCGGCCCAGCTTCTCCTCCCAGTTCTCCCCCAGGTTTCTGGGTTCTGCAGCCCAACTTCCACCTTGCCCCAGCCCAGGACCATTCAGCTGCACCGACACAGCTGTGCAGCGCCTCCACTACCCCGATCCAGCCCTCGAGCATCTCCCCTCCCATCAGCCGTGGTGACGCTCCAGCTCACCGTGGGCAGAGACACATCGGTTCTCAAGACCTGCTCTGCTTCTTCCTGCCAGGAGCTCAGCAAGGTGAGAGAACAAGCCATTGTGTGCTTCAGAGAGCAGCTGAAGAGCGTCGTACTCAAGGACAAGAGCCTGAAGAAGAGCATAGTGAGAATGGCTCTGGTCCCGCTCCTCCTGCACTTGAGTGACACAACGCCGAGCGTGGCCAAGGTACGGATTTCAAGGCTGAGCCACGATGCAGGCAAGAGGCTCCCAGACACTTGGGCCAGGGCACGTCCCAGCTTCCTAAGGCCATCGCCATCCCACAGTCAAAGGCACGGGAAGAGAGCTGCCCAGTCTCCCCACCCAGGCCCTCGTGTCATCTCCCACCTTCTGCTGCTCCACAGGCATCCGAGGAAGCTCTCCTGGCTGCAGCAAAGTTCCTCGGCTGGAGGGAGGTCCAAGAGTGCATCCGGGCTCAGCAGATGTGGAGAATTCCAGAGTGCTTGGTGAGAAGAACCCCCAAAGGCCAGGCTGGACGAGGGCTGCCCGAGACGTCTGGGGTGTGGGTCTCACCTGACCTGCTCCAGCCTTCAGCCCACAGCCTGCAGCTGCATCCTTGCTCCCTGTCCTCAAGAACAGAGCCCCCGAGGGCTCTTCTCCACGCTCTGTGCGAGGGAAGGGTCCTCGCAATGGGGCATCCTGGGAGGAGGGACCGTGACATGCCCATCCCCTTGTGCTCTCCAGCTGGCTCAGGACCAAAAGAGGGCTGAGGAATATTTGAACGAGAGCCTGCGCTACCTGAACGATCCTCAGGACACGGTGCAAGAGGCAGCCGTGAGGTTCATCGGTGAGCCACCACCCCCACGTCCCTCTTCCAGCACCCTGACCCCAGCTCCCACCCCAGCCCTGGGCAGCGAGAGGGAGATGTGACCCAGCTCTGTCCCCAGGGCATGCTGCACAACCCTTGAGGCACCGAAAGCCAGAGAAGGTGTCGGAGATCTGCAGAGGTGAGGAGGGGTGGGGTTGGGTGAGCCGGGGCTGGTGGGACAGGGGCTGGGGACTGCTCCGGGTGCCGCTGGGCCTGGCCCTGCTCCAGGGACGCCTGTCTGGGCCACTCGGGGCATTCCTGCGCAGCAGCTCTCTTCTGGCCGCGCCTGCTGGGGTCTGGAGGGGACGCTTGGGGCTCTCTGCAGACACGGGGCTTCATCTCAGCTCTCTTTTCCTCCATCACAGCCCTCCAGGCCCTCACCGAAGACAGCGAGGAGGCAGTCGTCTCGTTGGCACTCCAAACCATTCTCATCCTGCGCTCTTCAAGTACGCCACCCAGGAGATTTAGCGCTCTGAGATGGCTGTTCCAGTGCTGGCGCTGAGCCGGGCAGAGGGGCAGCGCTCCGCGGGGGCTCGGCTCCGTTTCCAGAAAGCTGGAGGAAGCATCAAGGTTAGGGTTACGCCTTATTTACAAGGGCATCCAAGTCAGCACTGAATTGTAAAATAAAAATATTACCTTTGCTTCAAAGACTTTGTCCTTTTTATTATTTTACCAGTGAATGAGTGTTTCCTGGCCCTGAACACCTCCAGGGATGGGGCAGGAACATCATCTCCAGGCAGCCTGGGACACGTCCTCAGCAACCTCACAGGAGAACATTTCTCCCCAAGACCTCATCTCAATCTGCCCTCTTTCAGCTCAAACCCCTTTTACCTCGTCCTGTCCCTGCACCCCCACATCAATAGCCCCTCACCGGCTTTCCGGGAGCCCCTTTCTAAATTCAAAGCTGCTCTAAGGTCTCCCCTTCTCTTCTCAGGGGTCTCTAGATGGGTCCTGGGGGTTCGGAATCACCAGGTTGGAAAAGACCCACTGGATCATCGAGTCCAACCATTCCCACCAATTACTAAACCATGTCCCTCAGCACCTCATCCACACGTCTTATAAACCCCTCCAGGGAAGGTGACTCACCCCCCTCCCTGGGCAGCCTCTGACAGGGACCACGGGCCCTGCCTGTGAAATTTTTTTTTCTGATGTCCAGGCTAAATCTCCCCTGGCAGAGCAATGAGGTCTCCCCTCAGCCTCCTCTTCTCCAGGCTAAACACCCCCAGCTCTCTCAGCCGTTCCTCATAAGGCCTGTTCTCCAGCCCCTTCACCAGCTTCGTTGCTCTTCTCTGGACTCGTTCCAGAGCCTCAACATCCTTCTTGCGGTGAGGGGCCCAGAACTGAACACAGGATTCGAGGAGCGGTCTCACCAGTGCCGAGTCCAGAGGGAGAAGAACCTCCCTGGCCCTGCTGGTCATGCTGTTTCTGATCCAAGCCAAGATGCCATTGGCCTTCTTGGCCACCTCATGTTCAGTTGCTGTCAACCAACACCCCCAGGTCCCTCTCCTCCAGGCAGCTTTCTAGACAGACTTCTCCTAGTCTGGAGCTGCTCAGGGTTGTTGTGCCCCAAGTGCAGGACCCGGCATTTGGCCTTGTTAAACCTCATCCCGTTGGTCTCAGCCCATGGATCCAGCCTGTTCAGATCCCTTTGGAGCCTCCCTGCCCTCCAGCAGATCCACATTTCCTCCGAGCTTAGTGTCATCCGCAAACTTGCTAAGGGTGCACTCGATGCCTTCATCCCGGTCATTGATAAAGACACTGAACAGGGCTGGACCCAGCACTGAGCCCTGGGGACACCACTTGTTACTGGCCTCCAGCTGGAGTTAACTCCATTTCCCACCACTCTCTGGGCCCTCCATCCAACCAGTTTTCCACCCAGGAGAGTGTGCGCCTGTCCAGCCCAGAGGTGACAGTTTCTGAAGCAGAATGCTGGGAGAAACTGTGTCAAAGGCTTTACTGAAGTCCAGGAAGATCCATCCACAGCCTTTCCCTCATCCAGCAGCCGAGTCACTTTGTCATAGAAGGCGATCAGGTTAGTCTGACAAGACCTGCCTTTTGTGACCCCGTGTGGACTGGGCCTGATCACCCGGTTCTCTTGCATGTGCTTCATGATCGCACTCAAGATCACCTGCTCCATGACTTTCCCTGGCACTGAGGTCAGACTGACAGGCCTGGAGTTCCCTGGATCCTCCCTGCGACCCTTCTTGTAGATTACTTAATAGTCTGCTATTAAACATTGTAAATTGCTACTGTTAAAGTCAACACGCACACTGTTAGTTACAAATTTCCGTGCTTGTTCATTGCATTCTGTGCACCATGTTCCTTTTTTGCTGTGAGCTGGCTTCTGGGTGACATTGAGTCTGCAGAGCAGAGGGGTGAATTACTTTTGCAGTAATCCAGTATAATAAGTATTACAGAAATTAATTTAGTCACATTATGATTATGCCTAATGCATTATTATTTTGTTAAATATCCCATGGCAAAGAAGCCAAATGATATAGATGCAGCAATAGTGAATAATGCTAGTGGCATTTGAGAGATTTGCAATGATGCGTAGAAGAATTAGGCTGACAAATGAATTGAAGTTATTTCAAGGGAATGTCTGACAAGAAAAATCATTCTTAAATTGGTGGGTGCCACGACACATTTGATCATTTTACAAGTTCTCGCCTTTTATCCCTGGAGGTTTCGTTCTTGTGTATCACCAGCATATCATCGTAGAATCATAGAATGGTTTGGGCTGGAAGGGACCTTAAAGGTCATCCAGTTCCAACACCCCTGCCAGAGAGACCTTCCATGGGATCAGTCTGATTAAAGCCCCATCCAACCTGGTCTTGAAACACCTGCAGGGATGGGGCAACTTCTCTGGGCAACCTGAGCCAGTGTCTCACAACCCTCAAGGCAAAACATTTCTTCCTAATATCTAATCTAAATCCCCTCTCTTTCAGCTGAAGTTACCCATCATCCTATCCCTGTGCTCTCTGATAAAGGGCCCCTCCCCATCTTTTCTCTAGCCCCTTAAAGTACTGGAACGCTATTATAAGGTCTCCCCAGAGTCTTCTCCTCTCTAGGCTGAACAACCACAACTCTCTCATCCTGTCCTTACATGAGAGGTGCTCCAGCCCTCTGATCATCTTCATGGCCTCTTCTGGACTTGCTGCAGCCACATTTTATAGCTTCTACAGTATGACTGTTTTATAGCCATGTGGTAACACGGTGCTTGAGCAAAGTCCTAGAGGAGAAGGCGCTTTAGCCTGGGAATAGTGAGAACTCCGAGAAACACTGTTTAGAAGGACTCTGAAAGCATGTAGCCAGCTGAGAAAGAGACAAAAAGTGCCCGTGTCCTAAAGGAAAGGTAGTATTTAGAAAGTACTTCTGGAGCAGGCTCTGCTGCTTAGGCTTGAGACAGTAGGAATCTCAAAATTGTAAAATAAACGGACTGGTATATATCTTTCAGGAGCTGGAGCTGGAGACTTATGTGATTGAATCTCATTCCTTAGCAAAGAAGAAGCCTAAGGTGTTGTAAAGAACTTGTGCAGTCAGAAATAAGAAAGATTGTCATTCCTCAGGAAGAGGATGAACCCTAGTACAGGGGTACTTGGCCCAGGAGAGGATGTCCTCTCTAGTGATGCTGTTCTCTTTGCAGCATTTCCTGCAATAATTAATGAAAATATCAGAGCAGATACCTGAATAGCAGAGCAGGAGTTAAAAAACCCAAAACTAAAATATAGGCTTGGAAGAGAGGAATCCAGACCCTCTTTTCACACAGGAGGAATGGAAGACAGTGAAGGGAATAGCAGTGATCCTGTTGGGAAGCAAGGTTCTGATTCCTGAAAGCCCTTAGTGGGAAGAGATAGACAGCCCCATGTTCCTCTTCCTCCCTGTCTTGCAGTAGGACCGTCGTGGCCATGCTGTAGAATTCTTCTTTTCCTTTACAGCAAGGCCAAGATCTTGGCTTTATGCAGACAGTTGCAGTTGGGTTTCTGTATAAACTGGGGTTTGTGTCTGTGTATCATGATTGCCAATGTCAAGGTCCTAAAGGATGATAGCAAGAAATAAAGAAATAACGTCAAGGGCAAATGCGAAGATATGGTCAAAATATTTACTTGATAAAATTATGAGGAAAATGTGCCATTTTTTTTCCCAACTGAAACCTATTAGGTGGAGGCATTGAATGTTTCTAAGGATTGTCAAGACCTGAACAAAATAGGTGGTTAAGGTAAGATTTATTTTTTCACGAAAATACCTGTTTCTGTGAACTTGGAAAAAACTGTTGACCTGTCTTTAAGTATTTTATTTATCTACTGAGTAAAGAAAGAAAATACTGAAATTATGAAAATTAAACAAAAAGAATAAATTAAATATTAGCGGTAAAATCAAGAAGTCAACTTTAATCTGAAGGGATAGTGATACTGAAATCAGTATGTACTAATCAAAGTTTGACCGTGTTAGATTCTCTGCTCCACACATAAGAGAATATTTCTTAACTGAGCCTAGTGCCTGGCAGTTAAAGCATAAATCTTCATTATGGCACACACACGTAAAACAGACTATTTTGACATGAGTGAGAAGGTGCTGTTCCTCTGGCACGTGCCATTTCCTTTCATGCTGGAAGGAGAGGCTTCGAAAAATCTACTAATTCTTCTCAAGCAAGCACAATAACACAGCGCAGATACTCATTGCTCAAGTTATTTATCATCTTGATATGTTGGAGGAAGAAGTCCTGGAGCTCCAGATCATTGCAGTTGTTACTAGTGATCTTCAGGTAACCTACCTTTATCCCTCCACTTAAACCTCTGGTCTAAGAAATGCAGATGGAGCACTGGGATTAGCAGGAGTCGGTCTGTAGGTGTGCAACGTAAACACGGACCATGAGCTTCTCAATGTGCCTGGTCAGCCTAAACAGTGATTGTGGCTTCAGATGGAAATAGTTCAGATCAGATGCATCTAACCTTATTTGAATTTATCTGGCAAGAGCTGTGGGCTGGTGCCTAGGAGTGGATTGTCAACATTAAGCTGAGCACTGATGGTGGAGAAGGAGCCAAATCCAGATTGTGGTGCAGAATATTCTTACCGTCTCAGGGTGTTCCATCAGCAAGAGGGCAATTCAAACAGCCCCTCTGAATACAGCTTTATATGCTACTCCAGATTTGTTGCTCTTCTGCTTTAAATGCTGTTTTAAATACTGGTTACAGTCCTAAAAGAGATGTTGTGTTCTAGGTAACTACCAAGCTAAGTTAGCTCTCTGCTTTTAATAACTGGTGGCTCTAAGTAAGCTGTCAATTAAAATGACATAGTCCTGTTGATTAGAGACACCTACAAGGAAGCTGTAGCCACTGACAAGAATCAGGCTTCTATGGCACTAGGCAGTCTGTTGGAATAAAGTGGGGAGAAAAAATACAATAAGCCATAAATTAACTTTCCAATGCCTTTCCACAATAAAATAGTATTTTATTTTGAAAATTGATTAGGGTAAAAGCTTTAAATAAGAGACGCTTATGCAAAACTTATGAAGACAAGATTGCTAAATACAGTCCTTGAATCTTAATTAATGAGCATTGAGAACTACATTCAGAAAAGCTAATTAACTGTTTTATGTGCATTAGAGAATACTAAATGAAACAATCCACTGCTTTTAAAGAGAAAAAGACAATTGACAGTTTGGAATGATGTTCGAGTTTCCATTGTCCAACTGAAATGAGCCTGCACGGGCACAAGATTTTTGCCTCTCACAAATATTAACCCAACTAGATATTGGAATTATATATAGATAGCAACAGTCAAATGAAAACCAAATATAAATCTAATAAAATGTAAAAATTCTGTGCCTAAGATAACTATATAATTTTTCTACTTTTCCAATCAGCTTTTGCTTTTTTTTTCCCCTCCCCCAAAGACACTCTAAAGATCTTCTTATCTCTAACTATCATCCTCCTCAAACTGGAAAAGCAATGGTTTACTAGTATTAATTGATGACCTTTCCAATTATTCCTGACTCTCCTCTCTCAATTTCTGTGAAATGATTCTTGCAGCATTCAACCCACTACTTCCAAGTATCATCTGCAGAAATTTTAAGAGCTACATAAAACATTGTGGATATATCTGGTCAATTCTCTCATCTATGTTCCCTATTTCTAAACACCATTCTTTCTTTACGTTGCTTAGGTGTGCTTTTCTGCTTTAACTGAAAGGCAAGATGTCTTACTAAACTCATAGAATCATAGAATCACTTGGTTGGAAAAGACCTTTGGGAACAAGTCCGACTGTACCTGTCCACTACTAACGCATCTCCCTAAGCACTTCATCTGCCCGTCCCGTAAACACCTCCGGGGTGGCGACTCCACCACCTCCCTGGGCAGCCTGCGCTGGTGCCCAGCGACCCTTTCTGTGAAGAAAACATCCATTACTGCTGAAGGTCCTCCAGCAGGTCAGCAGAATGACAGAGATTGTACAGAGGTATTCCAACATTTGTCTCATTGTTGTACCACTCAGTATTAGCCTTGTCTTGAAAAAACTGAGAATGTTGAGAATGAAAATTAAGATTTCTGCATTCGTGGTAAGGTGGACCACAGGAAACCTTGTCTTTCAGTTTCCATGTTGTGACCTATTGTATTTTTGTGCAGATTGTTGCTGAAGCATTTTACCTAGGAGTTCTTAATAACCCAATCTATCCCCTCCACCTTTCACAAAAAGTCTTGAATGCTAGCCTGTATTAATTCCAAACAGCACTTATAGGTTTATAGGGAAAATAGAGTAGCATAACACCATTGGAGCACCTCCCATATGAGGACAGGCTGAGAGAGCTGGGGTTGTTCGGCCTGGAGAAGAGAAGGGTCCCAGGAGACCTTATAGCGACCTTCCAGCACCTGACAGGGCTCCAGGAAAGCTGGGGAGAGACTGTTTACAAAGGCTTGTGGTGACAGGATGAGGGGCAATGGGGATAAACTGGAGAGGGGCAGAGTTAGACTGGACATAAGGAGGAATTTCTTCACCATGAGGGTGGGAGGCCCTGGCCCAGGTTGCCCAGAGCAGGGGTGGCTGCCCCATCCCTGGAGGGGTTCAAGGCCAGGCTGGATGGGGCTTGGAGCCCCTGATCCAGCGGGAGGTGTCCCTGCCCATGGCAGGGGGACTGGAACTAGATGATCTTTAAAGTCCCTTCCAACCCAAACTATTCTGTGATTCTATTATGAAAAAAAAAGCTACCCAGCCAGTCAAATGCTCACAGCCTTACTGTACTTCAGCCCAAGCCAAATTCTTTCTAGCACGAATGAGAGACTAAATTGTCAAGTCTGGCTGCTAATAAGACTGGTTCATATAATAGTGTTCATATTCATAGAGTTATAGATAGCAGCCTCAGGGTTGATTCTACTCAGAAATGCAATGAGGGAGGAATTGCTCTGTGCATTCAAAGCACTTCAGTCATGCGAGTCATTGTCTTATCATGGGAGTGCTGACAAATGTAGTCATAATGTTGTAAAAGGCTGTCCTTTCTTTCTCGACTTTTCCCCTACGAAGATTACTGTCTGCACAGGTAAAGAGAATAAAGAATGTGTCACTATCCCTCAGACATTTCACTATTTTTACGTATGAAGAAAGAACTTTTACCTTTAAACATGCGGACAAAGAGCTGAAAATTAAGTGTACTATTTACGTCCTTTCCTGAGCTGTAGGGTCCCGATTATTTGATTCACCTCCCTGAAGTTAATAGAATTAAGGGCTGTAAACATACATGGAGGAGCAACAAACAGAAGAGAAGCTGAGCTTTTGTCAGATGCCTGGCTTTTTATTGTTCTTTGTTTTCAGGATCTGTGGATCCAATGATGTGATGCATTAATAAATTTGCCTAACATTTCCCCTTAGTTTCTGGTTTAAGTTGCATGTAACTTCAGTAACATCTACTATTTGGCATCAGAAACCTCATGTTAAACTTCTTTGCAACCTGTCGGCCACAATGAAGCACTGTATGGAGTTCCAGACTTGGTGGGCTTCAGGATATACACACAAATTATTAATAACTAATTAGCTGTGAAAATGCGTTGCTGTGAGTCAAACCCATCAGTCTTCAGAAGTGCCCACACAGCAGGAGATTTTCTTGGCCAAAGTTCTTCTATGTAGTATGGAACTAATAAGTTATTTAGGAAAATAATCTATAGGAAAAAACACTTCTGTAATATCATATTTTTATCTGATCTGCTGTCTAAGTTTTGCTATATGCTGAGATAACAAATATGAAGTATTAACGTAACAATAATAATGCCTCTCGTAGATCTGACTGAAGTGGCCAAAAGTGGATGCCAAGGAAACGTGAAATGCAGCAAACATATCAGATTCTTCCTCTGAAATATTTTCTCAGTTTTTAGCAATTTGAAATTAATAGACTATTCAAGGCAAAGATGGTTTCCAACTGTTCTGGGATATTGAACAGTGGATTTGTCTTTCATTAATCTGCCTGGACTCTTTTAAATCCATCTACACTTTTGGCATCTGCAGTATCCCACGTCTGGGAGTTCCACAACTCACCTGCTCTCAGATACCCCAACTCGCTTGCTTTGAGGCTGGCTACTTGCTAACTTAATTTTATAACCCTTAGTTCTTTCACTGCAAAATAGCAGCAAATACCTTACCCATCCTGTGCTTTCCCCCACACTCCTCCTGATTTTCTAGGTCTTTAGTCTGGGTAAAATTAAAACAAACATAATTGCAAAGATGACCTTTCAATGGGAAGGAAAACCTTCTCTGTAAGCAGTGTAGACATAGGAACATAAAAACGCTGACCAGTCTTATTTAGGAAATGAAAACTGATTTTTATGTGACTTCATGTTTTGAATGCTTTAACAAACAGCCATGAAGGGTGATTGTTTCTTGAGTTGTAGACAGCTTGGGGTTGCTGTAAACATCAGAGAGTAACTTACTAGCTGCATCATTTTCTTAGCTATCTGGCAGTTTAATAATCTGGGAAGAAAACACAGGCAAACCTTTTTGAATCCCTATCCCGGTTTTCAAGTGTATTTTATTAAAATGTTCTAAAAGCAGCAAATGAGAGACAAATTGCAGGTGACAAATTTAAACCGACATTTTCAGATAGTTTATGAAATAACAGGTATTAAAAATAATGCTTATTCAGAATGTACCAACATTTTGTCAGTAACATGTCTTGGTTTGTCCAAGTCCAAAATCTCAATTTTAATTCCTTGCAGGAAAGACCATTTCACAGTAACACTGGTTTTTCTGTGGAGTTTTATAGTAAGCAATGTTTCGGATGAGATCCTGGACTAAGAGGATGGGTCTTCAGGTTCTGTAGACTCTTTTAAAGATGGAGACTGTGATTTTGCAGGATCTTGGCAGGGTATGGAGACATTAGCAGTAATGGTAAACAGCCCCATGTCATGATCAACGCACTCTTTCCTACACTATAGAGGAGTTAGCTGGCAGCTGGGGAAGCATCTTTAGCCACGGACTGTTACATCAGAGAACTTGTGTTGTAAAATGGTGTTTAGCATTTAAACAGCTAGAAACTGTTATTTATTGTGTTCTCTCTTTTGCATACACATGTAAATGTTTTTAGTATTTAATGGGATGACAGTATTTGAGAACCCTGTAACTTCTCTGGGACTCTGCATAAACTTCGAAAAGCATAGTCAACGTTACTCTTCAAGTTCCATAAAATATTTGCTGTGTATTGATAAATTATATGTGATATTTATTAAGCTAGATTCTGTGCTGACCCAGAACTAACAGAAATTATAGACCATGGCCTGTATTTGTTCCCATTACGGGTACTTGTTCTCAGTAGCACTTCAGGCTGCTCTTGTCTGATCTTTTTATCTGTTTAGTCATTCAAGCTGCCTCAAGTTCTTCTGCTTCCCAGGACCAGTTCCGCTCCTGTGAGGACAAATACACTAGGCAGGGATCACAAGAACGAACAGAACTGAAAGAAGATAAAAACTTGCTGTTAAGATTGGGGTTGTGGAAATGAAGAATTTTCTTGTGTTGCATGCAAAACTGGAACACAGAGTTGTAACTTCTGTTTTCAATTCTGTCACCATTTCTCAGCGCCTATAAATAAATCAGTAATATATTCTTGAGTTCCTTCATCAGTGAAGCAATGCTCAGTGTGTTACTGTTACCAGAAATTCAAGGGAATTTTTAAAAAATGAGCAAATGAAAGTGGTAGACTAGAAGGGAACATCCTGTTCAACATGCAAGTAATAATTTGGCACCTAAAGGTTGTGGCCTGTTCTGTGCCAAAGTGTCATATTGTGCTTATATACATCTTGTTAGAACAGTTTCATTTAACTCTCACAAAAATCTTTCCAACAGTTGGCCTCTCCAATGTCAGAATGATTGAGTAATTTGGATGCCTTCCAAGGCTCCTTCTCTTCCCAATAATCCAGATTGTTTCAGATTGAATGTGTCATAGAGAAAAACATTTGCTAGGAATTTCTGTTACAGGAACTGGTGGAAGCATTCCTAGACCTTACTCAAACCAGACAAGTATAAGATTTGCTACCAATTTTTATTGGCAGCTCTTGATCATAAGTGTCAGACTTAGACATGTTAAGATTTCTGGACAAAACTAATGTTTGGCCTTCTGCATCACGGACAGTGAAATGATCTTCTGATGGCAGGTGGCTGCAGTCTGCCATCCCATGTGCATGGGCCGAACGTTAAAGAATACTGAAATTCTACAGAGATATAACAAGGGAATGTCGACGGCCAGTCCTGTGAACAGGAAAGTTGTCATCCTCGTGGTGAGTGAGAGGTGAGAGAAGTGTGGTCATACGCTTGGAAGGGACTCAGGGGCACAAACATGTAATTTTTGTTTGATGACTTGAACTAGTGGAGGTATATAAACAAATCAACAGTATGGGAGGGAAATAATTTCCATCATCACCATTCTCAGTAGAGCTACACTGCATTTGTTGAAACTCAGGAACAGAACTTGAATTAATTGAGATAAGAATAGTTTGGATTACATAGATAGGAAGAAAAAAACATGTCTGAAAATACCATCTGGGAAGAATCTGCAAGACTTTAACACAGTCCATGTTGTGGCCAGGGAGATCGGTGTCACAGACGAGACCCAGAGAGCAGGCAGATCCGGTAGCCATCGGGTAACAGGTAGTAGATGTGAGGTTGTTGAAAGAAGGTATCTACAAGAAGGATTGGTCTGGAATTACTTTGATCAGTATAAATCAGGTGTTAAAAATCACATCCAGTTCCTAAGCCATCTGCTAAAGTAACATAAGCTTCACTCCTTCTTCTTGACACACAGGAGGGCAAGTAGCTCTCCTGCTTCCCCATCTGCTCTGAAGGTCACAGAATCACAGAATCACCAGGTTGGAAGAGACCCACCGGATCATCGAGTCCAACCGTTCCTATCAAACACTAAACCATATCCCTCAGCACCTCGTCCACCCGTGCCTTAATCACCTCCAGGGAAGGTGACTCAACCACCTCCCTGGGCAGCCTGTTCCAGTGCCCAATGACCCTTTCTGTAAAGGTCCTTGGCCTTACAGTAAGAGCTTGCTGTCACTCTACCCATCTTCCCTTTACTACTGGAACTTTTGATGGTTAAGGCAAGTTCTTGTGTATTTGCCCACAGCACTGAATCACTGTACAGCTTCCCCACCTTGAGCACACCCGCTCCAGGAGAGCCTCGGGGGAAAACGCCTCCAGTGGAAAGATGGTCAGACTGTTCAGGACCAATTTCTTAGTCTTAAAAAAGTCCATTCTTCCACTTTTGTAAGCATCATCATGCTTTAAGAATTATTTTTTATTACACTTGATAGCTATGTGAAGGAATTGGCTTACCTTGCAAAAACCCTGCTCCTTCATGAAGCTGGTGTTACGAAGTGATGTATTATAATGGTAGCAGAAGGAAGTCTGTATTGCTTGAACAAGAAAACGTGGTCTCTTAAGCAGCCCGCTTCGTGCTTGGACACTTAAGGCAAGATGCATCAGTCTAGAGCAACCATAAAAATCTGGATACAGCCCAGTGGCATCCTCTGGGGCTGCAGGGAGGAGGCAAAATATCACAAGAGTCAGTTGTGCTGGTAATTACAAGTTTGCTTACCTGGTCAGTTTTTAATAATGTTTTGTATGCTGTCTGCAATGTGTTAGCTGTTTCTTGCTATGTACATACAGACTAAAGTCTGAGAAGAATTTGTTTTTAACTGGAGGAGAGCATCACCCATTTAAAACCTTTGGATCTTCAAATGAAGGGAGCACCAACATCTGCAAGGCAGCAAATCTTTGCAGCTATGCTAACTCATGTTTTCTGCCTTAATTTTTTTTTAGGCCAGAGAACATTTCCAACAATGCTGTTATCTTGTGGTCTTAAATAATTTTTGGTAATTTTACATAGTAAATTATTTGACCCCCATTGGGAATAAAATTTCATGCTAGCTAACGCTGTTACAAAAGGAGTGTGTGCTGTATCAGTAATTGCAATGATGTAAGCGTAAAGTGCAAGTATCACAATTTTTCAAGGAGTTAAGAAGACTTGAGATGCAAAAATGTAAATGCACTGAAGACTGCCAGATTAATGACAAACCACTTGTGTTAAATTGATTAGGAAGCTCCAGATTGGAAAGTGGGGTGGGGGTGGAGGGAAGGAGTGGAAAGAGCATGTTGACAGCATCATCTAACTGGTGGTACTCTCCTTACATTGCCATAAAGCAACACATGGTTTTGACCTACCATTTAAGGAGAAAACAACATAGAACTTGAAAATAATTTTGTAACTCGCATGTATTCATTAGTATCCTTCCATTTTCATCTGACAGTTTGCATGCTGGCTGTAAAACTCTTGGGTATATTGTAAGCAGTTTAAGAGCAAGCGGGGGAGACCAGCATGAGGAAGTTTCCTGAAGCCACCGAGGCCCAAGAAGTTTAGATTTGGTCTGTTGTATTGTCTGTTCAGTTTCCTAGATAAGGTCTCCGATGAACATTTCTCCCCTACCCCATCACAGC
Source organism: Phaenicophaeus curvirostris (assembly GCF_032191515.1). Lineage (NCBI taxonomy): Eukaryota > Metazoa > Chordata > Aves > Cuculiformes > Cuculidae > Phaenicophaeus > Phaenicophaeus curvirostris. The sequence goes on from NC_091431.1 coordinate 1,458,688, forward strand.
AGTCTCCACGCCTGTGTCCATCCAGTCTCTTCATCCTCCACCAAAGACGCCCTCCTTCCCACTGCCAGGATTAGCTCCCCTCCAAGGTGGCTTCTTTCCCCTTTTCTTTCCCAAGAGGCAGATATGTTAGTGCAACCAGTGCTGGATCAGCCACAGCCCCTGCGGGGGCGCGTGGCAGTGGGGCTGATGTGTGTCACTCTTGCCTTTCTGAGCTGCAGATGCTCCTCCTGGTGCAGCAGCCAGAGAACGTCAGCAGCAAGGACACGGTCTGGAAGTGGTTTTCCATCATTCGCAATGCGCTGTTCCTCCTGCCTCCTTGGCCAATTTCCAATTTGTACCTATTCTGTCTGCAGAACAGTAGCCTTCTAAATTAAAATGTAGCCAGCATGGCCCACACAATATATCACATCACTGCTATATTGGACTCCAGAGAAGAATAATTGTCTTATATTGATGTCCTGAATACACCATACTAAACTTGGCATGGTTGCACCAGGCTCCTTATTTTCAATAATAAATATAAATTACTCAGCCCCAGAAGCAGCTTTTTGTTTGTCAGTGGGTTACTGTTTTTGAAAAAGAGCACCTGCCTGCCTCTAGATCACGTATGTGAACTACGGCTGATTGTTCATGGATGCATTTTAACAAATTAGACTACTATGAAGTAATTAAATCTTGTTATGGAGAACATCTATCTAGCAAATGTACAACAAGTCGTAAAGCCAGCCCCTGAAGTCCTTCTTCACTGAATTTTATATGAGCTCCTGCTGCTGCTGTCCCATTTAGGGGTTGATAATGCTTCAATTTTAAAATCAGCATTTTAAAGAATCCATTATGTAAACATGACTGTGGCAGAAGACTGTAATAAGGACTTTTGTTTCCCTGGCTTCTGGGTTTGCATTTTGTGGTTTGTTTTGGATTTGGTTGGTTTTTTTTTTAATAAAACAACTATGCCTGATCCTTTGCCCACTTCTTTTAATCTCAGAAAACATGGTAGTGATTCCTGGTTGTGGGTTACACATTTTGCAGTCTACAAAAACAATGTGTAGCTGCTGTCTTAAACATTCGTCATTTATTAGGAAGTTGACGGGGAAGGCTGGATGATCCAGTGGCATGGAACAAAGTCTGTTCCTTTAAAAACTGAAAATTTTGTTGCTGCATGGCAGGTCCCAAGTTTGTCTTAGGCATTTTTTAAAACTGTATCTTAACTTGCTTTCTGGGATAGTCCAGTTATGTTTAGAATAAACACAGCCTCACGTGTCTTCCTCAGTGATCTGTTATTCTTCAGCCCTAGCTTCACTGCTTTGGTTGAAACATTTTACAGGCATCACAGTGACTTTCATAGGAAAATTCTGATTTGCGTAGGTTAGATAGAAGAAGCCCAGATCTAAGTTTAGAAGTCTGAGAAAAGGATCTCATACAGAATCGAGGTGAAAAGCCAAGGATATCCTGAATTTCAGTATTCTATTTGCCTAGTTTTCTTCTCTAACAACAAAGTGACTGTTAATTTTATTAATTTTCTAGAATCCCTATTCCTGCCATTTATACGCAGGTAGTCCAAATGTAGACTGAAGAAACCTTTTTTGATGAAAAAGCTGCACACAATACATAAAGGATAGAGGCAGAAGATACTAGGATTAGTTATACTGGCTGTTAAAAGTCTCTTCATTACTGTGCATGAAAATGGTAAGTATGATTTGGCCAAACCGTGCACTTACGTCTTACTTTTATCTGCCAATAACAGCTTTTTAACTACGGAACTGTTTTTCCTCTAGTGGAGCATCGGCTCCCAGGTGAGGCGACTGAAGGTAGGTACAAAGAGAAATATGCAATTTAAGTGTTGACTTCTGCAAGCAAAGACTCTCATTGGTGTTAGCGGTTCTTAGATCTGCCTATAAGAACTTCCTGCAAGGATTTGGCTCAGAAATATTGTACAATGTTAGGGGCAGAGGAAGGCTAAGTAACAGATTAAGATATGGATGACCAATATATAGCTTCCAAAGTATTAAATTGATCTCCTACTTAATAACTGTAGGTCTATTGAGAAGAATTATAATAGAGGATGTAGTATTTATGATGATGCTGCAGCATCCACTTCACTCAATCCTTCTCACGACAAGATGCTAACCTAGCTGTGTTGCCCTTAAACTATAGATGTCATCACTCCTGGAAAACCTTCACACCTTCACAGCATTTACACTCATGCTTAGTTTTTATTATTTCCACTTGGTTGAATGTTGCAGAGGCTGATGCCGGTTTCTTGGCTTCTCTTCCTGTGACCTGGTAAACAGTTTTCCTACTGACATCCCAGCAGCAAAAAATTACCCAAGAAAATTGCTGAGAGTGCCACCCTAAAGCATGTCGTGTTTCACCATGTTAAACTGCTTGACTCTAACAGATGTAAAAATGCATCTTTTTATAGGGCTACAAGAAAGCTGGGGAGGGACTGTTCACAAAGGCTTGTGGTGACAGGATGAGGGACAATAAGTGCAAAGTGGGGAGGGGCGGACTTAGACTAGACAGAAGGAAGAATTTCTTACCCATGAGATGGGGAGGCCCTGGCCCAGGCTGCCCAGCGAGGTTGTGGCTGCCCCATCCCTAGAGGAGTTCCAAGGCTTGGTCGTATGGGGCTTGGAGCCCCTGATCCAGTGGGAGGTGTCCCTGCTCATGGCTGGGGATGGGATTGGATGGGCTTTAAGGTCTCTTCCAACCCAAACTATTCTATGATTCTATGACATAGCCAAGATAAATGTACCAGACAGATGGTTCTTCACTCTCCTGCCTTTTAAGCTATAAATTTCTGGGAACAAATTTTCCCTTTACTGTCTGTGTTGCTGCTGCTTGTCTGTCATAGAACTGGGAACTTTTTTAACCAACCCCTTCTGAGAGAAAAAAGCCTATGTATGAACCCAGCATACTCTTTGACCTAAACTCAGTAGATAATCATGTGTGGGGAAAAAAAATGCTGGAGACAATCAACTGTTTAGTGTAGGTAATTTTGAAGTTAAACATTTTGCTTCAAAACTAACTTTTGTTGTTATAAAAGTTCTGTTGAAGAAGATAACCAGAACTGAGTCAAAGTAAGTATTTTGATTACTTGGAAGAAGTCATTTGCCTTTTACTTCAAGATGCAAAAGCGCTGATTACAAGTTGCCTTGAGTACATTTGTGTGGGATTTGTCCAGCCAACCAAGAAGTCTCTTGCAGAGCGAGACTCAGAAAAAAGAACAAGCACACACGCTGCCTTTGCTCTGGTGAAATGCAGCAACAAGACTTGTTTCCTCACATTTCAGACTGAAAGCATTTCTTTCTAAATGCAGTCAGCAAAACATAATAAGCTCTGCTGTTCCTCAGCTGACTTTAGATAGCTCACATTTCCTACCCCACATGAATCGTTTCCTATCTGCATAACCGCTGACTTCTTGTACCAGTGTCTTCTACAACTCCTAGAGAAATATGAAAATCATAAGTACAATCAAAGTAGTCTTGGGTGATTATTTTCTGGAAACTTGGTGTATAGAAATGCAAGATTGGCTGCTTAGCAGACAGATACAACAATATCAGTGCACTTCTCATCTGGTATTGGAAAAAACCCACCCGTTTCCAAACCAGCTGCACAACTGACACTGGGAAGGAACTGGTGACAATCTTAAACCTCCTGCAAGGTGGCTGGTCAAATATTTCCTTCACTTATATCTGCTAATGTGCTTGGAGTTCATTGGCATTGCGTAAGTATAAACAAAGACAACATTCGTTTCTGATCTATTATTAAATCATGCAAATAACAATGCAAAAAAAGCATATCACAGGCCTCTACCTAGGACACGCAGAGCACTGAGAAATGTGCAGCAAAGATAGCCCAGAGGGTGCTTAATATTTTGGCTGGTTTGTTTTCATATATTGGTTAGTGATTGTAATATTGACTTCCTGCACAGGAGATTTATAGAGGAATTGTTTTCTATGTACAAGTGTGTGTAGTTTTCTGTACACACACTGTAATTATACGGAGATCAGCATTCAAATTATGCAAGAGTTTTTGCATACATATATCTCGTAATTCACTCTTGTAAAGGTTCAAGTACCATTTACGTCCTCTGGAGGAACTCAGCTTCACCATAAAGACTGACCCAATGCAGCTTTATTTTTTTAATATATTTTGAACATCAATTTCTAAGCAACACATGGACAGACTCATTTTGACAATATACTGATTTATGATCACAGCATTTTGATTTAACAAAGAGTTCTCCATTGAATTCAATGTTCAGTATTTCACTGGTTGCTTTTCAGTTTGGATTAAAAAAAAGAAATAAGAAACAGTGCTTGAGGAAAGCAGGATGCCCCTAATTATGTGTTTAAAATTTTTAATGGCAACAAAGGAATTTGTGAGTTTTTGTAAAGCAGCTTGTACGAGTCAGATGCTACCAAAGCTTTTAGATACATTACATAAACCAAGTGTCTAAACCATAGTAAGGGTATATATAGAAGCAAACTACCGAGTGAGAAATAAACAATTAAAACTGTTCACATAAACAAAGAAACTGTTCTGCTTTCCACTTTGCTTTTGACTTATGGAGGTCACACTGGGACATGAAGGTGCAGATTCTGAAATACAGTCTCTATACATGGTATCCACCAGGCTCTACTGGAAATTCTACCAGGTTGCCTTCTAAGTCTTCATTTAATGCTTGTTCAATTTTATTGGAAAAACAGTAGCTGAAGGGCCCAGTATAATAATAGTGCAATAAATTTGTTCAGCCTGCAAACATGATCATTGTTGTTAATTCTCACTCCTGTGATTAAATGAGTGGGACAGATTTTAAAAATTTGGCTAAATGAGAACTTATACAAAATTAACTGCAACAGTTTTTCACAAAATACAAATAAAACTAATCTCTTGTGCTTGGAAAAGCACAATTTTACTGGTGTAATTTGTTCTAATATACGCGTATATCATCTAGAGAAGAAATTACAGTGCTTTGACTTGGAAATAGTAAGCTCTGTTTTGCCTTGGAGGGATTCAGATTTTTTTGTTTTGCAAGATCTACTGTATCTTCTATGAAAGTATAAAATCATATGATCTTGAGTCATGGCTGAATTTCTTAAGTATTTCCAATATAGTTGTTTTTTATGTAAACTGCAGAGGCTATCTATGCCCTGCACCTCTATCAGTGGGTTTAATGACACCGCGTTGCTGAATAATGCTAAGACCTTGCAGTCCATCAGCAGCTTAGTGTAAGGTAACCCTGTGTACACACTTGAATTACAGTAATTACTCTTAAATTGTAATAAATACCAGGTTAAAGTCTTTGTGTGGATTCTTATCAGGGAGCAGATGAGGTGTTTTAAGTTCTCCTCTTACTTAGCAGTAAATTTTGCTTGTCCGTGAGAGTTAAATTAGTTGCAGTACATTTTCAAGATTCAAAAATGAATGGTTGTGGACAAATCCAGGGATGAGATGGAGAAAGACGATCTCAGTGGGGAAAGTTTCATTCTGGAGCCACAGGTCTTTTATTCAAGAAATGTTGGAGAGCTGAGCAGTTAGGTGAGAGTTACATGCCTGGGGAGACAAAGTGGAGGCAACCTCAAGTACATGAAATCAGCACCAGTTTTGGGTGAGGGAATATGAGTTTAAGATTGTGTTTTCCTAATAATTTCTTCTGCATTTGTCTGCAGATAAGCTTATAAACATTACTTCCTGGGAAGTAATCCTGAGAAGTATGCTCTTCTGTTGTGTGTCTTTAGTCAACCTGGACCAAAACACGTAGCTAAATAATTAATCTTTATTTTTAGATTGGATGATGTTGTAATAGCTAACCTTTTCCCTGCAGAGTCTGATATTTTCTAGAAACCTTTTTGCTAACACATAGCAAGCCTGTTATCATCAGTATTGGGCAAGGCACTCAAAGAGATTAGATTGCAGCTGAGCAAGGCCATATCTGGATGTTTAATCAGAAAGATGTACCAAACAATATCCGCAAAACACAGCCATTTCCTTTCTCATAAAAGCTGCAGTTTTCCAGAATTTACAGAACTGGCTGCAATCCAATCAGAAATCACTGAAGTAAATGACAATAGCTACTTCACCTTTCCTTTACCTCGTCCTGGGTAAAAGCAGTCTGAGTGTCTTGCCGGCACTCGGGTCACAAGAAACCTAGTCACAACTACACTAGAGCTAGAGCCATCTCAACTTGGAGTCACTCAAATATGAGGCAAATGAGTGAAATGGAGGTCTGTTCCATACTGGACAGCAACAGTCAGAACTGATGGTTGTAATTGTTTTTCTCAACACAGTGAGGCTTTGTTTATTTTGTTTGGGATGAGAGGAGGCTCATGAGGAAAGACAAGAATTATTATCTATCCTAGCTAGTAAACTAGCTACCTTATAGAAAAGCAGCAGGGATGAACCTTGAATTCTAGCTCTACAACTACAGTTGTGGCTGCTAACTTCTCTGTTAACGGACCAGCTATTGAACCCACTTCACTGCTAGACAAGATGCAGTCGTGCTGGCAGTGAAGAGTTTGCTCTACACCTGCTGCAAGACACCTCGCACTGCTGAGTCTGGATATAGTTACACAGGAAACTCAGGCAAACAACAGCCTAGACTGCTCCCCTCTGCTGGGCAACGCAACACAAAGGGGTCTGTGGAACTTTTAGCTGGCTTTCGTTCACAATGGCTGGCATAATCTTAAGCCTGGCAGAAAGTTTGTAAATTTACATATACATTTTATAGTTTACTTCATAGATTGTTTTTTAGAGGGAACGGGGCCAGGAGCTGGTTCTTTTTCTGCCACCCTGTGATGGATTGAATTTAAACACTAAAATAGCCGGGGGAGTGGGGAGGGAGAGGAAAAAAAAAAAAAAAGAAATAACTCTGCATTAGAAACAAGGAAGCATTTTATCTTTGAGAAATCTGCGGGCAGAAGACCTCCAGCTGGATTTTGTTTGAACAGGGATTGGAAAGGCAGAAGCAGCTAAGTGTGCTTCACTCAGAAGGGGCTACGTGTAACTTTTGTGGGTCCTACTAGGCAACTTTTGGTTTGTGAAGCCTGCCCTCAAGGGGTTGGTTTATTTGGAGTTAATGACTCGTGTAGGTTTGTGGATCAGCTCTATTTTCTTTAGTGAACCAACGGATGTTGTTTCATCCTGCCAGATGAAAGGGAATGCTTCAAGTATCCTTCTACATTCTAGACATAAAAGAAATGATTGCATCACTTAAAAAGGGGACAGGAAGATCAGTACTGTGACTAGGCTGCAAAGATAACTCTTCTATGTGTCCTCCTTGCAATGATTACAAAATGACCCTGTCGATATCTGGGGCACACATGACGCAGTTCAGGAGTGACTGAATCACGTTGCTTTCTAACAGCTCATCTTCAGGCATTCACTCTTTTTTATCCCCACTTACATGTTTTCTTTTTTCAGACAAAAGAAAAACATGGTCATGACTTCAAAATGCATGAGTAGGGGTTAAGGCAAAAGGGCATGTTGCCACCATCCTTCTCCCCTACTGTCACACCAAAAGGATGTCTCCGGTCCTCTTTGTGTTCTTGCACAAACACATACCACCATCACCACCACTCTTCTGCTGGCCTCTCTCTGCAATGTATTCACCCTTACCTGATCTAATCTCTTCACATACACAGCTCATGAAAGACTCTGTACTTATCCAGCAGCTCTATAAACCACTAAGTAGGTTTAGATTTACATATAAAACTACACGAAAGAGGATAAGTTAAGAGACTTGTGACCTTGTTTGATACCAGTCATAGGACCTCCTCTACATAAATGAAAATAAAATTAGCAGAAGATTTTGGCATTCCTAACTAATGGTCATTCAATGGAAGCTTGTATAGTTACCCAGAGATACTGGAAGTGGAGTGAAAAATGAAAGATGTTACAGAAAATAAAATGAAATGCAAGGCTTTCTAAACATCAGGAAAAATCAGTGACAGGAAAAGGAAGAGAAAGCCTTTTGCATTTTGCCCTGCTCTGAACTTCTTCAACTTTAATGTGATATGGTTTGAATAACCTCTGTTTCAGAAGACCTAATTCTGCATTACACATATGGCAGATAAGCATCAGGTCTAGCATGGGTATAAATGTATAATCCATAATGGATTACCTTTGCAAAGAGGGAAGCTCCAGTATCTGCATATTATTTTGAGAAAAATGTTCCTTAACGAGGACAGTATCTGACAGTTTGCTTCTTATAGATGACACTAACTTTTCTACTATAGGTGTGGACACTTTATAGCTTTAATAAGAAGATGCATTAAATAATAATTAACATAATCATCATTATTATTATCAAAATTATAGCAGTAGAGGTCAAACAAAATAGTTTTTATTTAAGTATCTTGAAGATATACGCTGCAGTTTGTCCAGGAAAAAATATTAGCCTAAGCTGGCAAGCTTAGGGCTAACATGCTACTCTTTGAAACGATACCTACAAACCAACAACTACTTATTTAACGCTCTAGACACAATTTTCTTATTCTGAGGATGTCTACCCAAGGTCTAGCTGCTAGAATTCTATGAAAATTTTAGAAATCAAGTTTCAAAGGTTCTTAATCATGTTTTTATTTTTGAAGTTGACTCTGGAAAGTGTGGACTGCTTATGCCTGATGCTGTACCATCTACATGAAAGGACACGTGCGCTCACAAAACAACTGCAGAAACCAGGGAGGCTGAAAGATTACTCATCCCACCTCTACCAACACACCACATTAACTTCCTGCTTTGAATTTAAATTTATGGTTGGCAGGAGAGGGGTGGGAAGTTGGGCATCTCTTGCATGTATTTTTTGTTCATAAAACCTGCTTCCTCTGCAAAAGATGCCTGAGTCCTTGACCTGCCTTCTTCCTCTGCATTTGTAACCAGGGTTTGTTGGCAGGAAAATTATTGTAACTCCATAATAAAATATCACACATAGTACATACACATTCACAAATACATAAATGAAGTTTTATCAGTAGTTCAGTTTCACACCCAGTAACAATAGTGCAGATCTTCACATTGCTAACACAGACCTGATATGAATGGAGAACAACACATTTGAAACACTGCCTTTGGTTTCCTGGAGACTATAAGAGGCATTTCTGTGCTGGTTACATGTGGTGTGCAACATGAAGACTTTCTTTAATTCCATATGGATATATTTGTACTGCTATTTTATTTTATTTTCAAGGAAACTGAGCTCCCTGGAGAATCAGGTCTAGCCAGTTTTCAAGTACTAGGTTGTCAGCATGGTGAGATCCAGCTCACTTTGAGACAGAGTTTTAAGGAGCATTAAATGAATTTCACACAGATAATGTAGACGAAAAAAAATCCACTGGTGCTGTATCATCCACAATGAGCCCATATAGGCTCATGATAAGCATATCTAATCTGTCATGTGAATCTGACTGCAGGTACATGGATAAACACAATCTTACTATAATAGTGTTACTAAAGCTCTACCACAACAGAAATATATATACCCTCTGGGTTTCAGAATATGTTAGGTATTTGACTTAACAAAAATACGATGTGGAATTCCACTGCCTTCTATGTTTGCAGCCTGGCCATTTTGTGTGTGAGTGTGATTTTCATCATCAGGGACCATTTCTTCTCCCAGCAGATGCTGTCAGAAAATGTCATATAGAAAGAAGGAAAAATGTCACCTAGCAACCCCAGCTTTATGAAGAGAAGTTCCACACTGACCAGCAGAGACAGAGTGAGCTAGGGAGCTGGGAGGAAGCATGAGCAACAGTGAGAAGCTTGCTTTTGTGCTGCTCTGGTGCTGTTTCATATCTGTTAAGGGCAGGTGCTATGGGCACAGAGTTTCACCTCAAAGCCAGTTTGGAGTTTCTGCTGAAGTGGCTTGCATACAACTTGGTTTTCAAAAAATAGGACTTTAGGTTACTTTTTCCTGACTTTCAAATATGGATTCGAAAATGATAACATCTCAAGTTGTGATGGGGATCTACATTTTAATTTCATAATGGCAAAAAGTAATCTTGAAAGGAAAGGGCATTATCTCTTTTATCTATGTATCTCATTTATCTCTTTTATCCTTTCCTACCATTAGCAAAGGCAAGATTAGCAGATATTTCTTCTGTTATCTGATTAAACAGAGTGGAGCATTTCTTTTTTAAGGTCTTTTAAGGGATTCAGAATTGAGATTACTCGCCCTCTCTGGTGTCTTCCTCTATCCTTTATCTTCTTAAATACTCTGAAGAAATGTTTTCCCATGCGGGTGGGGAGGCCCTGGCCCAGGTTGCCCAGAGCAGTGGTGGCTGCCCCATCCCTGGAGGGGTTCAAGGCCAGGCTGGATGGGGCTTGGAGCCCCTGATCCAGTGGGAGGTGTCCCTGCCCATGGCAGAGGAATTGGTACAGGGTGATGTTTATGATGCTGTTCGACCCAAACCATTCCATGATTCAGTGACTCTATAACCAGTAAGAGACAGACTTGTCTTGGGAACTTGGGAGCAAACAAAACATCTTGGAAAATTACCATGACACCAAAGATGACGCTGTGGTTTACCTGGATGAAGGCATCGAGTGCACCCTTAGCAAGTTTGCGGATGACACTTAAGTGGGTGGAAGTGTGGATCTGCTGGAGGGCAGGGAGGCTCCAAAGGGATCTGAACAGGCTGGATCCATGGGCTGAGACCAACGGGATGAGGGTTAACAAGGCCAAATGCCGGGTCCTGCACCTGGGGCACAACAACCCTGAGCAGCTCCAGACTAGGAGAAGTCTGGCTGGAAACTGCCTGGAGGAGAGGGACCTGGGGGTGTTGGTTGACAGCGACTGAACGTGAGCCAGCAGGGGCCCAGGTGGCCAAGAAGGCCAATGGCATCTTGGCTTGGGTCAGAAACGGCGTGACCAGCAGGGCCAGGGAGGTTCTTCTCCCTCTGGACTCGGCCCTGGTGAGACCGCTCCTCGAATCCTGTGTTCAGTTCTGGGCCCCTCACCATAAGAAGGATGTTGAGGCTCTGGAGCGAGTCCAGAGAAGAGCAACAAAGCTGGTGAAGGGGCTGGAGAACAAGAGGAGCGGCTGAGAGAGCTGGGGGTGTTTATCCTGGAGAAGAGGAGGCTGAGGGGAGACCTCATTGCTCTCTACAACTACCTGAAAGGAGGTTGTGGAGAGGAGGGAGCTGGGCTCTTCTCCCAAGGGACAGGGGACAGGACGAGAGGGAATGGCCTCAAGCTCCACCAGGGGAGGGTCAGACTGGATATTGGGAAAAAATTTTTCCCAGGCAGGGTGATTGGGCACTGTCCGAGGCTGCCCAGGGAGGGGGTTGAGTCCCCTTCCCTGGAGGGGTTTAAGGGACGGGTGGACGAGGTGCTGAGGGACATGGGTTAGTGTTTGATAGGAATGGTTGGACTCAGTGATCCAGTGGGTCTTTTCCAACCTGGTGATTCTATGATTCTATGATCTGAGCAAGGAATACATTGTTTAAAAACAGGCTGGTGGGTTGTGGCTGGAAATCAGAGGACAATCCTTCCAGCACTTGTGCTGTACAGGCTTGCACATGGTCCATTTTATCTCCTGCCTGCGCCTCCCGGCAGTGTCCGTGGGCGTAACCGCGCGGCGAGGCTGCGGGGGGGATCTGGCACACTCGGCATGCGAGGCACACACAAGTGCTGCTGGTTTTTTTCACCACTCCACCAACAGACACTGCCCTTACACAGACATTCCTGGCTCGCGTTTTTACATCCAGGAACACAATAGATGTTGTTCGAACTGCACGCAGTTCACAGGCCGTTAACAACGGCACCGCAGCAGGGAAATTTTGCTTCTTGATGGCTCCTTCAGCCCTGCGGCGGGAAGGGAAGCTGTATTTTTATTTCCGCAGGCGCGTTTGAGCATTTCCCCGTCTTTCCCGCTGTTTGTCCCGCTCTCCCTCTGGCTCCACACCCTCCTCCGCTCGAGCCGCCGCCGGCGCAGGGAGGGATCCCCGGGCCCCGGCGCGATGGAACCGGCAAAATGGTGCAGGAGGGTGGGGAGGGGCCGGCGCCGCTAGGGGCTCCGCGTCCCCGCGGCCGGGGCCTCGCAGCGCTCCTGCCGCCCCGGTGAGGGCCCGGGGACAGGGGACCCCGAGGGGGGCAGAGGGGAGGGACGGGGGCCCCGAGGTGGGGAAGAGGGACGGGGACCCCGAGGGGTGGGGAAGGGATGGGGACCTCGTGGGATGGATGGGGACCTTGTGGCGTGGAGAAGGGATGCTGGATGGGGACCCTGAAGGGTGGAAAAGGGATGGATGGGGACCCCGAGGGGTGCAAAAGGGATGGGGACCTCGTGGGATGGAGAAGGGATGATGCACGGGGGGGGACCCCGAAGGGTGCAGAAGGGATGGAGACCTCGAAGGGTGCAGAAAGGGTGGATGGACCCCTCGTGGGATGCAGAAGGGATGGGGACCCTGAAGGGTGGGTAAGGGAGGGACGGGGACCTCTCGGGGTGGAGAAGCGGGGCTGGACGGGGACCTGGCGGGGTGGGGAAGGGCCGGGCCCGCCCCGCTCCGCCCCCGCGGGTCCCTGCGGGCTGGGGCCGCCGCTGCCGCTCCTGCCCGGGGGGGCGAGGAGGAGGAGGACGAGGAGGAGGAGGAGGAGAGGAGAAAAAGGGAGGGAGGGAGGCAGGAAGGAAGAAGCGGGAGAGGTGCCGCCGCCAGCCGCCTGTCGCTCTGGTTTGTGCAGCCGGTGCGGAGCGGGGGCAGCCCCGGCAGGCGTCCCGGCATGCTCAAAGTCACCATGCCGTCCTCCTCCTCGTCTTCATCCTCCTCGTCCTCCTCCTCCTCCGGGTCCTCGGCCGCCAGCCGGCCGGGCTCCGCCGCACCAGACTACTGGATCGACGGCTCCAACAAGGACACCCTGGCCCACTACTTCGAGCTGGAGTCCGAGCTGGGACGGTGAGGAGGGGCGGGACGGGGCTGCGGGGTGGGTTCGGGGCCGGGGTCTCCCCTCCCCGCCCCGCGGCGCCCGCAGCTGCGGAAACTTTGGTTGCCGCCAACAGCGCCGGGAGGGCGTGCTGGCCCCCGCGGCAGGGAAGGGGTTTCGGGGGAAAATGGTGCCCCCCCCCCCCGTCACCCCCCGTATCCGAGCGGGGCAGACACCCCCCCCCGACAGCGGCGGTTTGCGGGCGGTCCCCGGAGCAGCTCCGGGTCGGGGCCCCCCAGACCCCCCCGACCCCCCCCCCCCCGCGGCTGCTGGACGGCGGGGGCCGCTCCAGAGCGATGGAAATGCCGGCTTGCCGGCGTCCCCCCTCCAGACGAGACCCTTCCAGCGTTTATCCCTTTATCCCCGGCGCTGGCAGCGCTCCCGCCCCGGGCAGCCCCGATCCACCGCCTCTTCGTTCCCCAGTCTGCTTCATTCATGGGGGGTTCAGCCTGGAGGGGAGGGGGCTGAGGGGAGACCTCGTTGCTCTCTCCAACTCCCTGAGAGGAGGTTGTGGAGAGGAGGGAGCTGGGCTCTTCTCCCAAGGGACAGGGGACAGGACAAGAGGGAATGGCCTCAAGCTCCGCCAGGGGAGGGTCAGGCTGGACATTAGGATAAAATTTTTCACAGAAAGGGTCATTGGTCCCTGTCAGAGGCTGCCCAGGGAGGGGGTTGAGTCCCCTTCCCTGGAGGGGTTTAAGGGACGGGTGGACGAGGTGCTGAGGGACATGGGTTAGTGATTGATGGGAATGGTTGGACTCGATGATCCGGTGGGTCTCTTCCAACCTGGTGATTCTGTGATTCTATGAATCCTGCGCTGCCATCCTCTGCTGCCGGCTCAAAGATCCCAAGTGTTCAGCCTGAAAAACTGAACTCTGGTGTATAACGCTGCTGCCCAGTTTTTGCTGTCTCAGAATCACAGAATCGCTAGGTTGGGAAAGACCCACAGGGTCATCGAGTCCAACCATCGAGTCCAGCCTCCATACAGCTCTTGGTTCCTGTTGAATTTGTGGATAGAAAATAAACACCAGCTCCTCCCCACTCCCCAAAACCCAGAAGATGACGGCTTTTTTAACGGTTTGCATTAGGTAACTTAAATCTGCACGTCAGTAGGTAGTAAAGAACAGTCATTAATTTTGCCACTGGTAGAGTATTAAAATCCTGGATGAGTGTGGGAAATTTCCAGGAATAACATAGAATCACAGAGCCATTTGGGTTGGTAGGGACCTTACAGATCGTCTGGTCCCAACCCTCCTGCCATGGGCAGGGACACCTCCCCTAGATCAGGCTGCCCAAGGCCCGTCCTGCCCGGCTGTGGTTGCCTTGGTGCAGTATTTGTGCAGAAGGGGCATGCAGCAAAAGTTATTTCTACAAAGTACGCCTGTGCTTGCTGTACCACAACTGACAGGAGCAGAAAAGGCTGCGGAAATACAGTACAGTATCATTCTTGGCTTGCTGGCTAGGTCTTAAGCATCTGCTGCTACCTTTGTACCACTACTGCTACTCTTGCTAGCCAGATTTAAATAGGCATAGGTTTATATACGCTTACTGAATTTGAGCTGGACTTCACTGTACACCTATGCAAAACCATAAACATATAAAGCAGGAAATACTGTTTTGTCAGTTTTGTCTCTGGAATTGAGAAATAAAAAAAAAAAAAGTGTGTACTGCTGAATAGCACCAACTCTGTCTGAACTGAAGTCTGTATTGCTGATACATCATGGGTTTATTGCATGGCTTCAAAAGTGTTTTGAAATGTGAACTCTCCTGTCTGAGGAAGGAAGAATTAATGAAAGCTGAGGTGCAGTGGGTCTTTCTACCTGGCAAGGTGAGGCAGTATACGCTTAAACCCTGACAAAAGGTCTGAATGAGGAAAATAGTCACACCCAGCTAGTGCAGAGATGTGAGCGACTAAGTTTGCTCTGCTGTTGGATAGAATTAGGAAATAAGATTTAAGATGAACGCAGAAAGAAAACGAGCTAAGAACCATCTTGATCAAAGACTGTGAGGTAGGGAATGGGGGGAGAGGAACTCGAGAGGTATGTGCTCTGAGGAAATATTGCACTGATGGGTATGGCAAGGAGGGCTCGATCTTTAGGGTCCTAAGGCTAGATCTGAGATCCTTTTAGAGACAGCACCTGAAGTGCTGATTCTTCTCAGATTCCCTCTGATAGCCCACATATCTTACCAAATGTGTAATGGAGATGCAACAGTCTCTCTTAGTTCCTAAATGGAATATAAAACTGTATTGTTTTCTTGGTAATCTTGTCTCCAACCATGTACTTCTGGAGATGATCTTGAGTACATCTACAGAAAATATTCATTGTTTAGCTTAGTAGTGGTGAAGGTATACCAGGTGAGGTTGAAAAATCTGAGCACATGTTCCCTTTAGAGGCAGTAAATCAAAATAATATAGTAAAATAAGAAACGGGAGACACTATCCTAAAATATCTTTGGTAAAAGACATCTTGGAATCCCTGTATCCATTAGACTGCAGAGACCTGCATTTGGACAGCTGCTTCCAAGTATGGGAGTTTGGTTTTGGAAGGAGTGCCCTTTCTGCAAAGTATGTCTGGCAGATCCCTAACCCATCGGTCAATACTTCCTGCTTGCATGACCAAGTACGGAGTTACGGGACAAGACAGGAAAGCTTCTGCTAGCAAAAGAAATAATAAATGCCTTAAAGCTTGGGCATGAGGAAGCCTGGCTGGAAACTGCCTGGAGGAGAGGGACCTGGGGGTGTTGGTTGACAGCGACTGAACATGAGCCAGCAGTGGCCCAGGTGGCCAAGAAGGCCAATGGCATCTTGGCTTGGATCAGAAACGGCGTGACCAGCAGGGCCAGGGAGGTTCTTCTCCCTCTGGACTCGGCACTGGTGAGACCGCTCCTCGAATCCTGTGTTCAGTTCTGGCCCCTCACCACAAGAAGGATGTTGAGGCTCTGGAGCGAGTCCAGAGAAGAGCAACGAAGCTGGTGAAGGGGCTGGAGAACAGGCCTGATGAGGAACGGCTGAGAGAGCTGGGGGTGTTTATCCTGGAGAAGAGGAGGCTGAGGGGAGACCTCATTGCTCTCTACAACTACCTGAGAGGAGGTTGTGGAGAGGAGGGAGCTGGGCTCTTCTCCCAAGGGACAGGGGACAGGACGAGAGGGAATGGCCTCAAGCTCCGACAGGGGAGGTTTAGGCTGGACATTAGGACAAAATTTTTCCCAGGCAGGGTGATTGGTCCCTGGCAGAGGCTGCCCAGGGAGGGGGTTGAGTCCCCTTCCCTGGAGGGGTTTAAGGCACGGGTGGACGAGGTGCTGAGGGGCATGGTTTAGTGATTGATGGGAATGGTTGGACTCGATGATCCAGTGGGTCTTTTCCAACCTGGTGGTTCTATGATTCTATGATTCTGTGACTATTCAGCTGTCTTTCAACAGTGGAGCTCCACAGGGATCAGTTAAGGTGTCTCTGCTGCTGAACAGCCTCTTAAATGAAGGGGATGTACAGTGATATTTGCTGGTCTTAGCAAATTATTGAGAGTTTTAAGGACAGCATTGCCTATGAAGAATTGCAGAAAGACCTTGTTGGACTGATAGGGCATTTAAGTGGTGGATGAAATTCAGTTTAGATAAATAAAATGGTGGAGGAGAAGCCATTTGGTTTTCTTTCTCTAATAAATCCAATAGTAAAGTTAAGACAGAGAACCCTGGAAACACACGTGGCATGGACAGAACACCTAGTTAGAGGTGTTTATTTGCTGTTTAATTTGATGCAAGCTCTGTAGAATACCTGACAAAGACAGTAAGTAAAAAATGAACCACAGGAGGCGAGGCCACTAAAGTGCACTGTGTAGCTAAGTGGTGGAGCTCTTGGTCCTTGGGTGCTATGGATGCTAAAAACTTACATTACTTTAACAGGCAAGCTTACATGCAGGAAATCCATTAAGAGTAATTAATGGTGAAGTTATTAACTATTCAACTATAAGTTGTGGAGTGGTATGAGAATATTCTTTGACTGTATTGATACATGTTTGCTCTGTTCTTATATTCTTGAGGCATCTGTGTTTGGCCGCTGTTGGACACTGTATTCTGGGCTGGACAGGCTTTTATTGTGATCCAGGACGGCTATTTTTATGTTGTTCTTAATACCCGGCTGGTTCACCTTTTATTTAGGTGTTTTTCACAAGGAGATTTTGTGTGTGCCACTTAAGTAGAGTTCAAAATGCTGTAAAGATGAAATTTTGGTCTTTGTTTTACAAGGTGTATCTACTTCTTCTCTGAAAATTGCGACACTTGAAAGTGTGGGAAATAGTGGGCACTGCAATTTTGTTCTGAGCATATTTCATCTGAAAGCTCATTTTCCACACTGCCTTGGAAAAAGATTTCAATTATTTTAGGTTTAAAACTTTTATGTTCCTTAAAGACTGACACCTTTTGTTAGCCTTATATAACATATGCTGTATCTTTTTGATACAGAGTTTCTGAATTCAGGATTAGGTTTGTTTTTTGGTTTTTTTGATACTCAGCAATACTGCAAGAAAGGAATTTCTCTTTGTTTGAATTTTATTTATGGAATTTCACTTAGCATGCAATCTCTGGCCTAACAGCGCCAAACCATATAACTATTTGAGTTGAGACTGTCTACTGTTTTTATTGTAGGTGCGTTGCAGGTGTATTAAGTGATCAAGAACAGCTGAAAGTATTTCCAGCCAAATCCTTAGGGCTTTCTTTCAGTTTCAAAGTTGGAATAATATAATAATATTTTTTTTAAAAAATCAGGAAATTTCTAGGCATTGTCTTTGTGTAAGATGGATAAATCAAGATCTTCCAAGGTTACCTTTTCCTTCCTGGGCAGTCTTTCAATTCTGTGGTATTTGCTGGGGACCTGAAACTGAAAGGTGCTCAATGCTGGCAACTTACCTTGAGTTCACAGTGTGAGCTGAATCATAGGTAGTTTCTGTTCTTCAGTTCTTAGCACAGACAGAGTTCAAATCCAAGGCATTGTGTGAACTCAAGATTTCAGTGTGCACAATGATGCCTTACTCTGTTAATCCTGTTTATGAGTGCTGTCATAGTAGCATCTACTTCTGCGATGCTAGTAGTAGATGGAATCAGGCAACTCCTTTGTATAAGCATCATTGTATATAAATGGATTGATTTTGCACTTGATGCTTTGAAGTTCAAACAGTTTTCGGCTTTGAAAGTATGCCAATTATTTTCCCCTCCATTCCTTCATTTAAAAAAAATAAATGGGCCTTTTTTCCTGTTCATCTCAAGTCATTTGTTATATAGAGAGAGTGTGTATGCCATGTTTATTTTGAAAATCCTATGTTCGCTTTGCTTTGAGGTGCATTTAAAGGAGGTCAAACCCTCGTTCAGGAATGGTTTTGCTTACTTGTTTGTGACTTTGACTCTTGGTGTTGAATATTTTCCAAAGAGGTGCAGGCATGCTGCATGCAGCACATGGTGCTGGCTGTCTGAATGTGAGTGCGAAGTGCTTAGCTGAATGAGGAAAAGAATTACCTTTGAGCAGAAACTGTCTGTGTAGATTTGTCCGTCCTCTAGATCACATTGTGCCGTAAACTGCAACTTGCTTGCTACCCTCACACCTTCAGGCAAGCAGGAAACGTTTGTATGAAAGTGGTTTCTGCTGCTGGGGAAGGTTGTTGAAGCAGGGTCTGAGGACTCATTTGGGACTGTTGTGGTAGGTACATCGGACTTGCTTTGAGGCAGGAAGATAGGAGATACAGAGGACATGATGTCCTTTAGGTGCTGGCCAAGGGGGCAGATGTGGGGAATGGTCTTCATGCATTTCACCGCCTGCCTTAGACTTAATTGAAGATTTTCACTTCCTTTTCCTCTTCAGTTTTCTGTGGAAGCTCTATAGCTTCTTAACACAGTGTTTGGGATAAAATTTCTTACTTGGGTATAAGGAAGCAGAACTTGCAATGTATAGCCTGGGGTTTGACAACTAAAATTTTTATTCAGTGCAGGGAAAGTATATTCTTCAGTTTTGTCTGGGTCAGCTATCAACTGGTTGATCCAGACTGAAAAAGCTGGATCTTGAAAGAGCAAGAAAAGAAAATTTCCTCTACTATTCTGTAAATAAAAACAATTGAGAATGGACATACCATTTTACTTGAGTCTCTGTGATTACGGAGAGAAATGGATACTTTGCACCTTGACATGGGAGCTAGTTATTGACTCTTGTCCAAATGCCTACCCTAGGTACTAAGTTAATTGTCTAAACATTATGTCTCGCTGCATGTTTCCTGGGGAAGAAGGTGGCTTTTTCTATTTTTTTTTTTTTTTTAAGTATTTGTAAGCACAGTTGACGTTCAATTCTTGTTAGAAAATGAGTATTAACTTTTACAGACAGTTGTTCAGATTCCTTTATAGTTGAGATTTGTTGCAAAACCATTGTTCTGTTGCTGCCAGGACTTTTGCATTGAACTGCAAACTCAATGCCTGCTTCACTAGCTGTCAGAAAAAAATGATAAATTTTTCACAGTGGCTTTGATAAATTTTTCACAGTGGCTTATGTGTATATCTGATTCCTGTTTATACCATGACTGAGGCATTGTTTGTGTCATGCCATGATGGAAAATAAGTTTCTTGATCCAATCAGCTATGGAGAAATAATTTAACTGTCAACACCTTTGGACAGTCATGGTAGAGAATTGTATTACTACAATTTACTATTTTAGCTGCCTTCTTTCAGGAATATGTTAATGTTTGTTTCTGTAGAAGAAACTGCCCTGTTACCTCTGTAAACAAACGAATTACCTGTTTTTTAATGCAATTAGTAACATATAAGTTGTAACTGTATTATATAAAAAATGGTTTGAAACAAGCTTTTCTTCTTCGAAGTAGGAACTTAAATAGACTACTGATGATGGCATGTATTTACGTTTCCAATTACAGAATCACTGAGATTTTGTTTGTAATGTCTTATTGCACCATTACTATTTTAAAAGGCAATTTGTGGCTGCATCTACACTGAAGTTTTAATTTGGATCAGGAGTGACTTTTGTGAAACAAATGTCTCAGTTATCCACAGAGTCGTTGTGCTTTGCTTTGCGTTAAGGGGCATTCTTGGAGCACAACAAGGAGACTGGATGTAGCTGAAGCAGAAGATGCAGTTCAGGAGCACTTAATCCGCTCTAACCTTTTCTGAACATTCAGTTCACAGGGCAAGTTCAGGGTTCTTCTGACATAAAACCTGCAGAAGGTTTGTGTGTTGATATCAACACGTTCCCACCATCTCTAACGCTCATGTGGTCCTACCGCACTGTACAACTTGCTAGTGCATACCTAGATTATGTGTCCTAGTGATACTGCAGTTAAATCCAACTGTAATCTCCAAGTTGATTAATAGGAAGCTTGTGATATCATGCATTCAACATAATCCAAAGGTCAATGTCTATCTGCTCAAGTTTTAATTAACTTGGAAGCTAAAGGGAAGATACATATATTGTATAAATAAAAATTCAGTACTTACAGTGGGCAGTGAAAGAGTAATTAGTTGTTGCAGAATATTGCATTATCTCTGTACTCTTATGAGTGTGTGCACTCAATGAAGTCTTCTGTTAATAAATTGAGCCGTTACCTTTTTTTTTTTCTTTTTAATAAAAGGAGCGCTGGAGCAGTTTTGAAATGCTGGAATGAAAAGATGATCATTCTGTGTAATTTTCACAGCTTTCTTGTACTTAAAGATGGCTATTAATAATGAAAAATTCTATTAGAGAATCCTTATTTCTTTATTTTCAAGTTATTCTGTCAGCCACTATGAATTTTTGTCATTGGTTTTGGTTATATTTTTTAATTAAAAAATATTTCTAATGGAGAAAATGAATAGATTTTTACGTAAGTACTCTTAAGAGTACTGGAAGAGTTCTTGCACATAGGGCTTTTAGGAGTTGAAAGTAATGTTATCAATTGTGTTAATATGACAATTGTCAGACTTGAAAAACATTGCATTGGTTTGCAAGGGGTCAGATATAACAAAGTCATTCTTCTAGCCTGTTATGGAGACGAGACAGCATGTCTGAAATGGAACTAGTGTTTCCAAGTTCAGCATTTCCCTAAGTATGATTGTGTAATAAACCTATGTGATTCTGAGTGGAGGGGCTTAAATTTACTGAAGCCTTGTGGTATGAGAAGAAAATGCGTTCATTCCATTGTGTCGTTAGGTGTGTGTCTGAGTCTGCACAGTATTGTGTAAAGGACTGTAATGGCTACAGATCAATAAGCAGAATTCTACCAGTAACAAGAATTTAAATGCTTGCCCACATAGTAAATAGACACATTTGAAAAGATCACGAATTATGAATGGTGGTCAGTGAAAAAAGACTCACTGTTTGCTGTACCACGTGCCTCATCTGTGGAAGTCCAACTACTTGCAAGGAAGGACTAACTATCTTCTTCAGTCACTCAGATCAAAAAAGTTTTGTCTTCCTGAATATTGTCTGAAGAGGTTAATCAGGAACTAAAAACAATAGCTACCCCCAGCCATAGTTTTGTTTATAATCTACCAAATGGAGCTGGCTTTATTGTAGTAAACCTGAATGGTTCTTCTGTGGTCTTCCGATGGCCGGGCTTTGGGAGAGCAATCTTCTGACACTGCTCGTTGTGTGTGGAAAAAAGGGCCAATATTATGTAATATTATTTTCATCTATGAATGTACAAAGCATATTAACCGTTAGTAGGAGTTAAGATTGCATAAAAAGAAAGAACGTGTACTCCCTTCTGCTTCATCGTGAAAGCACAATTTAAACATATAAACATCGTATTTGCTGTTGACTTCCTTGTTTATGCACTCATACAATGCTTCCTCTTGTCACGATAAGCAGACTTTTATTATCTGAACAAGGGTTATCTGATTTCACAAGGGTTATTCTTTTTACAGTACACTGATGCTCATTCTAAGAAAAGATAACCAAATATTCTATGTATTTCCAAATGGCGATGCTGCTGTTGTTTTTTGGTTTGTTTAATGTCTTTTTCAATATTTATGCTTTCCTATCTCCTTCATATTAAAAAAACGGGTAAGAATGAAAACTTTTACAGGCAGTCATTGATACCTTGGCAATACTCTTACATTTGTTGTCAGTGATTATTTGCATTGTCAGTGTCCTCAGCCCATCAGTAATTGCAAGGAAGTGTAATATAGCTTACTGGTTACTGCTCTTAAATTAGACACGAGTTTAGTTTTTATGAGGATTATTTTTTTTTCTTCCTTTTTCTTTGGAATCTGAGCTGGTGAATCATTAAGAATTTAATTTAGGAATTTTAGTGTTGTGGAAGCATGTTGTTTTCTTGTTTTCACCTTTGCCTTGCTTTTGTATCTTAGTCTTAAGAAAGGTCTCTCAGAGAGACCCCACTTTGGGCAGAAGTGCACAGGGTGTGTTTTCCCAGTGTGTTAGCTTTTAAACCTTTAAAAACTCATCCAAACATGGCAAGAAAAGCATAGTTTTTCCTTGTGTCTGTTCCAAGACTGCAGTTCCTTGCCTGTGATGCTTTCCTAGTTCTTTCTGACCTAGGAAATACGATCTGTTTCAGAAGGCAAATGCACATTCTGTTGCAATGAGTTTAGTAGGGAAAGTTCTGCTCACAATGACGTCTTGGCTAGTAGAGCACTGAAGAACAGCCCAAATGTACTGTGACTGTTGAGGATTATAGGTTTTAAGGACAGATTGACTTTTCTCTTGACTTTACTAGAGTGTGTAGGAAGGTTGTGGTGACGCACATGGAAGCCTACTTTTTTCCTGTTTAACTGTGGTTTGGTTTTTTTTATAATGTGTTAGCATGATGCGGTGGGAAAGATCGCTGAGAATAAGATATCCAAGACCATTTTCAAGTGTAGGGGTTTTGATCAATTTATACATTATGTGTGCTCAATGTCTTAGACTATATAATGTTTAAAACAGAAATAAAGTAGTGGTGATGTAATACTATACTAGTACACACTGGAAATGTATCTCTTGCATATAGAATAAATGAAAAAATTATGTCATTGCTGTCATAGGTTACTGTCAGTTAAAATACATGGACTATTCGGGATCATCGATATTTGCAGTTGTTATGCTGACAATAGATTGCTGAGGTGGTGTTTTTTCCCTTGTAAAGTGTTTCTGAGTTAGGGGACTGTACAAGAATATGACTTTGAAAGGGAGTGTTCAATCTGTAGCAGCCGAAGCTTTTGACTATTTGAATTTCATCTGCAGGGGATAACAGGAGAGAAAAATTACGTGGTCAGGACTGTATACAAGTAAAGTAACCACCTGAACAACATAAAGCCATAGCTTACAAGCTGTCCTGCTTTCATGTATGCAGTTATCTGTGCTGGAACTCAAGAACCGTATAACGTAAAATAAAAGGAAATGAGAACCCTTTTGAGGAAAAAAGTTTGTAAAACATGCTGCCCATTGGCAGTTTACTACGTTTATCATATATTTTCTTTTTTGAGGGGGGGAGGATAAGGCAGTGGAAATGTACGTCCCAGATTTATAATGCATAACCACAAAACCAACAACATTAAAATTTAAGCCCTTAACAAATGTATAGCCTGTGCGCCAATGTGTACCTCACTGTGAGCATCCATATGCCACAGATGAGACGCCAGAACTGCGACTTTACCTCAGAATTGATGTCATCTCCACAGTCCCCAAACTGTCCTCACTAGAAAAATGTCTCTCCTCTGTCCTCTCTCCAGGCATCGTGAAACAAAGCAGTTGCTTGGGTTTAAACAAGAGGCATCATTCTAAAATACCAGTTTCCCTCCACCATTTTTCCTTCTTGCAAGTATTTGTATTTTCCTCTCGATTCAGTTCATTATAAACACACCGATATTGTTTCTTATTTTCAGTCTTTTGATCTTTAAAGCACATCCAGCTCTGCCAGGTTCACTGCCTTTGGGAACTGATACTGCATCTTAAAATACTCAATTTATTGTGGATTTATTCATGAAGATGACCCTGATTGCTCCACAGACTTTAGCAGAACTGAAGGCTGCATAAATAAAAATGTTCTACAAATGTCTTGATTTTATGTTTTTTAATGAGGCAGCATAGTATCATGTGACTGAGAGGGGGTGTCGATCCGTCAGATCAGTTGCCACAAACTGTGAATTGCTTATTGACATTTGTTCATTTATTAAAAACCTCAAATGCTGACAGTACCAGATAGCAAATTAATGTAAAAAAGTTTGGAGTAGCTCATACATGAAATGCAGACATTCTAATTTAATCTAAATAAATTATTTTCAATTAATAATTTTGCACTCATGAATGAGTGGAAGTAAAAAAGTGTGAGAGATCTTAATGAATATCCATGGAAGAAGAAATAATGTTCATATTGATTTTTCTTTAAATAATACTTGTTAACAGAGGCACACTGCCAGTACCAAAGAATGTGCTATGTGATTTTATTTTGTGTTTAGCTGTAAAAAAAATTTAATACTGTGTTGAAAGGAGTGGGTTTTCATGCCCCTCCTGTGGAAGGCTGACCATAAAATGTGTGACTTTCAGTTGATAATGAGACATTTAGCTGCTTACATGTTTTGGAGATCAGTTGTTTGAATGTTATTCAAACTTGACAAAGTGCCCCTTTCAGGTTCTCTGTGTATGCAAGGTTGTGTTTTCGGTTTCTGATTTATAAAGTGTACTGCACCGATCTAACGTTGTGGACCAATGAGGGTGTTTTAAGATCCTTCTTTGGGCCAGGAATTGTTGGAATTCTTTTGGCATACATTGATTTTCTTTTTTTTAATGTGGTAGTACTAAAAAAGAAAATGCATGCCTTGGTAAGGCTTATGAGGCCTCAAGATAAAGTCTGCCGTGGATAAGTACTGATTTTTTCTGCATTTTTTTTTAGCCTGGTGACATGGTTTGTAGATTACATACTGATCTGCTTTACAGGTGTTTGTTTTCCTGATGAAGAGCACTTGCTTGTCAGCTTTCCATATTGTGCAATAATGATTTGGTAAAACTAAGCAGAAAACATGCTGGAAACCCTGACCGCATCATCATAATCTAAGTTCGGAGACCTGTGAGACACATCTGCATGAATGTTTTTACCTAGTAGATTCACTGGATACCTTCCTGAGTGATCCATCTCTCTGTATTCTCTACAGTCTCATATGATTTTCTGACTGATTAGCTTAGTAAAATTAAAAAGGGAAGGGCTGAAAAGTTGATTTTATAATGGAAAGCAACACACAGTACAGATACTGATGGATCATTTAGGAAATGACTAATGATTTTGTTTAGTGACTCTTAAGTTTCAGGTGATCAGATGAAGAAACATAATAAGGTGGGTGCTTCTTACACCACCACCAGCAGCAGACCCTGCCTTTTTTTCTGGGATTTCTTGCAGCCTGACTGCAAATGCTTATGGAATACATTTTTCACTATACACTGGTCAGTTAGCCAGTTGGCAGGGGATTAAGTTGAGCTGAAAGAAGAAGCCAGGTATAATCTTAAAATGCTGTTAGAACAGCAAGTAACTGGTAACATTGGAACAACACTTCTGATGCTAAAAATGCAATAATAAATAAATCTTGTTTGCTGCAGGGGAGAGGAAGGCTGATAAATTTGTTGGATCTGATTCTCCCTTCACAACAATTCAAATCAAGAATGTCTTAACTGAAAACAAGAACGGAATTTGGGTTAATATTTAAAATTAATAATTGATGAATGCTAAGTAAGGTCAGTAATCAACTGCCAGGTTGGGTCAGTGTGTAATGGAAAATCTGCAATAAAAGGAATACCCTAAAATTCATGTTTTCTGCTCTGACTCTCTACGAGATGAAACCCATCTCTATCTCTGCAATACCTCCATAATAGATACGCAGGTAAATTTTTTTTTTTAATTTAAATTCAAATCCCATCTCTATGCATAATTCATATCATAGGTGTTCAGAAGTAGGTGGAACAGGAATCAAACTGAGTAATGAATAAAACTGCAGAAGTTTTATTCATTACTATAAAAACTTGTCCACAGAGTTCATTTGATTGGCAGTAGCATAAAGAGACTACTCTTCTATTTCCAGAGAATCATTCATTTCAAATGACAAAGCAACCTTGGTCATCTCCTCCTCCGACTTCTCCTTCTCAGCACAACAATATCTTTTGACCATTTGAATCTTCAGCTTCTCTAGTTAAAAGACAACGGTCTATGTTAATGTAAAGTGATTTCTGCTATTTTGATCTATACTAGTCTATTGTTATTGTTCTTGAAAAAATGATGCGTTAAAAAATGAATTTAAAATATTTTAACCTGGTTTTTCTGCATTACTTTAGAAAAGGTGAAATGTCATTTGTGATGGAAACAGTCATATTAGATGTATTTCTCTAGCAGATGGCTTTATAATATATAACTAGTGCCATTTATTCGTTAAATAAATAGCCCAACAAATCTTACTCACTTTCTTTAACCAGCTGGACATGAGCCAGCTGTGGCCCAGGTGTCCAAGAAGGCCAGTGACCTCTTGGCTTGTATCGGAAATGGCGTGACCAGCAGGACTAGAGAAGTGATTCTGCCCCTGTACTCATCACTGGTGAGGCTGTGTGTTTAGTTTTGGGCCTCTCACTTCAAAAAGGACGTTGAGATCCTGGAGCGTATCCAGAGAACAGCACCAAAGCTGGTGAAGGGACTGGGGAACGAGTCTTATGAGGAGCGGCTGAGAGAGCTGGGGGTGTTTAGCCTGGAGAAGAGGAGGCTGAGGGGAGACCTCATTGCTCTCTACAACTACCTGAGAGAAGGTTGTGGAGAGGAGGGAGCTGGGCTCTTCTCCCAAGGGACAGGGGACAGGAGGACAGGGAATGGCCTCAAGCTCCGCCAGGGGAGGTTCAGGCTGGACATCAGGAAATAGTTTTTCACAGAAAGGGTGATTGGTCCCTGGCAGAGGCTGCCCAGGGAGGGAGTTGAGTCACCTTCCCTGGGGGTATTTAAAGGATGGGTAGATGAGGTGCTCAGGGATATGGTTTAGTGGTGGACAGGTACGGTTGGACTCAATGATCTTAAAGGTTTTTTCCAACCTAGCAGTTCTATGACTCTTCCTTGAATCCCTGTTCTGTGAACTGGTTAAGTTGGCTGTTTATGAATGAATACAATAACTACTTAAGAGATAGCCTATTTATGTAGTTTGCCATGATGGTGCTTATGACCCACGTGTTTTAACTGTATTGAGTACATAGTAAGGCCATTTTATTGTGTTTTTCCCTAGTCACAGCTGAAACAGAGTAACAGTGATTAAGCAGGATGTGTTAGCCATCCACAATGGCATGAGGCCATTGGAAGACCATATTTAATGCTTCGGAGTCATGCCCGTTAAACTTTATTTTACCCACATATTCATATTTTTACAGTAGTGGATTGGCAGATTTGAGAAACTCCAGAGTTTCCATCCCATGATAAATTTCAATATTTTGGCATGTGGTTTTGTTTTGAGTAATTGAAGCACTGGCAAGATGTGGATAAGGGACAGTTTCACAGCATGGAATTTTTCAATAGTTTAGAATTAAAAGTTACAAACACTTTCACATTTTACATTTTGTGTTAATTAGAAACACGCTTGACTCCAAGTAAGCAGATTGCAACAACAAACTACGTTTCTCTCTTGCAGCATGGTATCTTATGAGAATTTTGATGCAGGTTGCTCTTAATAGTGTTCATCCTCTGTCTTTGATTCCTGCCTGGACTGTGGTTTTGTGTGTTGCACTGAAAATGGTGTAGTTTTCATATCACGTATTTCTCTAATGGAACGTAGGGAAGGCGCAGCAGCTGTGTTTAGCTGCTGACCCCAGTTAGGAAATTCTCAGACTTTTCTAATAAGAACTTTATGTATTATTAAATGGGAAGGAATCACATTTGCCTTTCTCACAGTTCTACCCTGTTAGTATGTAGTGGTCTGGTTTTTGTTGCCCAGACTGTGTGTTCCATTTTGTGTCTCTGTTTGCAGTTGATGAGACTTATGTTTCCTAGCAGAGTTCTTGTTATTTGTCTATAATGCATGACCTTGCAGTTAATACAGATGAATTTTATCCCTTTTGTCTTGCTCCCACTCCCTAGGTATTAGTGCAGTTTCTGCTTTATAATATTACAGCCCTCTCCTGCGTTGCCAATGCCTCCCTACCTTTATCATCAGCACACTCAATCAGCATACCCCTAAGTTTATGCCAAAGTAATAATTAAAATATTAAGTCATGTATAACAAACTGGAGGAATGTTGCTCAAACATGCATTTCAGGACCACACCTTCCCCCCCCCCCAAAAAAAAAGAAAACAAACTGAAAAAAAAATAAATTTGAAGTAAAGACCAGTGTGTTTCTGGCAAGCTTTTGAAGGTTAGGTTGCATCGACAAAGTTTCTCAGGGGAGGAAAAATCCTAAAAGCAAATTCTTTAAAAAACTGTTTCCCTCTATACCATTATCCCATTTAAACTGAAACAAACAAACAAACAAAAAAATCAGAATTCTTGCAGCATTGCCTGTATCAAGGATGAATCTGTTGTTTTAAGCTCTTTTGGTGACTCCTTGTTCCTAAAAGCTAGGGACCTCTAAGGCTATTCTCATCTCCCTTCCCTCCCTCACAGCTCTTAACGCTTGCTTTAGTAAATGCTTTCAATAGTCTTTATGCCAAGAGGAAGGAATATTCTCCACTCCATTTAATGGGTGCAACTTAAGAAGCTGAAAAATCGGGCATTCTACACCTACTTCTTGCGACAGTGCCTAACAGGGTATAATTGGTACGCTAGTCAGAAGGCTGGCAGAGATCTTGACGTTTCAGGGGAAGCAAGTGATTAGATTGCATTATGCAGATGATAGCTTTCTACCACTGTCCTATCTCCCTCCTCCCATTTTTGGAATGTGGATTAAGTGTGGATGAATGTAATGATTCCTGAATGTAGAAGGACTCAGCTCCAGTAACTCTGTCAAACAAAATGAAAAATAGCATAATGAAAAATAGCATATTTTTTAAATGCACTTGAAAATTTTATGAGTTTGTGAATTAAAGGACCTGATTTGTCCGTAGTTTTTGTCCAGCCAGCGTACTAGTTGCCATTGTTAAAAGTGAATGAATAAAATGCCTGCTTTAATATGTATTATGGAAAATCTGATTTAAAATTATTTGTAAATTATTTCATCTGAAAATATACTGTGGAGGAACTGAGTTTCTTTAGTGCAACAGATGGTGCTAGGGAAAGGTGATGATAGCTCTCCAACAGAGAACCACATCTGTGAAGTAGAATAATTCTCTTAAACTTAGGGACTCTTCTGCATGCAAAGGAGGAAAGAATTAACTTGACCATGATTACAATAAGAATTTTAATTTAGAAGAAAGTATCTAAGCATCCATAGTTCTGTAACTGACTTTTCAGCCTGAGCAGGAGAGACAAGGAATGTGCTTAAAATTTGTATGTGATCATTGTGTGGAAAAGACGGTATGACAGAGTTGCCCATGTTACCAGGAGCTGTTTTAGTGACGTCCTGCACATCTTCAGAGTAACTGCATTGATTCTCAGTGTCCACTTGTTGATAGCAGTAAGTTCAATATTGATCTGTTGACATCACCGAGGGATCAGACAAATTCGCCTAGTCACATTCTTAACTCAAATTGAAAATAAAATCTATTTGGAGGTTGGTATTATGGTCTTCTACATCCTTAATGCCTGGGTAATGGAAAATGTATCCAAACTGGAGCTGTTACTCACAGACATGAGCATGTAGCTTACTGGATACATGTGTTACTGTGTTTAAAGAAAACTTATATTTGCCTTTCAGTAGGAATCAACTCTACTGACAGCACAGATATGTTGTCCATTCTACTTGTGGGGATATCTTGTTTGGAAACACTAAGTACTTATTATCAGAACTTTCAGCCATTTTAAAATCTCACACCTCCACCCTCAAAATCACATCTGAAAATCCTATTTTCTCTGTATTGACTAATGTACATATATATGTTTGCAATATAAATTTAAAATGAACTGGTCATCTGAAGTTATTTGAGCGTTTGTAGTGTAAGAATGTCTGTGCTGCATCTGATCAATGGTGTGTTTAGGCTAATACCCTGTCTTTATCTGTAGTGAGAAGCACATACCTAAAAAGGAGAGTAATAGCAGGTCAAATGTTCAAGGAGAAGTGCCCAGCGCAGTCCATCAGCCTTTGGAAATCTGAAGCCAAGGCTGAAACTTCGGCGCTGCTCCTCATATCAGAATACTATTGTAGATTTGCAGGCAGTGCTCAGGAATCACAGAATGCATGTAGTTGGCAGGGACCTCTTAAGATCATCTAGTCATAACTGGGTTTAGAAATTGTTGTCACCTTTGTGTCACTTTTGTTGAGCCTTTATGAGGCTCCCATGATTATGAGGCTCCCATGATCCAAGAGGAGGTGGTCAGAGCCTTGCTAGCCCGACTGGACAGACACAAGTCTATGGGGCTGGATGGATTCATCCAAGGGTACTGAAGGAGCTGGCGGATGTGCTGGCCAAACCCCTTTCCATCACCTTCCAGCAGCCCTGGCTGACTGGGGAAGTCCCACTGGACTGGAGGCTGATGTTGTGCCCGTCTACAAAAAGGGTCGCAGGGAGGATCCAGGGAACTCCAGGCCTGTCAGTCTGACCTCAGTGCCAGGGAAAGTCATGGAGCAGGTGATCTTGAGTGCGATCATGAAGCACATGCAAGAGAACCGGGTGATCAGGCCCAGTCAACATGGGTTCACAAAAGGCAGGTCTTGCCAGACTAACCTGATGGCCTTCTATGACAAAGTGACTCGGCTGCTGGATGAGGGAAAGGCTGTGGATGTGGTCTTCCTGGACTTCAGCAAAGCCTTTGACACAGTTTCTCCCAGCGTTCTGCTTGAGAAACTGTCAGCCTCTGGGCTGGACAGGCGCACACTCTCCTGGGTGGAAAACTGGTTGGATGGCCGGGCCCAGAGAGTGGTGGGAAATGGTGTGAAATCCAGCTGGAGGCCAGTGACAAGTGGGGTTCCCCAGGGCTCAGTGCTGGGTCCAGCCCTGTTCAATGTCTTCATCAATGACCTGGATGAAGGCATCGAGTGCACCCTGAGCAAGTTTGCGGACGACACTAAGCTGGGTGGAAGTGTCGATCTGCTGGAGGGTCGGGAGGCTCTGCAAAGGGATCTGAACAGGCTGGATCCATGGGCTGAGACCAACGGCATGAGGTTTAACAAGGCCAAATGCCGGGTCCTGCACTTGGGGCACAACAACCCTACGCAGTGCTACAGACTGGGAGAAGTCTGTCTAGAAAGCTGCCTGGAGGAGAGGGACCTGGGTGTGTTGGTTGACAGCCGACTGAATATGAGCCAGCAGTGTGCCCAGGTGGCCAAGAAGGCCAATGGCATCTTGGCTTGGATCAGAAACGGCGTGACCAGCAGGGCCAGGGAGGTTATCCTCCCTCTGTACTCGGCACTGGTGAGACCGCTCCTCGAATACTGTGTTCAGTTCTGGGCCCCTCACCACAAGAAGGATGTTGAGGCTCTGGAGCGAGTCCAGAGAAGAGCAACAAAGCTGGTGAAAGGGCTGGAGAACAGGCCTGATGAGGAGCGGCTGAGAGAGCTGGGGTTGTTTAGCCTGGAGAAGAGGAGGCTGAGGGGTGACCTCATTGCTCTCTACAACTACCTGAAAGGAGGTTGTAGAGAGGAGGGTGCTGGCCTCTTCTCCCAAGTGACAGGGGACAGGACAAGAGGGAATGGCCTCAAGCTCCGCCAGGGGAGGTTTAGGCTAGACGTTAGGAAAAAATTCTTTACAGAAAGGGTCATTGGGCACTGGAACAGGCTGCCCAGGGAGGTGGTTGAGTCCCCTTCCCTGGAGGTGTTTAAGGCACGGGTGGACAAGGTGCTGAGGGATATGGTTTAGTGTTTGGTAGGAACGGTTGGACTCGGTGATCCGGTGGGTCTCTTCCAACCTGGTTATTCTGTGATTCTGTGATTCTGTGATTCTGTGTCTTTCCTCTGAAAAGGCTAAGTGGTATGTAAGAGGTTGAAGTTAACCCATTAAGTAAGTCTTGGCTGGTGCCTGTAACATGCTATTGGTCATTTTATGTGTTCCCTACTCTCTTCTGCCTCCTGTCTCTACATTTTCAGAAGTATGGAGGGTAATTTTCCTTTATTTTCAAGGTAAGGAAAGGTTCTAGCTTTGGAAAAACATCAGTTTGTTCAACATCAGATCTGTCACAGGCTTTTCAGTAGACACAAACTCTTTACAGAATTAAAAGTTTCTAAGTACAGTGCAGCCACTCAGTATTATGGGAATTCTGTGCTGCAGGGTGCTGTAGAGATTGCCTTCAATGTAGAACTCTCTTTAATTCTGTGAAAAACAGGTAGGAGCTTGCTCTCCTGCCCCTTGGGGCAGAGGCCTGTAGATAGTAGATCTGAGGGAGGAATGAAGAACATGACTGCTGTTTGTGTCTGCGGGATCTCATCCTACACCTTCCTTTTACTGTACTTTATCACAGTTTGGGCAAGGTGAAGGCCTTCACATATTTTACTGTTTTTTATGTCTTGTCCTCATGGTGTTACCTACTTTTAAGTCCAACCAAGGAGAAATCTGTATGACTAAAGATAAGCAAAAATTTTGTGAAGTTATTCTACATCCGTGTACTGTATTTGTCTTACTGATGAACTATGCAAGGGACGTAATAGTTTGGAAAGCTGAGGGACAGAAGTTGAATTCCTAGCTAACAGACAGATTGGGAAAATTTATTTGCTATTATAGGCATAGATTTTGATATAGAAATGGTGGATGAAGATTACAAGTTTTGCATCAATTCTGCTGTTTTGTTGTGGTGCTGGAAATGATTCAGGTGGCAATTAATTTGTGTAGCTTGTAAAAGCAGTGCACGTGACTAAATAGCTGGAAAAATATTGTCATTATTGTCATTAGTGAACAGAGAAAATTGTGCCTAAGTTACTTCCATTTTGCCTGACTAAGCTATCTAATGAGTGTTTCTATATCTACTAATCCGTAACTTGAATGCTAGCTCCTTGGCTTCTTAGTCCTTTTTGAAAAGCTTCCGTTGTGTCAGGGTTCATCTGTGACCTTACATTACAATATAATTTTTGTTGTAGAAAAAACTTAATATTGTGTAACTGCTTGGAAGTAAAACAGGTAAATGACAATGTTGACTGAAACTACTTGTGTTCGTGTTGCACCTAAACCAACAATAGTGGCTGTTGTGATCTCTCTGTATTTGATGTAGATGTCGTAAAAGCATGCATGCACACACATATGCAGGCTTACGCAGGCACGTCTCAGATGGATAAGAAGGTAACTTGCAAGTTTTTCCACATAACTTTTATGGTTCCTTGTGCTGTCAGGTGAACAGGAACCATCAGAGAGTTTGCACTGCTGAAAGTTAAATCAATTATAGGTATTCATAAGCCTAATGTAAAACTTATTTTTCATTGGAATTGTTTGCCCCAGCTTGCAACAGTGATGGGCAGGATTGAAGGTGGCCTGGTGGGCACTTCTGCCAGCTCCCTTAGTACCTTTGGGTGGATCCCGTCTGGCCTTGTAGAGTTGTGTGTGTGTCTAAGTGGTGCAGCAGGTCACTAACCTTGTCCTTTTGGATTATTCCAAATTCTGCTCCCTGTCTCTGTTTTTCAGCTCAGCGGGCTGGGTACTCCAAGATGACTCATTTGGTGCAAGTGCTCTTAAAACTAGCCAGTGGGAGCAGGGGATGCACATTTTTCTTCTCTGCCTGATCAGATGAAGGATTCTGAAGGTTATGTTGTGCTCCTGTGGTTGAGCGCAGCGGCCTCTCAGGGACTGTGTGTGCTTCTACATACCTGAAGTGCTCCAGGCATCAGAACTTTCTGCGACACTGTCAGCACTCCTACTGATGTTGCCCTCTCTTCTCTCTCGTACAGAGCTGCTCAGAAGACATGCTTCGTATTGAATCCACTCCTCCTTTGCTGGCCCCATATCTCTTCTCAGGCTGTCGTACTTCTGCCGACAGCTGCAGTCTATAATTGCTAGTAAATGTCTAGTAGTAGCTATGGATTGCTTGACAATGTCTCATCTTTCTACAGCTAAACTCTCCTTTTATGCATATTATGGCCACTCTTCCAATAGCATGACATAGAAGAAAAATACTCCTTTCTTCCCCAGCTGCCACTTCCCCACTTTTAAGTTTTTCAAAGAAAATGCAGAATTCAGTTATCTCTAATTTTGCCTTTTCCACAACATGAGTTTTGTTGAAACTTTCTGCTGCTATGAAGCAATAAATTTTAATCTGATACCTCAGTCATTCAGAAACGAACATTTTCGTTCACTCCGAAGGAAGAGTTATTCATATAAAATGAACTGACCTGAAAAATTTGAAGTGGAGACATGAAGATGAAGCAAGTGTTGTGTAACTCAGAAACTGTTTGCTTATTGTGCCATTTTGGATTTCATGGAGGGCTCTACCTTGAACTGGGTGTTGTGTCAGGATTTGCCCTGCCATGTGGTTGAAGTGAGATAGTGTTATGCCACCCTGGCAATGATTTCAGTTTTAACTCTGATGTAAAATACATGTTTTAATTGTACTTTTATTTGATTTAATTCTTGTGTGCCAGACTCTCTACCAAAGCTGTGTAAACTAATCTTGAAAGACTAACATGAAGTAGGAAAAGTATTAGCTATAATCTTTTGCCTCTGGACTTCATAGGACTGAACTCTGACAGGACAGGAATAACTAACATGGTTGCTGTTAGATGATATTAATTCTCCCTGCCCCCTCGAGCCCCCCAAGTATGAGCCAAATTTACCAGCACGGCTGTTATTTTCTGACTTTTAAGTCTGGAAAGATGTGGATAGGGGAGTACTCTTTCTTCCCCACGGACAGTGGTCTTCAGGTCCGACTCTTGTGACAGTATGAAACAAAGCCGATTTGTTTAATGTTTAAAATATCTTTAACATAAAATGTAATTTCTTCTATATGACAAAACGGAGTATTATAAAACAACTTTTTTTTTAAATTTGTATTTAAGAAATCTAGGCTGTAATAGCATATGCAGAATTTGTTACCCAGCAAAAATAACATAAAATTATGCTGTCACATAGCAAGCTTTCCTGAATTTTCCTAAAGTTCAGCTTTGAAAAATGGCTTCAGTCTATTCCTTTTCTTTCTCACCATCAGCCAGCAAAGTAAAATGTTAGTTGGAAAGCTGTCTTCTATTTATTCAAATGATTGCTTGGGTAGGCACAGTTGTTCACATTAAAAGCAGATACTTGAGTGGAATCAGAGTACTTGAAAAACAGACTTTCCTTGTCTGCCTGCTACTCTACAGTAAATCCATTGCTCACCACTTCAGCAAGTAAGAGCGTTATTGCAGCATCTGCAAGTTTACATTATGATGATGATGATGATGATGATGATGATGATGGTGATGATGATGGTGCTTCCTGTGCATTGCTTCTGTCATTCTCTTCCTCCTATGCAGCAGATTTCTTGTAGGGGAATGGGGGAATGGTGATTATTTCTGCTATACAACACCATACAATTTTTTTGGTTAGCCCAAATAATGATGATTCTGAAAACTATTTGGAGGCTTGGCATGTATCCTTGGTATTTAGAAGTGCAAAGGTACTTACAAGAGAAGATGCACAACAAGGCTACCAGTGGTAATTTTAGGGAAAACAAAATGCGTATAAACAGCTGTACAGTTCCCGTTGTTTTGCCTGTGGCAAAGGGAAGGCGCAGAAGTAGCACCCTCCTGGACCCTCTGGCCAGCTGCATGGATACTTACCATTCACTGAAGTTCTTCCTGTTATTTTGCCACCACAACAGCTACCTTTTCAGGCTGAAATGAAGCTGTTATCAATGCACCATACATACTTAACGCCTTACACATAAAGTTGCATGAATGAGGCCACAAAAGAAATTGGTTTTGTTTGTAGTAACTGTGGTGGTTTTGAAGTAAACAAATAAACTATGTAGGCCACTAACTGACACCAGATCTTCAGCTTCTCTGTAGTACTGACCATTCACTGAAGGTTTTGAATGTAAAGTAAGTCAAAGGAAAAGGTGGTTGACATTAAGATCTGAGAAGCAGATCAAAGTTAGGAGATCCAAAATTTTATCTAGCTGTTTATTTAGTGCCTAGAGGTGCTCAGTTTCTCAAGCTATGTAGACCCCTGCTATTATCAGTAGAAGGAAACAAATAGTAATTCATCTTGCCTGTGTTGCACACCTATTTTATAAATAGATAGGTCACCTGCTGAAAGTGCCTCTGTTAACTGTAGAGGTTGCTTTGACAGCAGGATTAAACCAAATAGTTTTGCACAGCTAAGATTAAGAGATTTAAGTCTGAAGAAATGAGGCAACACCTTTGCAAGAGCTACGCTATAAACGATTTCCTGCTGAAGTAATTCTGTCTGCCTGTTTATAGTGGATATGTGAATGCAGTTTTATGCATCCAAAAATGCCAACAAAGCAAGTCAGGCCAACTCACCTGGTTTGTCATTGCAAATGGAGTAACTTTATTTGCAATAGGATGAAAGACCTAAATTAGCTACTGGAGTTGGAAATTAAGCATTGGCATCAAATTATTGAATAACAGAGCATTAGTAATGTTCTGGATGTAGATTTTGTGGACTGTCTTGCCACCAGACAGATGGAATTCTGTTTATAGAATGGTGGTGTATCATTTAAATCTGACTGGAAGAGTCTTTTGCTGGATCTGTTTTTAATGAGCTGTTTTGCTCTCTAATTATTTTTAATTAAATACAAGTTTTGTAGGGTTTTTTTTAATGGATAAATATCTGCAGTAAGGGAGGAAGTGGGAGAGCTACTTCAATAAAGCAGTTAAGTGTGGGTGAAGCTGAACATCTAAGCATTACAGGTGATTACACTTCTGACAGAGTTTCTTAGTAACAAGTTCTGAAAACCGAATTAGAGAAATATAAAAATACTGATGCATCAGATAGATAGAACTTTAACCTACCATTTTCTAATGGCACATCTAAAATTAAACATATCTACATCCAAAGAGCACCCTGAAACAAATTGAAACTTGGAAATTTTCCTAGCTTCATATTTGCAAAACTGTCTTTTTTACAGACTTAAATTTAAGAATCTATGTGGAATTCTGAATAGCTTGATTTGATAAGGATCAAATAGTTTCTTAGCCTTCATGCTCATTTCTACAGACAAAAAATGTATTCTTTTGAAAGTACCTTTCTGTATATCACTAACGGCAGTTTCAGTCCATCATTTTAAATATCTTGGGGAAGCAACTTGCAGAAGACAGTAGACGATCAGGAGCATAGACATTTATAGAACATGTGCACAAACACACACACACAAACACACACACCCCTACTATTTCTTTGCAATTTTTCCATTAACTTTCAAAAAGACGACTGAATTTTCAGAGTCTTGTCAGGAAAAAAATTAATCCCTTTTGCAAAATGTATTCATTTTAGTTGTGACTGGGTATTGGAATCATAGGCACATAGAATGGTTCAGGTTGGAAGGGGTCTTAAAGCCCATCTGGTTCCAACCTCCCTGCAGGGACACCTCCCACTAGAGCATGGTGCTCCAAGCCCCACCCAACCTGGCCTTGAACCCCTCCAGGGATGGGGCAGCCGTGACTTCCCAGGGCAACCTGGGCCAGGGCCTCCTCATCATGAAGAAATTCACAGAATCATGGAATTGTAGAATAGTTTGGGTTGGAAGGGGCCTTAAAGATCATTGAGTTCCAACCCCCTGCCCTGGGCAGGAACATGACCCCACTAGACCAGGCTGCCCAAGGCCCCGTCCAACCTGGCCTTGGACGCCACGGGGCAGCCACAGCGTCCCTGGGCATCCTGGGCCAGGGCCTCCCCACTCTCACGGGGAAGAAGTTCTTCCTTATGTTTAGCCTAAATCTGCGCCTCTCCAGTTTATAGCCATTGTCCCTAGTCCTATCGTTAGGACTTCTGTCACTGGGAATTCCTTCCTAAAGTCTAGGCTAAAACTTCCCCCCTCCAGTTTAAAGCCATTCCCCCTTGTCTTGTCACTCCATGCCCTTGTAGCAAGTCCCTTCCCAGCTTTCTTGTAGGCCCTTTTTAGGTACTGGAAGCTGCTCTAAGGTTTCCCCCGAGCCTTCTCTTCACCAGGCTGAAAAACTCCCACTCTCAATCTGTCCTCATAGCAGAGGTGTTCCAGCCCTCGGATCGTCTTTAAAGCCCTCCTCTGGACCTGTTCCAACAGCTCAATATCTTTCTGATGTTGGGGATTCCGGATCTGGACAGAATACTCCAGGTGGGTTCTCACAAGAGCAGAGTAGAGGGGCAGAATCCCCTCCCTCGCCCTGCTGGCCAAGCTTGTTATGGTGCAGCCCAGGACACATTTGGCCTTCTGGGCTGCGAGTGCACATTGCTGGCTCATGTCAAGCTTCTCATCAGCCAGCACCCCAAGTCCTTCTGTGCTGGGCAGCTTTCAATCACATCTTCTCCCATCATGTACTGAAACCAGAGATTGCCTCAACCCAGGTGTAGGACCTTGCGCTTGCCCTTGTTGAACCTCATGAGGGTCTCACAGTCCCATTTCTCCAGCCTGTCCAGGTCACTTTGGATGACATCCCGTCCTTTTGGTGAGACAACTGCACCACTCAGCTTGGCGTCATCTGTAAACTTGACCTCACTGTCAATATAATTGATGAAGATATTAAACAGCACTGGTCCCAGTATGGATCCCTGAGGGACACCACTTGTCACAGATCTCCATCTGGACATCGAGCCATTTACAACTACTCTCTGAATACAACCATCCAGCCAGTTCCTTGTCCACCGAACAGTCCACTCATCAGATTTATATCTCCAATTTAGAGAGAGGGATGTTGTGGGGGACCATATCAAAGGCTTTACAGAATTCTAGAGAGATGACACCCATTTCTTTTTCTGTCTTCACTGATGTGAATACTGCATCACAGAAAGCCATTAGGTTGATCAGATAGGACTTGCCCCTGGTGAAGCTGTGTTATCTGGAGAAGAGGAGGCTGAGGGGTGACCTCATTGCTCTCTACAACTACCTGAAAGGACGTTGTAGAGAGGAGGGTGCTGGCCTCTTCTCCCAGGTGACAGGGGACAGGACAAGAGGGAATGGCCTCAAGCTCCGCCAGGGGAGGTTTAGGCTAGACGGTAGGAAAAAATTCTGTACAGAAAGGGTCATTGGGCACTGGAACAGGCTGCCCAGGGAGGTGGTTGAGTCACCTTCCCTGGAGGTGTTTAAGGGGCGGGTGGACGAGGTGCTGAGGGATATGGTTTAGTGTTTGGTAGGAACGGTTGGACTCGGTGATCCGGTGGGTCTCTTCCAACCTGGTTATTCTGTGATTCTGTGATTCTGTGATCTGCCTCCAATCACTTCCCTGTCCTCCACGTGCTTTAGCAGAGCTTCTAGGAGGATCTGTTCCATGATCCTCCCCGGCACAGAGGTGAGGCTGACAGGACAGTAGTTCCCACAGTCATCTCTTCCACCCTTTTTTAAAAATGGGCACAACGTTGTCTTTCTTCCAGTCACCAGGGACTTCTCCTGACTGCCATGACTATTCAAATACCATAGAGAGTGGCTTGACCACCACATCAGCCAATTCCCTCAGGACTCTGGGATGCATCTCATCAGGTCCCATAGACTTATCTATGTTCAGGTTCCTCAAGTAGTCATGAACCTGACTGTTCCTTAATTCTTCTCTGATTCTGCCCCTCTTCAGGTCTACTTTCTATGTTCCCATGTCCCTGCAGCTGTGCTGGCTCCAGCGTGCAGCCGGCACTGATGACCTGAAGAGAGCTGATTGGTTTGTTTTCCAATCTGAACTTCATCCAGGATGGTAATGTGCCTCACCTCTGGGGAATGATTCGGCTTTACGTCTCCTTCAGGGAGGTGAAATGAGTAATGATAACATACCATGGGAAATGGTACATATACCATTGCAAATCTGGAGACTTTTTTTTTTTATTATTATTGAAAGTACTTGTGGTTTTCAATAACTTTAGTTTTCATTGAGGCTACAGTAAATGCACGGGTACATGGATAAACCTCTTGCAATCTGTTTTGCGTGACAAACATTTCAGTAATGTTGAGAATGAAAAAATCCCGTGCTCTATTTAAAAAAATTCACAAGGTGGCTTTTAATGAGGTAGCCAGTGGAGAGTTTCTGTGGTCTAGTGATGTTTTACGTAGATTGTCAAAGGAAGATACTATCATTGCCTCATTCAGCACCATTCTGTGTGTCTAGTGGCTGCATATGCCCAAGTGCTTCATATGAATGCATGCATTAAAACACATATATAAACTTTTTGTGCATATAATATTCATTTGTATATATAATATTTGTATATATAATACTTATTAATTTCAGTTTCACAACAAATAATTACATTGATCAGCCAAGGCTGGGACTTTTTCAAGGCCCTTCAGTAAATCAGGGTACTTAAAGGCAGTGAAAGTCCTAGTGTAGTTATTCTCATACTAACAAAAAACGCAGCAGCTTGGATGGAGTGGTGGAGGGCAAATCTCTTATGCTCAAGCTGAACCTTGGAAGGTGGCTTGTTGAGAATCTAAGCTGAAAAGCCTGTTTCTTTCAGAACTGAAAGAACTCGTTTACCCAGAAAGCTAATAGGAGCTGTAGCAGCAAACGTGTTGTCGACCTTCTCCCTATCCTTTTTTTTTAAAAAAAAATCCATTGGCTAACACTCCTGAAGTGTTAAGAGGACATTCTTGTCATCCAACATTGAGAGATCTTTCTAGCTGTGTTCCTGACCAAAAAATTTACCATTTTGCAAGGCTTTATTTTTTCCCCCAACAATTAAAAAGTAAACTCTGCTATGTCAAGTGCAAGTTATTTTTGTCTCACAACCCAGAAAGTTTCCAGTCTGTTCTCTGCCTGCTTCTTGAGCTTCAATTACCGAAGACTTTTACGAGATCAGCTGTGATTGTGCATTGACAGTGTAGTTACATGACCTGGTTTGTGTAAAATACAGTTTCTTAATATTGTGTATTTGTCAGGAAGTGGAAGAAATAAATTTCTTTAGTCTATTGATCTTATCCTTGCATCTGGTATGCTAGAAGAATAACTCACATGGTAAAAAAGACTGAAATAAGTTCTTGATTTATTTTCATGGTAATTACATTAGTTTGAATAGTTCCTTTTCAGTGAAACTGCAGCATATGGTCATGTTCTGTGGTAAAATATTGGAAGTCTGATATATCAGGGATGTTTCATGCTATTGTACTTATAAGCTTGAAAGAGATATTTCATTTTGTAATTAGATGCGGTAATCCTCCCTGAAGTACTTCAGGCCTGTAAGATTGTTTTTTCCTTTTGTAGAGTAGCATGCAGTGTGGGATTTGAGGGGGTGTTCACACAGGGCTTGTGGAGAAACCTGCAAGATACTTATATGTAGTTCTGAAATGCATAGTCCATTTCTATCTATTGTTTTTTTTATGCTGCTGTCTGGATTTCCTCCTAGCATTTGTGCTCCGTTGTTGCAAGGAGAATATTTCCAGACATTTCCATATGGTACTGCTGTATATGATTGGTATCTCTGAGGTGGCATTTGCATATACTCAGTTCATTATGACATTGTCTTTTAGCTCTTGAGCAGTCATTTTCTGTGAGTTGCTAATGTCTGTTTATAGATACCTAGAAATAAAAGCTGAAGTGATAAACTATATCCTCAGACATGTCTGTTTGGAGGCAGGGTTTTTACAGAAGAAGCAGCATTTAGACCTCATCAAATGGAACACATAATTTACTCTATTGGAGCTATGCTATCTGACATCAATTGAAGACTATGTTTTTTGCCAGTTCACTCACTCCAGTGGGTCAAATTCCTCTGAGCTCTGACTCCTGTGGCTCACCAGGTTGCTTATACAAGAGCTGAAAGCATGCCACTGACCACAGCAGAAGCTCTGTTCTTTAAAAACACAAATATCTGCCTTTAGCTTTTCAGCTGTGCCTTACTCTAGACAGGGAAGAAAGACTTTCTTTTTACTTTTTAGTCTTTTATTTCCTTTTCAGAATGGATTTCTGACACCATTAATAAGTGATGTGCAGAAGTCTCCTTTGGTACCCTTACCAAATGCTTGCATAGAAGGAAGGAGAAGCATGTTGCTGTATGCCTGAAAGACAAGCAAATCCAGTCTCTAAAGAATGGGGAATAATGGAGGGAACTCCAGAATGCCAGGACCAGCTTGAAGTGCACTAGCATACAATGTCTCCTTGTACTTGCAGTATTTTGCAGGAAACTGTTGAGACAAGGGTAAATTTATCTCTAAACATGAAATAACGGAAAATGTGTCAGCTGTCTCCAGATTTGCCAAGATTCACCTTTGAAGAGGGCAAGTGGGTGTAGAAACACTGATTGTATGATGTAGCTCCATCTGGAGAACAAAGGTTTAGGAAGATATTTCTGTCTTTTAAAGTAAGTTAGTTGGGGAGAGGTCTTCCTGACTAGTTTCTCTAGTATGTCAAGATCAGTTTTTAATTCCTGTGTGCTCTCCAGCATACTTTCCCAGTTTTGTAGTGTCCGCTTTAAAAAACGTGTATTTTTATCCTGCTAAATCACTTATGACCTGTCTGATAATGACCTCTGTTGTTTAGGCAATTAATGAAAACACTGAGCAGCATCAGAGACAGGACTGATGACATGCCTGTCTGGTTGAATCACAGATTACCAGGTTGGAAGAGACCTTAAGGATCATCTGGTCCAAACTTTCTTGGAAAACCACAGTCTAAACAAGACGTCCCCCCTACCCTGTCCAGCTGATTTTTACAAATGCCCAGTGTTGGGGAATCTACCATTTCCCTAGGGAGATCATTCCAGTGGGTGATTCAGGTGTGGCCTGAATAGTGCCTACTACAGTGGAATAATGACATCTTTATCTCTACTAATCATGCCCTTGTTGATGCAACCCAGCAACCTGTTGGCTTTCTTTGCTGCAGAAGCACACTGTTCTCTCATATTGGCCTTGTTGTCCACCAGGGCCTCCAGGGCCCTTTGCACAGAGCTGCTCCCCAGCTGGGTAGATTGCAGCCTGTGCTGCACTCCTGAATTATGTTTTCCCAGGTTCGAAATCTTACACTTGTCCTTGTTGAACTTCATAAAGTTCTTGTTAGCCCACTCTTCCAGCCCATCCAGGCCTTCCTGCAGAGTTCCTCTCCCTTCCAAAGTGTCCACTGCCCAACTCAGTTTGGTGTCATCAGCAAACTTCATCAAGATACGTTTGATCCTATCATCCAGATCACAAGGTTAGAGACTTGGTTGGCAGAGTCCCTTGGGAGGCAGTCCTGAAGGGCAAAGGAATCCAGGAAAGCTGGGTGCTCTTCAAGGAGGAAATCTTAAAGGCACAAGAGCAGGCCATCCCTGTGTGCTGAAAAATGAGCTGATGGGGAAGAAGACCAGCCTGGCTGAACAGAGAGCTTTGGCTAGATTTCAGAAAAAAATGAGGGCAGTTTATGGTCTTTGGAAGAAGGGGCAGGCAACTCAGGAGGACTGCAAGGTTGTTGTGAGGGTGTGCAGGGAAAAAGCTAGAAAGTCAAAAGCCCAGCTAGAACTTAGTCTTGCTACTGCTATTAAAGACAATAAAAAAATGTTTCTGTAAGTACATTAGCAACAAAAGAAGGATCAAGGAGAATCTCCATCCTTTATTGGATGTGAGGGGAAAAATAGTGGCCACAGA
This sequence comes from Phaenicophaeus curvirostris, assembly GCF_032191515.1. Lineage (NCBI taxonomy): Eukaryota > Metazoa > Chordata > Aves > Cuculiformes > Cuculidae > Phaenicophaeus > Phaenicophaeus curvirostris. The sequence continues at coordinate 1,502,259 of NC_091431.1, forward strand.
TGAGGTAAAGGCTGAGGCCTTCTTTGCCTCAGTCTCTAGTAAGGAAACCAGTTGTACTCTGGGTACATGGCGCCCTGAGCAGGGAGACAGGGATGGGAAGCACAATGAAGCCACTATAATCTATGAGGAGATGGTTAGTGATGTGCTACATAACCTAGATATACACAATGGGGCCAGGTGGGATCTACCCAAGGGTCCTGAGGGAGCAGGTGGAAGAGCTTGTCAAGTCACTTTCCATTATTTACCAGCAGTCCTGAGTAACCGTGAAGACCGGAGGCTTGCAAATGTGACGCCCATCTATAAGAAGGGCTGGAAGGAGGACCCAGGGAACTACAGACCTTTCAGTCTGACCTCAGTGCCAGGAAAGCTTATGGAGCAGATCGTCTTAAATGCCATCCTGTGGCACATGCAGGACAACCAGGCGATCAGGCCCAGTCAGCACAGGTTCAGGAAAGGCAGGTCCTGCTCGACTAACCTGATCTCTTTCTATGACCAGGTGACCTGCCTAGTGGATGAACGAAAATCTGTGGACGTTGTCTGCCTGGACTTCAGTAAGGCCTTTGACGCTGTCTCCCACAGCATTCTGCTAGAGAAGCCTGCAGCTCATGGCTTGAATGGGCATACGCTTCACTGGGTAAAACACTGGCTGGATGGCCAGGCGCAGAGGGTTGCCGTGAACGGACTAAAATCCAGCTGGTGGCCAGTCACAAGTGGTGTTTCCCAGGGCTCAGTGCTGGGTCCAGTTCTGTTTACTATCTTTAGCAATGACATGGACAAGGGAATTAAGTGCACCTGCAGATAATACTAAGTTGGGTGGGAGTGTTGATCTGCTTGAGGGTAGGCAGGCTCTATAGAGGGACCTGGACGGGCTGGATCCATGGGGGGAGGCCAATTACGTGGGGTTCAACAAGGCCAATTGCTGGGTCCTGCACTTGGGTCACAGCAGCCCTGTGCAGTGCTACCAGCTTGGAAAGATGTGGCTGGAGAGCTGCCTGGAGGAGAAGGACTTTTGACTGATAGTCAGTTGAGTATGAGCCAACAGTGTGCCCAGGTGGCCAAGAGGGCCAATGGCATCTTGGCCTCCATCAGGAATAGTGTGACCCGCAGGAAGTGATCCTTCCCCTGCACTTGGCACTGATGAGTTTGCATCACAAACATTGTGTTCAGTTTTGGGCCCCTCACTACAAGATGCATGTTGAGATGCTGGAGTGTTTCCAGAGAAAAGCAACAAAGCTGGTGGAGGGTTTAGAGCAAAAGCCTTATGAGAGGCAGGTGAGGGAGCTGGAGTTCTTCAGGCTGGAGAAAAGGAGACTCAGAGGAGACCTTATCACTCTCTACACCTACCTATAAGGAGGTTGTAGCAGGGTGGTGGTTGTTCTCTTCTCATTGGTAGCGAGTGACAGGATAAGGGAAGTGACCCAAAGTTTCCCCAGGGGTGATTTAGGTTGGATATTAGAAAGAATTTCTTTACTGAAAGGATTGTGAAGCACTGGAATAGGCTGCGCAGGGAGGTGGTTGAGTCACCATCTGGAGATGTTTGAAAGATGAGTAGATGTCCTATGTGGGGACATGGTCTAGTGGTGGACTTAGAAGGGCTGGATTGATGGCTGGACTCAATGATCTTAAAGATCTTTTCCAACCAAAACCATTCCCTGTAGTCTTTTACTTCATAGAATCATAGAATCACCACCAGGTTGGAAGAGACCCACCAGATGATCGAGTTCAACCATTCCTATCAAACACTAAACCATGTCCCTCAGCGCCTCGTCCACCCGTCCCTTAAACCCCTCCAGGGAAGGGGACTCAACCCCCTCCCTGGGCAGCCTTGGACAGGGACCAATGACCCTTTCTGTGAAAAATTTTTTTCCTAATATCCAGGCTAAATCTCCCCTGGTGGAGCTTGAGGCCATTCCCTCTCGTCCTGTCCCCTGTCCCTTGGGAGAAGAGCCCAGCACCCTCCTCTCCACAACCTCCTTTCAGGGAGTTGTAGAGAGCAATGAGGTCTCCCCTCAGCCTCCTCTTCTCCAGGCTAAACACCCCCAGCTCTCTCAGCCGCTCCTCATAAGGCCTGTTCTCCAGCCCCCTCACCAGCTTCGTTGCTCTTCTCTGGACTCGCTCCAGAGCCTCAACATCCTTCTTGTGGTGAGGGGCCCAGAACTGAACACAGGATTCGAGGAGCGGTCTCACCAGGGCCGAGTCCAGAGGGAGAAGAACCTCCCTGGCCCTGCTGGTCACGCCGTTTCTGATCCAAGCCAAGATGCCATTGGCCTTCTTGGCCACCTGGGCCACTGCTGGCTCACGTTCAGTCGCTGTCAACCAACACCCCCAGGTCCCTCTCCTCCAGGCAGTTTCCATCCAGACTTCTCCTAGTCTGGAGCTGCTCAGGGTTGTTGTGCCCCAAGTGCAGGACCCAGCATTTGGCCTTGTTAAACCTCCTGCCGTTGGTCTCAGCCCATGGATCCAGCCTGTTCAGATCCCTTTGGAGCCTCCCAACCCTCCAGCAGATCCAGCTTCCACCCAGCTTAGTGTCACCTGCAAACTTGCTAAGGGTGCCCTCGATGCCTTCATCTTGTCATTGATAAAGACATTGAACAGGGCTGGACCCAGCACTGAGCCCTGGGGACACCACTTGTCACTGGCCTCCAGCTGGAGTTAACTCCATTTCCCACCACTCTCTGGGCCCTCCAGCCAACCAGTTTTCCACCCAGGAGAGTGTGCGCCTGTCCAGCCCAGAGGTGACAGTTTCTCAAGCAGAATGCTGTGAGAAACTGTGTCAAAGGCTTTACTGAAGTCCAGGAAGATCCATCCACAGCCTTTCCCTCATCCAGCAGCCGAGTCACTTTGTCATAGAAGGCCATCAGGTCAGTTTGGCAAGACCTGCCTTTTGTGAACCCGTGTGGACTGGGCCTGATCACCCGGTTGTCTTGCATGTGCTTCATGATAGCACTCAAGATCACCTGCTCC